>NC_134690.1:306064639-306385202 GCF_050947455.1 Rhinoderma darwinii | reverse complement strand
GCCCAGTTGGTAAAAAGTAAAAACACACCCAGTTGTCCATTGAGAAACTCATTAGCATAAATCGAAACTAGCTCATAACTTGCTCAAAAATGATCGTTTTTTCAAAATATAAACCTCTGCTGTTATCTACATTACAGCGCCGATCAGACTATGTAGGAGATAGGCCACTTATAATCTGGTGACCGAGCCTCTTTAACGTTAATCAAGTGTCCTGATAATGAATACACATGAAATCCAGCATGGATGTCATGTGCATTCAGAATCCTGACACTTCTGACTCTTTTCTTTGATATTTCTAGCAAGGGAAACGAAATCTCGTTTACCTCCGTAATCTCGCGAGATTACGCGTGGCTTGTGGGAATCTCACAGAAAAGATTCAGAAGTGTCAGGATTCTGAATACACATGACGTCCAGGCTGGATTTCATGTGTATTCATTATCAGGACACTCGATTAACGTTAATCTCTGTGTATGTGGCTGCACATCGCTGCTGTGTAAATCAATGGAGATGAGTGTATGATGCTGACTGGTCACTGATTGGTCAGCGTCATACACGTAAACACGCCCAGTTAAAAACACAATACACGCCCAGTTGGATATAACGAAAAAAAAACGCCCAATTGTCTATTTCAAAGCTCATTTGCATATATATAAAATAGCTCATAACTTGGCCAAAAATGAACGTTTTTAAAAAAAACAAACGTTACTGTTATCTACATTGCAGCGCCGATCACATGCAATAGGAGATAGGGTTTTGAGAATCTGGTGACAGAGCCTCTTTAACTTTTTTTCCCTTTTTTTTTTTTTACTTTGTCCCACTGGGTGATTTGAGGACAGGAGGCCCTGATCGCTATTCTAATACACTGCACTACATGCGTAGTGCAGTGTATTATAGCTGTCAGCTACTCACTGACAGCAAGCATAGTGGGTCCTGACTTTGTCAGGTCCCACTAGGCTTCCGTCAATGGCATAGCCGGACACCATTGTTATGCGTCTGCTTGCCATAGCCATTATCGCCGGTCGCTATCGTGTAGCAGGCCGGCGATGGTAGCTTAACCCCTAAAAAGCCGTGATCGCTATTGAACGTGGCTTTTAAGGGGTTTATCAGCGGGGACACCGCGATCGGTCCCTGCTGTAGGAGCTGCGGCAACTGATGTACGAGACCTCAGCTGTCACAGCTCCTGCATGTGTCGGGAAGACAGCCAAAATGGCCGTTACTCCCGTGACGTACTATTAGGTCATGGAGCGGGAAGGGGTTAAAGGGAACCTACCAGCAACTTTATGCTGCCCTTTCTGAGGGCTGCGTAAAGTAATGAGACACCCAGCGCTCTATCACTTATGTGGGTATGTTAAAGAGGCTCTGTCACCACATTATAAGTGCCCTATCTCCTACATAAGATCTGCGCTATAATGTAGGTGACAGCAGTGCTTTTTATTTAGAAAAACAATCTATTTTTACCACTTTATGAGCGATTTTTAGCTTTATGCTAATGAGTTTGTTAATGCCCAAGTGGGCGTGTTTTTACTTTAGACCAAGTGGGCGTTGTACAGAGGAGTGTATGACGATGACCAATCAGCGTCATGCACTTCTCTCCATTCATTTACACAGCACTAGCGATATAGCTATATCGCTATGTGCAGCAACATACACAAAGACTAACGTTACTGCAGTGTCCTGACAACGAATATACATTACCTCCAGCCAGGACGTGATGTGTATTCAGAATCCTGACACTTCTGAATCTTTTCTGTGAGATTACAGCAAGGCAAACGTAATCTCGCGAGATTACGCTGTAAAATGTAATTTAGAACGAGATTACGTTTGTCTTGCTGTAATCTCACAGAAAAGATTCAGAAGTGTCAGGATTCTGAATAAACATCACGTCCTGGTTGGAGGTAATGTATATTCATTGTCAGGACACTGCAGTAACGTTAGTCTTTGTGTATGTGGCTGCACATAGCGATATAGCTATATCGCTAGTGCTGTGTAAATGAATGGAGAGAAGTGCATGACGCTGATTGGTCATCGTCATACACTCCTCTGTACAACGCCCACTTGGTCTAATCAGCGTCATGCACTTCTCTCCATTCATTTACACAGCACTAGCGATATAGCTATATCGCTATGTGCAGCCACATACACAAAGACTAACGTTACTGCAGTGTCCTGACAATGAATATACATTACCTCCAACCAGGACGTGATGTTTATTCAGAATCCTGACACTTCTGAATCTTTTCTGTGAGATTACAGCAAGACAAACGTAATCTCGTTTTAAATTACATTTTACAGCATAATCTCGTGAGATTACGTTTGCCTTGCTGTAATCTCACAGAAAAGATTCAGAAGTGTCAGGATTCTGAATACACATCACGTCCTGGCTGGAGGTAATGTATATTCGTTGTCAGGACACTGCAGTAACGTTAGTCTTTGTGTATGTGGCTGCACATAGCGATATAACTATATCGCTAGTGCTGTGTAAATGAATGGAGAGAAGTGCATGACGCTGATTGGTCATCGTCATACACTCCTCTGTACAACGCCCACTTGGTTTAAAGGGAATTTTATTTTTGTAGTTAAGTTAGTATATAAATGATTACACATCGTTCTAATTTTTTTAAATTTTTTCACAAGTCAGGAAATGTTATTAATTAGATTCAAATTTATAACATTTCCATGTGCTGGTCACTAGAGAGAGCAATTCCCAAAATTGCAGCATTGGCATGTGGTAAAGCAACCTCATTGCTTTATGCTGCAAAATTGGAGAAGACACACTCGCTCTAGTGTCCTCAAACAATACCCCCTCTTTTATCCTGGCTAGTGCCAGGAGAAAGGAGGGGGTTGAATGTTCGCACCTCCTACACTGTGTGCCGCCATTTATTGAGCGAATGCACAGTGTATGAGGATTAGATACAGTGGTAATCACACAGTATATAACGAACATACACACACATCACATACACAAACATAACTTACCTGCTCCTGCCACCGCCGCGGCCTCTGCTCCTAGTCCTTGCGTCTGAACATATGGCCGGAAGCTGCGACCGGAAGTAGTCGTCTTACTGTCCGGCCGCGGCTTCCGCTCCACATGAAAATGGCACCGGATGTCGTTCTGCCGAAGACCTTCCTTTTGGTCTGTGTGGGAGCGGCGCATGCGCCGTTCCCACACAGACGGAGTACGCTATAGTGAATGGAACGGCTACCGTTCGCATTCTCTATGGGGGTGTATGTGCCGTATTCCATCTCTGTATGTGTCGTTAATCGACACATACGGAGATGAAAAAAAAATGGCAGCCCCCATAGAGAAGTAAAAAAAAGAAAAAGTACAACACAAATAAATAAAATTTATTTTAATGACATACTAAAAGCAATAAAATATAAAAACAATTTTTTTCGTGACACCTTCCCTTTAAAGTAAAAATATGCCCACTTGGGCATTAAGAGATGAATTAGCATAAAGCTAAAAATCGCTCATAAAGTGGTAAAAATAGATAGTTTTTCTAAATAAAAAGCACTGCTGTCATCTACATTACAGTGCCGATCTCCTTATGTAGGAGATAGGGCACTTATAATGTGGTGACAGAGCCTCTTTAAAGGGGAGACACCTAGGTGTCACTAGAGAGACTGTCTCCTTTTTAGGTGAGCGCTATTTTGCATATTTGTTTGTCTTGTTCATGATGTGTACTCTGATTCTGATATACATTCATTCACTTAATTCTTTAAAAAAGACATTAATTTTCCCCCTATAATATAAAGTTCCTAGTAAATATACCTCCATTAGTTGTCTAAAGTAAAGTATTAAAAAATTGCGCTTCTGAAAATGATTGGTGACATCATTGCCAACAGGATTTAATGAACCGATACAACAGAAAAATTTCAAATGTCCCCTTGTCTGATCTAAAGCCTGATGTCACATCGCGCGTGGAGATGCTCTAATGCATGCTGGGCGGTACAGTTGTCATAGAAACCGTACGACGCCTGAAGAGTATTAAAGAGACTCTGTCACCACATTATAAGTGCCCTATCTCCTATATAAGGAGATCGGCGCTGTAATGTAGGTGACAGTAATACTTATTTCGAAAAACTATCTATTTTAAACCACACTATGAGCGATTTTTAGCTTTATGCTAATGAGTTTCTTAATGCCCAAGTGGGCGTGTTTTTACGTTAGGCCAAGTGGGCGTTGTACAGAGGAGTGTACCAATCAGCGTCATGCACTCCTCTCCATTCATTTACACTGCACTAGTGATAAAGTTATATCGTTATGTGCAGCTACATACACACACTATAACATTACTGCAGTGTCCTGATAATGAATATACATCACTACCAGCCTGGACGTGATGTGTATTCAGAATCCTGACACTTCTGAATCTTTTCTGTGAGATTCCAGCAAGGCAAGCGTACTCTCGCGAGATTACGATGTAACCTGTCATTTTAATCGAGATTACGCTTGCCTTGCTGGAATCTCACAGATTCAGAAGTTTCAGGTTTCTGAATACACATCACGTCCAGGCTGGTAGTGATGTATATTCATTATCAGGACACTACAGTAATGTTACAGTGTGTGTGTATGTGGCTGTACATAACGATATCGCTAGTGCAGTGTAAATGAATGGAGAGAAGTGTATGATGCTGATTGGCCAGCGTCATACACTCCTCTAGACCAAGGGGGCGTTGTACAAAGTAAAACACGCTCACTTGGGCATTAAGAAACTCATTAGCATAAAGCTAAAAATCGTTCATAAAGTGGTTTAAAATAGATTGTTTTTCTAAATAAAAAGCATTACTGTCACCTACATTATAGCGCCGATCTCCTTATGTAGGAGATAGGTCATTTATAATGTCGTGACAGAGCCTCTTTAAGCACGGATCCTGTTCTTATTAACAGGACCCATTACGATACTCTACAAGCGTTGCCTTGGCAATTTACCACCCAGCGTGCACTACCGTATCTACACGCCCAATGTCGGATCAGGTGAGAGAAGATTTAGAAAATTCAATTGGTTTTTATATACTGTGCTATTTTGTCAGAATGATGCAGATGTGGAGAGAGACTTACAAGTGTCAGTGTTTTTCATCATGTAGTTGTTGCTAATATTGTTTATCTATTTATTTCAGGTTGGCCCCCATGCGCCTATACACTCTCTCAAAGCGTTATTTTGTGTTGGTTTTTGTTGTATTTTTCCTGTGTTTTGGATTAACCCTTTTTATTGGAATAGCAGGTAAGTGTATTTATTTTGGTCTCGTTTATTGTTCCGGGCCGTGTTGCCCCAGCTGTTTATCCCTTTGATCGCTGCGGTCCATGACCGTGGCACGATCAGAGAAACCCCCCCCCCCCATCACGTCACTGGAAACCCAGTGACGCAATCAAAGACCGGGGAATCCCTCTGCAGTCAGCCCTGGGCTAGAAAAGACCCCAGGGCCGTCTGGTCAGTTTTCCTGCTATTAGGGCAGCACATAGTTTGCCCTAACAGAAGCCTGTGTCATTGTAACACAGTGTAATGTATTCGCATACAAGAGTATTCTAATATATTATAAGTAAAAAAATAAAGTTGTGAATAAAGTTATCCCTTGATGGGTTTTAAAATAAATGAAATAAATAAAAAAAAATCCCCAAAAAGTAATTATTTGGCATAAAATATATTTCCTTGTCCCTACATTGCATAAAAACAAAAAACCTACACATGTTAGGTATCTACACGACTAAATTAACCTGAATAATAAATTAATTTACGGGATAAAAAAAATCAATGGCGAGAATCGCTTTTTCCTATATTCATGCCGTAAAAATAAATTCTGTAACTTGCACAGTGAATTTTTTCTTCCCCCAAACTGCACAAAAAAAAATACAAGTTCTCCCACATAAAACAAGGCCTCCTATAGTCCATGAAAAAATAAAAAGGTTATGGTTGCTGAAAGGCTGAGTCCAAACTGTAAAAATGTAGCTACTCATTAAGGGGTTAATAACCTCATTGATAGCATGCCAAGGCTTGTAACTTTGTGTTTCTGCATGTGGCGCTCATACTAGATACTGAATAAATGAAGATGTTTGTTATATTTTGTTTCCATTTTTTTTTTATCATTTGCCTATCATTAACCTGTATATCGATTGTGCGATTTCCAAACTTTTGTGTGTGTGTGTGTCTCATGGATGGATGTTCTGGGTCCACTAGAGCAAGAGCTACTTTCCATTCTAGTTAATAGGTAAGGGTACTGTATGGGGAACCCCACTACTATTAGCTCAGAATTACCTAATAGAGTATTTAAAACCAGACAACCCCTTTTTTGTCTCCAGCTACAATGTGTATTGCTGATTAGGTTATCATGTATCTGAATAAGATTTGTAGATTCTCCCACAGGGCTTGTGAGCAATACTAGCTACACCTTCCATTGGCTATTTCTTGTTTGATCTTTGTATTGAAGCCTTTATAAATAACAATTATATTTTTGAAAACTATTATTACTTCTGAATTACCATTATTGCTGATTTGATGAATATAGTGTCATACATGAATATATTAGGGAAGTTCATAAATGGCAAGTACAGTATAGTGTTATTCATTGGTCATGTTGAATATATCCATTTGATTCTTTGTCCGTTAAATGCACACTTGTAAATATAACCCACTAGTTAGTAAATATACTGGGCTTCAATAAACGGCATGCTTTAACCCATTATCGCAATCCTCCGTACATGTAGGGCAGATGTGCATTTTAACATTATGGTTTTAGGAGCTGAGGCGGCTCCATATGCGGTTTGTGCCGGTTTTACATAGAGCACAGAAAAGAGGCATTCCAGAGATTTGCATGGTAAAGTCCCCAAGGGAGCCATACAAATGGAAAAGAAAATTGCTTAATGAATTAAAAAAATAAAAATAAAAATAAACCTAAATGCCATCGCCGCATCCATAAAAGTCTGAAATATTAAAATACTATGCTATTAAACCTGCAGGGGTTATATTGTAGGGAAAAAAAAATATGCCAGAACTGCTTATTTATTTATTTTTTGTCCCTTTTGCTCCCCCCCCCCCCCAAAAAGTAAATTGAATACAAAGCTAGGAAAATCTCATGTCTAAGGCCTCATGCACACGACCATAGCCAAATCGCGGGCCATTATTTTCTATGAGCCTAGACCGCAAAACACGGCCGTAATAAGACTTGTCCGTTATTTTTGGGGTCCAGGATCCTGGGCAATGCACGGACCGTGGAAACCATGGTCGTGTGCATGGGCCAATAGAAATGAATGGGTCCGAAATTCTCCCATGGATTTTTGGGAGAATTGCGGCCGCAAAAGCACGTTCGTGTGCATGGGGCCTTAGACTGCGTGCATTAATTTCTATGAGTCTGGACCGCACAACACAGCCGTAATAAGGCTTGTCCGTTCTTTTTGCGGTCCAGGCTCCTGGGCAATTGACGGACCGTGGAAACCACGGTCGTGTGCATGGGCCCATTGAAATGAATTGCGGCTGCAAAGATATGTTTGTGTGCATGGGGCCTAACCCAAAATTGTACCAATAAAAACTACAGCACAACCTGCAAAAAAGCCCTCACGCTTCTCAGTGGATAGCAAATTTATTTTAATTTAGTAAAAGTAATAAAACATCAAAAAACAATATAAATTTGGTATCGCCAATATCATACGAAGTATAAAGTTAACATGTCATTTTTACCATGCAGAGAATGCTTGTAAAAACAAAACCCATATAAAGTTTTGTATTTTTTTTTCCACTTCTACCCCCACATAATTTTTAAAAAGTTTCTCAGTACATTATATGGTAAGTTAAATTGTGCCATTAAAAATGACAACTCATTCCGCAAAAAACAACCCCTTATACGGCTATGTAGATGGAAAAATAAAAATATATTATGACTTTTGGAAGGCAAACATTAAAAATCTAACACAAAAATATGAAAATTTGTTGTGTCCTTATGGGGTTAAATTAAAAAATCTATTCCGTTGGAAGCAGAGACTTCCTTGGCTTCATATACTAGTCCTTCTCAATGAGTAAGAATATAAAAACATTTATTTCAGTAATTCAATTCAAAAAGTGAAGCTCTTATATAGATTCATTACAGCCCAGGTTGCTTTGATAGCGGCCTTCAGCTCGTCTGCATTGTTGGGTCTGGTATCTCTCATCCTCCTCTTGACAATACCCCATAGATTCTCTATGAGGTTTAGGTCAGGTGAGTTTGCTGGCCAATCAAGCACAGTGATACTGTGGTTATTAAACCAGGTATTGGTACTTTTGGCAGTGTGGGCAGGTGCCAGTCCTGCTGGAGAATGAATTCAGCCTCTCCATAAAGCTTGTCAGTAGAGGGAAGCATGAAGTGCTCTAAAATTTCCTGGTAGACGGCTGCTGCAAATACCTATGGCAAAATTGCAATTTTTTCCATTGCTCCACAAAAAGTAATAAAAGTTAATCAAGAAGTCCCATGAAACCCGAAAAAAGTACTAATGAAAACGACGTCTCGTCCCGCAAAAAACAAGCCCACATATCATTACGTTGACGGAAAAATAAAAAAGTTATGGCTCTTGGAAAGGGACGATGCAAAAACTAATAATTTTAGTTAAAAAATGTTATGATTGTGCAAAAGTCATAAAACCTAGAACACCTAATACATATCTGGTATTGTCGTAATCATACCGACGCATAGAATAAAAGAAACGTTATTTATGCTGCATGGTGAATGGTGTCCATTTAAAACTCAGAACAATGGTGGAATTGGTGTTTGTTTTTAATAAAAAAGTTAATAAAAGCTAATCAAAAAATTCTATTTTCCCTCAAAATGGTGCCATTAAAAAAATGCCGCAAAAACAAAAGTCTTGATATAACTATGTCGATGGTAAAAATAAAAAAGTTATAGCTCTTTAACTGCAACTATGGAAAAACAAAAAAAATAGCTTGGTCGCTAAGGCCTAAAATAGGCTAGTCACTAAAGGGTTGGTGTTTTTTTTGTTGTTTTTTAACAAATTTCAGAGATGCAGATTTAAAGAACCTATAGAATATATGCAATAGCAAATCTGATAATAGCCAAAACGGCATAAGCAATCATACATGTAAAGTGTAAGTGTGGCCAACGACTTTTAATGATCAAATTAATATATATTTAGGTTTTGTTTTTTTTATTCTATATTATACTTTTTTTTTGTTTTTATTGTTCCCAGGACCCAATGTTATTGAGGCCAAACCATATCGATCTGAAGCATCAAATTCTTCTAAGGTATGCAGAACCGCCTTCTTATACATTCGGAATTGTATAATGGCCACATTTACAAAAAAATCTTCAGAAAACAATGACTTCAGTCCTCCATGGCTCCCATAATATTCATTTTGCCTCAATGTTTGTGTTGTTTCACTGTCTTCAATATAAAAGAGTATCCAGCACACCAATATTGAAACAAAGGTATTTTGTTTTTAATGCCGCTGTATCATGGCCAGCCGCTATCAGCACCACTAGCGCTCGTCTATGCAGTTTCCAGCACGGCTCAGTGCCTGATGAAGGTCTCTTAGACCGAAACGTCGCACTCTGCCACTGGCATTAAAAACAAAATCAAAATACCTTTGTTTCATGTTTCAATATTGGTGTGCCGGATACTCTTTCATATTTATATTTGGGTTGGGCCCCTATCCATGCATAACCACACCCTTCCACATATCTGGTACTGTCTGAACCTATACACAAACGCTAATTTCAGCCATTACGTTATTGTCGCTCAACTTTCCGCAGACCCTCAATTATATATTACTTATTAATTAATTACATATTAACGGTCCTAAAAAAATAAATAAAAACAATTACTGTATATTGGGAATGTATAGTCAGTCGTCTTACCACCAGCCCTGCCCCGGAATGATCCGGCCACTGTTCCTGCGTTAAGGTCCCCCATTTTCTGCTTCCTTGGAAGTCTGAGTCTTCCCAGCTCATTGACCAAGAAATTGAGTTTGGCTGCATCACTTGGGAGAGGGTGCTGCTCACAGTGTCTGGCTTGTTTTGTCTTCCAGATGCCTTCATTTAAAGGGATCTTAAAGATTTCCCTTTAACAGAACACTAAACCTAGCAATGAATAGTAAAAGTAAACAGAAGAATTCTTGCCCACCGCATTGGTCAATTTGCAGGATTGTCCACATGTCAAGCCTGATACAAGTCTCACGCGTGATCTGTACGCTATAGTCCCAGCCTGTGCTGCGTAAGTATGCTGCACCGTCCCCTGGTTTATTTCTGCACTGTGCAGGCGCCGGGAGTGGAGTTGGAAGCCCTCTCGTGAGACTTTGACCAGGCTTGGCGTGACGTAGCAAGGATGGGGGCACGTCAGTCGAGTCTGGACAGGACCAAAAGTATGATCTGCGTTTTTGAGAGCAGCGCGCCAAAGATTCAAACTAATTTTTCTATGGTATGGTTCTTCATTTATATCACATATGAGCATCTTTAGAATCCGCTCCACAACGTATAATGGTTAGGGTATGTTTACACAGCGTTTTTTGTTAAGCAGAAAAAAACTGCATCCAAATTACCTTCAGGATTTTGGAGGCTGTTGTTTTTAAAACGCAGGTGGTTTTTGAGACCGTTTTTTGAGAACACCCGCTTTAAAAACGCAAGCTGGTTTTGACAAAAGAAGAAAAAAAAATCTGCGTTTGGCACGTTTTTGTTTTTTTTTCATTGGGAGATTCAAGAGTGGAGTCCGCTCCAAGATAAAGCAGGAAAAAAATCTGTCCTGAAAAACTATAAACGCCGCTGATCCCCGTTGCAATAAAAAGGAGGAGGATTTGGGATGTTTTTTGGCGCAGAATCAGACGTGGAAAAATAGCATCAAAAGACACATGCAAAAGACAAAAAAACTGCTTATAGGTTCCCTTTAAGCTAAGGCTAAACTGACTTTTTGTAGCTGATTGATTTTTAACTATCGAATGACAACTGCAGTCCACAAGATTGCATTCAACTCGATGTATCCCTAAGGACAACTGCTGAAGCTCTTGTTAAAAATCAGTAGCTACAAAAAGTCTGTGTAGCCTCTGTTTTATTTATATTAATTACCTTTTATTCTGCAGGTGGGCCAATATACCTTACAGTCTCCAGTCATGTCAACTTACAACCAACAGCTATGGCTAATGTGTAGAATTGAGCTTGAAAATTCAGATGGTAAGCTGTTCCCGAACTCTGTTTTCGATTTTCATTTTTGAATCCATAATAGAAAATACGTAAAGGGCTGCATTGCAGGTTGTGTAGGAGTGACACTATGGCTTCACCTGTCTTTTTACATTGTAGCCTATGCACAAAAGCTAGAGCTGTGGTGTGACACATGTTAGGTAGGGATCATCATATTTTGTCACGGACCATCCTGAAAGAATGGGTTGCCCTAAGGAAAATAACAAACCTGTTTTTGAAGTGACGTCGTTACTCCATAAAATCCTGCCCTGGCCCAAAGTCTTGTTTAGTTTTGTTGTTGTTTTTTTTCCCCATTAGTGACCGCCAATACGCCTTTTCACGATGGGCTTTATTCTGATGCATATGCCTTTTTCACGGCGCTGCATCAGAATAAAGCAGCTTTGCCGGGAAAAGTAAAAGCTCCCTGCTCTCAGCTACCTCCGGTAGCTGAGGGCTTGGAGCAACACTGCTGGAGCGGATCGAAATCCGCCCGTTTAACCCCTTCGATGCCGTGCTCGCTGTTGAGCTCTGCATTGAAGTGGTTTTGGAGGAAGGGGGGGGCTCCCTCTCACCCCACCTGCACCCTGCTATGCAATCGCAGGGTGTTAGTGCATTCTATGGCAGCCTTAGAAAGGCCCCCAGGTCTGCCTCTAGTTAATGCCTGCAAGAGGCATGGCCAAGAAGATGCCTGACAGGCAATAATACACTGCAATACAGTGTATTGCAGTGTATTATAAAAGCGATCGGATGATCGCACAGTAGAGTCCCCTAGTGGGACCAATAAAGTTTTATAAAGTTAAATAAACAAAAACGTTTTCCCCGTAGAAAATACTTTATTATGAAAAAAAAAAGTTACACATATTTCGTATCGCCGCGTCCGTAACGACGCCAACTATAAAGCTATTATGTTATTTAACCCGCTTGGCGAATGCTGTAAAAAATAAAATAAAAAACAATACCAGATTTGGTGTTTTCTGTTCAGACTGCCTTAAAAAAAAATGTGATCAAAAAGTTGCATGTACTCCAAAATGTTACCGATAAAAACTACAAGTCGTCCCGCAAAAAAAAGCTCTCGTATAGCTGCATCGGCAGAAAAAGAAAGTTATGGCTTTTCAAATATGGGGACACAAAAACAAATATTTAAAAAAAAAAAACGTTTTTACTTTGTAAAACACAAGAAAACAATATAAATGTTGGTATCCTAACGACCCGCTGAATAAAGTTATGTTACTTATACCACACAGTAAACGGCGTAAATGAAAGAAGCAAAAAAATAATGGTGAAATTGCTGTTTTTTTTTTTCTATTACCCCCCCCCCCAAAAAAAAGTTAATAAAAGTTAATCAATAAATTATATGTACCCCAAAATGGTGCTATTAAAAAATACAACTTGTCCCGCAAAAAACAAGTCCTTGAACAGCTATTTCGACGCAAAAATAAAAACGTTTTCTCTTTGAATGTTACGATGAAAAAACTTAAAGAATAGCTTTGTCATTAATCTCTTCACGACTGCAATACGGCTATATACGTTCAAATTGCTGATGCACTGTGCAGTTGTTGCATGTATAAACGTTCGCAGCCTCGAACGGGGTTTGATGAGTGCAGTGCTTCTTCAGTGTGAGCAGCGCTGCACTCATGTCAGCCGGGGCTTTGACAGCCCAATGTAGATTGCGCCACAACCCCCTGTAGATAGCACAAAACCCTCTGTAGATAGCGCCACCTAAGCTCCCTCTAGGATCAGAATCCCCGGCCAGCGCTCTGGCAGGGGATTCTCTAGAGGGAGCGGCCGACGTCTCTCCATCCCCACTATGTATAGTGCAACCCCTTTGCAGGTTGCACCACCCCCATGTAGATGGCAACTCCCCTGCTGTAGATGGCATCGCAGCCCCCCACTGTAGATAGCGCCACCTAAACTCCCTCTAGGAGCGGAATCCCCGGTGTCAGGTCGCACTGGCTGGGGCTTCCGCTTCTAGATAGAGCCCCTGATGTCACTCTGCTTTTAGAGTTAACCCCTGACGTCACTGTCCATATATGGATAGAGACATCAGGGGCTCCCTGCAGGAGCGGAATCCCGGGGCAAAACACTGGCCGGGGATACTTAATACTAGAGAAGTCCCTGGCGTCACTATCCATATTTGGACAGCGACAACAGGGGCTAGTACTTGAGCGGAATCCCCGCTCTGGCAGGGGATTCTGCTTTTATAGTCAAGTTAACCCCTGACGTCACTGTCCATATATGGATAGTGACACCAGGTTCTTCTCCAGTAGCGGAATACCCGGCCAGAGTGTCGGCCCGGGGATTACGCTACTAAAGAGAGGGAGTGACAGTGGTTCCATCTACAAGGATTCTATACGAAAATTGCCAGAGGCAATAGAAACCCGTTTTTTTCCCCCCAACTACTTGCTACCTAGTAGAATAGTTAAATTGTAAAAAATATATTAATCCTATTTTAGAGCAATGTTAACAGCTGACCTTTACTATTGACCATAGTTAGTACCGTTACTTAGTGATAGCTGATCTATACTATTGACTACAGCTAGCACTTTTACTCAGTACTTATGATTTCAATTGGGTTATTTTTATCTCTTGTATGGCATATGAACTTTGATACTATTACTGGTCGGCACACATTGTAGTTTTAAATTCTATGTTGTTTGTCCCTACTTGATTTAAATAAAAGGTATTTTTTTACAATTGAACTATTCTACTAGATAGCAAGTAGTTGGAAAAAAAACGTGTTTCTATTGCCTCTGGCAATTTTCCTATAGAATCCTTGTAGATGGCACCACTGTTGCTCCCTCTCTCTAGGAGCGGAATCCCAGGGCCGACACTCTGGCCGGGGATTCCGCTACTGGAGAAGCCCCTGGCGTCCCTATCCATATATGGACAGTGACGTCAGGGGTTACACCGGGTTTCTATTGCCTCTGGCAACTTTTCTATATATTCAAAGTTTTTTTACCCGCCAACTACTAGGGGCTTTTTCTATTTTTTTGTTAAGCATCTACAAGGATTCCGCTCTTACAGGGAGCTACGTCGCTATCTGCAGGGGGGGGGGAGACGTTGCTATCTGCAGGGAGGGGGGAGACGTTGCTATCTGCAGGGAGGGGGGAGACGTTGCTATCTGCAGGGGGGGGAGACGTTGCTATCTGCAGGGGGGGGAGACGTTGCTATCTGCAGGGCGGGGGGAGACGTTGCTATCTGCAGGGCGGGGGGAGACGTTGCGATCTGCAGGGCGGGGGACGTTTCTATCTGCAGGGGGTGGCACTAGCTACATGGGCACTACCTACAGTGGACACTGGCGCTATCTACATGGGCACTACCAACGGGACGCTGGCGCTATCTACGTTGCACTGTGGCACTATCTACAGTGGGAACTGTGGCACTATGTGGGCACTGTCACAATTTACAGTGGGCACTATTTATGTGGGCACTGGCACTATTTATATAGGGTGATGTGGCACTATCTACACTGGTATTGCGTTACTATCTAAATTGGCACTGTGGTGTTTTCAGGGGGTTGGGACAAAAAAAATTAACTATCAAAATTCATGCAGTTTTTTTTGTGTCCATGAAAAACGGATGGCAAATGACGGTTAAAATGGTCAGACGGCCAGGAAATGGATTACATTTTTGAGACAAATTGATGCAAAACAGCCATGAAAAGCTGACCGGTGATCCATTGTTAACTGTGTGCACAGGGGCGTAACTAGGAAAGACTGGGCCCCATAGCAAACTCTTGATCGGGACCCCCCGGGTGCCACAAGCATCTCCCATTATAAATAGTGCCCCCTGTAGAATGTGCCATACAGCCCCCCTGTAGACTGCTATATAGCCACGCTTATAGACAGTGTCACACCCCATTTGTAGATGGCGCCCCCACCTCCCCCTTGTATATAGTGCCATACAGCCCCCCTGCATATATTGCTATAAAGCCCCCAGTGTATATATTGCTATACAGCTCCCACTCTATATAGTGCCACTACCCCCTCCCTTGTATATAGTGCCATACAGCGCCCCCCTTAGTAGAAAGTGCAGCACAGCCCCCCCTTAGTAGAAAGTACCACACACAGACCCCTGTAGATTGCGCCACACTCAGCCCCCTGTAGATAGAGCCACAGCCCTCCCCTTATGTATAGGGCCACACAGCTCCCCCTTGTGTATAGGGCCACGCAGCTCCCCCTTGTGTATAGGGCCACACAGCTCCCCTTTGTGTATAGGGCCACGCAGCTCCCCTTTGTGTATAGGGCCACGCAGCTCCCCTTTGTGTATAGGGCCACGCAGCTCCCCCTTGTGTATAGGGCCACGCAGCTCCCCCTTGTGTATAGGGCCACGCAGCTAGCTCCCCCTTGTGTGGAGGGCCACGCAGCTCCCCCTTTTGTGGAGGGCCACGCAGCTCCCCCTTGTGTGGAGGGCCACGCAGCTCCCCCTTGTGTGGAGGGCCACGCAGCTCCCCCTTGTGTGGAGGGCCACGCAGCTCCCCCTTGTGTGGAGGGCCACGCAGCTCCCCCTTGTGTGGAGGGCCACGCAGCTCCCCCTTGTGTGGAGGGCCACGCAGCTCCCCCTTGTGTGGAGGGCCACGCAGCTCCCCCTTGTGTGGAGGGCCACGCAGCTCCCCCTTGTGTGGAGGGCCACGCAGCTCCCGGCCCCTGGTGTGGAGGGCCACGCAGCTCCCGGCCCCTGGTGTGGAGGGCCACGCAGCCCCCCGCCCCTGGTGTGGAGGGCCACAAGGCAATGACGCATCCGAGAAAGTTGTATCCGCCAAGGAGATGTCACTCAAACATGGAAAGGTGGGTTTGGAGGAAGGACTGTTTCTCTTCAGGATAGCAGCACCACCCCATGACCCTCTGAGTAATTGGCATATAGTGTGCACCGTTTTAAAAGTGGATTTTAAGAATTTTGCTGCATCTGAAAAAAACATAAAAGATAATATTTGGAAATATTGTCAGGTCATGTATTACCGCATGGTGGCGGTTCAAGGGGTTAAAACTACCTGACAGATTCTCATTAAATATACAATGAATTGAGAACAATTCCATCTGCCCTGCAACTTTGTTGTTCTAAATATATCCTATATAACTACAGATCTAGAACCAAGCTCTGACATATATACAGTACCACAACCAAGATCAGTACATAAATACAGCACTAGAACCAAGCTCAGTACATAAATACAGCACTAGAACCAAGCTCTGACATAAATACATCCCCAGAACCAAGCTCATTACATATATACACAGCACGAAAACCAATCTCATACTCATATACAGCATCAGAACCAAGATCAGTACATATATCAAACACCAGAATAAATACAGCATAATTTCGTGCAACCCCTGCCGTATAGGTTTGTACGGCGTAAAGCTACAGCTCCCAGCATGGCCCGAACAATGGTGAGGATATGCTGGGAGATGCTGTTTCACCCAAAAAAAAAATCCTATCATAATCATCTCTCTGCAGATCATACAGTGACTACAGTACTGATTAGAGGCAGAATAAACATTTAGATTAAGTGACTCACCGGTGACGTCTCAGATTCTAGTTCTTTTCTTCTCCCTCCGGTCCAGACATCTATGATGGATTTGTACCGGCCATGACCCATTTCTGCAGTTTTCCGCTCAGATGTCTTCAGCTTCTCACTTTTAAAACATTTCTGCACCTATAAACAAAGTTTAAAATTCTCAACGCCTCTTGCACCTATAACAGCGCCATACACTGTGTCCCTGATTATAATAGTACCATACACACACACACACACACACACACACACACACACACACACACACACACACACACACACACACACACTGTGCCCCCTGTAGATAGTACCACCGTGGTGCTGCCCCACATATAGCTTCCCCTATAGGTAGTGCTCCACGTATAGCCCACCTCTGTAGACAGTGCCCTACATATAGACACCCTGTTGCTAGTGCCCTACAGGTAACCCATCCCTATAAAAAGTGCCCTAAAAAATAGCTCTCCAATAGATAGTGCTCTACATATAGCCCACCCCTGTATAGTGTCTCACATATAGCTCCCCTGGATATATTGTGCCCCACATATAGGCCCCCCCCGTAGATAGTGGCCCACATATAGACCCCCCTGTATATAGTGGCCCACATCCCTACCACCCCTGTAGCTAGTGCCCCACATCCCCACATAGACACCCCCTGTATATAGTGGCCCACATATAGACGACCCCCCTGTAGATAGAGCCCCCACTATAGATAATGCCATTAACAGTTTTATGAGAAAACAAAAAACTTGACATACTCCCATGATCCCGTTCCCACGCTGTTCGCTGGCAATGCAGACATGCTCTCTTCTGAGCGTGTCTGCAGGAGCTGAACGAGCGTCGTCCAATGACGCTGATTGGCAGGGCAGAATGACTTTCGCCGTCAATCAGCGCCTTTCAAGCATGGAAGCGGCGTGATGACGTCATTGTAAGGCGCTGAATGGTCGGGCATTCAGTGCTAATGCATGTATTTGGCTGTCACTACCACTGGGGCACCCTTTGGTGCTAGCGACGCCTACAGGCATGAGAGGGAATGTGTCGTCCGGCACATACTTGTTGGAGGCTCGGCGGCGCGGGCCCCATAGTAGCGGCGCTACTGCTGTAGCAGCCATAAAGGCTGCTAGCGGCGCCACCGAGCATATGGGAGGGGTGTCGGCTGGCGGCACGGGCCCCCTCAAACCGTGGTAGTTACGCCACTGTGTGTGTATATATGTGTGTTTGTATTTATGTGTGTGTGTGTATATGTGTGTGTGTGTGTGTGTGTGTGTGTGTATATATATATATATATATATATATATATATATATACATACACACGCACATATATACAAAAGTGCGTTTTTCACATTTTTTTTTATTTTGTCTGCTCATAAAAAAAATTAAAAACACACATTTATAAACTAATCTAGAAAATGAAAGCCTCACAAGTCTTGTAAAAAATTAAGTTCAAATAGTTGTGATATTCAAAGCGGTTGCAAATATATTATCGTTTAAAGAAGTGCATATCAGAAATGGATAATTTAACCTGGACACGTGCATCAATGACCCTTGGTTATGAAAGGTTTAAAATAGGCTGGTCACTAAGGGGTTAAGAGTTTAGGCTGCGGTTGACATCTGTATCTATAGAAACATACCATCCCAATCCCTATTACATCAAGCAGGGCAAAACAGCAGAGGTGTTTTTGAATCTTTTTATTTTCTATTTAAAAGAACAAATGTAATATTCTAATTTACAGTTCTTCCCTTTGAACCATTCACCTATGGACTGTGTTTTTATCATTGATCATCCATTGAATTTTTACTATCCGCGGCAGTCCTTTAACATGGGTTCTAAAGTCTGTAAAACTGTAATTGTTAAACAGAATCAATATACAGATTTAATTACTTTATTAGAAGACCAAAGTAAATCTAACGTTACTTTTTCAACCTTCTTTATTTTTTAAATTGTTCTTGTTAATAATAATAATGATGTTGTTGTTGTTTTTTACCTGATTGTGTAATTCATCTCTTTATTTCAGCTTCCAGCTTCCAGAACAATTTTAAAATGTCTGTGAAAATACACGGTGTGTCTTCTGATGCGACCGTATCCTACGTAGATAACAAAGAGCGTTCTCGACCAAGGACACTGAGTTGTGCACAGGTACGTAACACCGACTACCTTTTAATAGGCTGCTGTCCATTTTCAGAGTGATGTTTTTCTTTGGTTCACCTCTGACAACTGCTCCATTCGAACTCCTCACTTTGGTCGTGCATTGAGGAGAACTGCGGGGCTCGGGACCCCTGTGTTCGTGATCAGCGGGGATCCCTGTGGATACATAAGTGTCTTCTCAAGGGAGCGCCCCTTTAAGGACAATGGCTAAAGGTGTTTTTTGGGACTATGCATTGAGAAGCTATCCTCAGGCAGGTTGGTCATCATCTCCCACCTTATGCCCTGTAGTAGGCATAACACAGTGTATCCGTTTTGCCTGGAGTCTCTCCTTACTCCTATGTTCACACGGTTTGGATTTGTTTTAGGCAATCTGTAGATAATCCGTGGCAGAAATCCAAAGCTGAAATTTGTCATTCAGTGGAGCTACTATGGGTTTTCTCCTGAACGAATCCTGTAAGTGTGAAATAGTTGTCAGCCAATTGATTGTATGGGAGATTTATTTTCCCTGACTTCTTGACAGGAATGTTTTTTCTATAGGGAAAATGAAACAAAAGAAAGAATGGGTTAAAAGTCAGCCTGTCTAATCCTTGCTTACTCCAACTAGTTACCATCAAAATTGGTTGGATTCGCCGGTTAGGCTGGGTTCACACGTCGTGGTCAAAATAAGTTTTTGTTTTTTTTTGCAAATTTTGACTGCAACTTGCAAACCCAGCCTTAACTAAACATTATCCGTTAATTCAGTAAATTGGTGCCTCCTGTAGAAATAGGAGTACTTTTGCTTTTTAGTGTGTGAACTGCTGTAGGAAAACCATATTAAATATTATCTGCACAAATGGCACTAGTAACATCGATGATTTTTATTCCTCTGGATTATTCTACAGTCCTAATGTCCTAAAAATAAATGAAAAACAATGCATGATTATACCGAACTGCCCTTCAAAAAATATATTTAAAAATGTCTCCTTTCCAATGCACTGTTAGTCTATTGTTGGAAATCTTTTTGCCTTTCTTACAAGGAAAATCTCCTCTTTGGCGTTCTATCCGGAGCCCATCCTCTCACCTCCCTCATCTTTAAATGTAGAAAACTGCAGTGGGCTACTAAAATATGTAACTCCATATTCTTTATACTGTTCAAACTCATTCTATGGCTTCTCTTTTGTTTCAGAAATGCGATGAAATTATAGTAGTCCATCTCGGATATTTAAACTATACCCAGTATAATCTTGATGTTCGCTTTGAAAATATTACGCTTCTGAAATACACCATTACGGCAGTCACTTTTACAGTAAGTACAATTGATGAAACCCATCCTGAAGATACTAAATCTATTTTGTGAATTTGACTGCATTATTTGTGTGCCAATGCTCTGAACAGCTGTCTACTTTATAGTCCCCTCAAAAGACAGAAATCGCTTTCTTGAAACAAATTATAAATTGAAACTAAATCTATATATAATTCCTGATTCAAAGCCTATGTAAACCTTTGTAGCCTTAGTTAATTTTTTTTTTTTAATGAACTGTATGTGTAATGTGAATAAAAATATCTTTACAATATACTTTTATTAAAAATGTTCTTTACTTTTTGCAATTCAGCTTTTGTGCATGCAAGCCGAATCCGTCAGTCTGCTCGGCCGGCGGATAGTGGCTCCTGTGTTCCTCTAATACACAGGATAACTCAAATATCAATCACATCTAAGTTCATGAACTTAGGTGTGATTGGCATAAGGGTTATCCTGTGTGTTAAGGGAACACAGGAGCCATTGTCTGCCGAGCCGTCTGCGCTATGCAGCGTCTATCTATAGTGCACACTAAGAAGCTGCATCGCAAGAAGTAAAGAACATTTTTAATAAGCCAATTTGAATAATGTTTTTAATCACATTACACATACAGTTCATAAAAATAAAAACTAAAAGGCTACAAATGTTCACTAGCCTTTAAGATTAATTTGGTCCCCCAGGTTTTCCAGAGAACTCGACCCTGCGCTATTCTTGCTGTTAAAAATCCAATAAGCCCCAATGAACTAAAGTGCAAACAGAACCCAAACATTACATGTCAACACGTATTTTGCTTTTCTTTTAGTGGAAGACCTACAACCCAACATTTTCTCAAGTAGAAATCTGGTTCCGTTTTGTGTTTGTTGTTCTCACTTTCATGGTGACTGTAAGTACATATTGCTGTGTCATGGCTGCCAAATCCTTTTTTTGTTGTTTCTGGACAATTTAGCCAAAACTTACGAACAGCCCAACTTTTAATGAGTAAATTGGAAAACCAAAATAACAGATAAAAATGTGATATGATTGTCATAATTTGGTGCAGAAGCCATGTCCTCATTTGGTTTTGGACGCAGCACTCGCGTTTTAAGTATGATTTGCAGCGGTTTCTGTGCTGCAAAGTTGCAGCAGATCCTAGCAAAAACATTGTGAATACCCTCTTCTTGACATTTTCCTCTTCAGTATGCACTTCGTCCACAGTGTTCATATTTAGCATTTGGAGCTTTACTTTAATTCTCACTTTAATTCTTGATACTTAATTATTGATAGTGGTAAAAAAAATAATACCTCTAACTGTTTGTCTTTGATAAGTTTGTAGATTTAAAAAAAAAACAAAAAAAAAACAAACGTAAATGTAATATCTTTTTTTTTTTTTTTTTTTCTTTTCCAGTGTTTATTTGCACATTCGCTTCGCAAATTTTCCATGAGAGACTGGGGCATAGAACAGAAATGGATGTCGGTCCTTTTACCTCTGCTTCTTCTCTATAATGGTACAGGGGTTTCTGTTCTTTAAAGCTTTCCTAAGATTCTGGCAGTAAAGTGCTAAAGAGTTCTCATAGGTCCAATATGAATCCTTCCTGTCTATATAGAACTATAGTCCACTTTCTACTGATCTCAAGCTCATAGACTCAGGGGATATTCAATAGCTTGCAGATGGGCATATTTTTACTAATGTGACTATGAATATTTCATTCTGCTGATCTAATAATGTATTTTATTGTTTCTCTCTGTTTACGGCCCACTGGCGTTAATGGCTTTCAGTGCAAACTGTGCCGTCACTTATCGATCAATAAAACATAGGGGCACATGGATGAAAATTAGTATTTTGGAGTACATGTGGGTGCCATTTTTACCTGTAATTATCTAGTGCCCTGTGCACCAATGTATAGTACTTGAACCAAATTAAATTCTTATGCCTGTCCTTCATTAGTGGATAAAACGTGATAAAAGTTCTCCTTTCCCACAAGGCGCTGCTTGGGTCAGTCGGGTAAACCGTGCTGCTCACTATTTTTTTCCAATTTGCAAATCTAGTACATATCTGATAACCATTATGAAACGTTTTTCTATGCCCCACTGTTGCATTGGTGTTGTGTGCCTTTTTCCCAATCATAGGATATAGTATACATGGGAAATTGGTAATTTCATAAATCTTCTGATTTATTTAAATTCTTTCTTTAAAGGGAATGTGTTGCCAGCAAAAACATGTTTTTTTTTTTTTTTTGTTAAACAATTCGTGTATAGGTGATTAAACATTGTTCTAATTTTTTTTTTTTTTTCACGAGTCAGGAAATATTATAAATTGGATTCTAATTTATAATATTTCCCATTGCTGGTCACTAGATGGAGCCATTCCCAAAATTGCAGCATTGCATGTGGTAAAGCAACCACATTGCTTTATGCTGCAAAATTGGGTAAAAAGCCCTCGCTCTAGTGAGCTCTCAGCATCCCCCCCTCCTTTATCCTGGCTAGTGCCGGGAGAAACGAGGGGTTTGAACGGTCTAACCTCCTACACTGTGTGTCGCCATTTTTTGAACAAACACACAGTGTAGAAGGTTTACATACAGTAGTAAACACACACTGAAACACAAACATACATAGAAATCCCTTACCTGCTCCAGTCACCGCCGCTCCATCCGCTCCGTCTGCTGCCGCTCTCCATGTGCACAAGTCCGGAAGCCGCGACCGGAAGTAGTAATCTTACTGTCCGGCCGCGACTTCCGGTCCACAGGAAAATGGCGCCGGACGGCGCGCATTTCAAATTGAACTGTGTAGGAGCGGCGCATGCGCCGTTCCCACACAGCGGCGTACATGTTAGTGGATGGAACGGGCCCCGTTCGCAGTCCCTATGGGACTGGAGCTGCCGTATTCCATGTCTGTATGTGTCGTTAATCGACACATACAGAAATGGAAAAAAAAATGGCAGCCCCCATAGGGAAGAAAAAGTGTAAAAATAAGAAAAAGTAACACACAAACACACAAATTAATCCAAACGTTTTTAATAAAGCACTAACCTCTTTAACATATAAAAAAATTTTGGTGGTAACACTGTTCCTTTAACCCCTTTCCGCACCATTATGCAACTGTTACTTCCCGCACCAGGACGTAGATTTACTGAGCAGTTCCCGGTACTCACTGTCCTAACGGGGAACCAGGCGGTCGGCTGTCCCCAACTTCTGACACTCCATTGTTGCCGGCCAGTGGTCCATGACATTCCACTGTTGCCAGCCAGTGGTCCATCGCTGCTGATTTAGTCAACCCCTTGAACGCAATTGATCGGCGAATTTAAGTGGTTTGTAGCTGATCGGCACCCCCAACGATGCAAAGGCTGCCGATGGTTGGCATGGCAACGGAAGCCAGACATTGGCCTCCGGGTCTGCCAATCAGGACCAGCCTCTGGCTCGTCCTGATAGGCTTTCTATTGGCGTCACTGTCAGCGTTACGCTGACAGTTATAATACATTGCACTACATAGATAGTGTAATGTATTATGCAGGCCTTCAAATCCCCTAGTGGGACAAGAAAAATCTTACAAAATAAAGCCTAAAAATAAAAGTTATAAGTTAAATAACAAACTGCTTTTTGTCCTATAAGTTTTTATTATAGGAAAATAAAACGTTAAAAGAATAAAGTATGCATATTTGGTATATCCGCGTTCGAAATTACCCAAACTATAAAACTTTAATGTTATTTTTCCTGCACGTTGAACACTGCAAAACAATAAATAAAAAACAATGGCAGAATCGCTATCTTTTGGTCACCACTCCTCCCAAAATATAGAATAAAAAGTCACATGTACCCCAAAATAGTACCAATAAAAACTACAACCCATCCCGGAAAAAACAAGCCCTTACACGGCTTTTTGGACTGAAAAATTAAAAATGTAGCGATGCAAAAATTAATTATTATACAAAGTGATTTTATTGTGCAAACGCTGCAAAACATAAAAAAACTATATACATATGGTATCGCCGTAATCGTATTGACATTTTTGTTTTATTCTGAGGGTCATTTATAGTTCACAGTGAGCATTGTAAAGAAAAATGTCAAAATTGCTAGTTTTTGTTCACCTTGCTTGCCATGTACCCCAAAATGGTACCAATGAAAACTACAGATTGTTCCACAACAAATAAGCCCTCACACAGCTCCGTTGGAGAACAAATAAAAATGTATCCGTGCGACACTGGCCACACATCTGTGAATTATTATTTGTTTACCGCATTATTATACGCTTTTATACCTCTTATTATACCCTGGCATTATAAACGGAAATACCAGTAAAATACAAACAGAACTCATACCAAACAAAATCTGTGCTCCCAAAGTCAAATGGCGCTCCCTCACTTCTGAACCCTACAGCGTGCCGAAACAGCCGTTTACGTCCACATATATGGCATCGCAGGTTATTACGGCCGCGCCAATACCGAATTTGGGTATTTTTTATTTTTAAATTTTAATGTACTGGTATATATCCGTTATATGCCAGTACATTAGCCTGTGTACGTATTGTACACAGGCAGTTGGGACATACCTAAGTATGCCCTAAAAGTAAATATGGTAGTAAAGGCCTGTGGTCCTTCAATGGACCCTGGGCTGTCTGCCCATATATGGTATGTCCCTCAATCGTGTAACAGGGATTCCTGTGACGCGATCCAAGGGGCACCCCCCTTCTCATTTTCCCCTGAATGCTGCAGTCCGCTTTGATCGCGGCATTCAGGGGAATAGCGGGGAAGATGACAGGTTTCCCTGATCTCCGCCGTTACAGAGCGGGGCTGCGACTGTGTAATACAGCCATTGCCTCGCTCCTGACATTAAGTGCGTGCTGTCAGCATGAGGTAATTCGGCCGGCGCTGCACTAATAAGCGGCGGCGCAGGCACTGCGGACAGAACATGGGGGTGTTTTGCTGTTCGTCCGCCATGTTCTGTCTTTAGTGCCGCCGTTCATTAGTGCAGCGCTGGCCGCATCACACTATCCCAACAGCACGCACTTGTCAGGACTCAGAAGCGGGGCGATGGCTGTATTACACAGCCGCAGCCCCGCTCTCATACATTCATGTATTACTATACTCAGCTGGGTGGCCGCACAGCTAAGTATCGAAATACATGAAATAACGGTATCGAATTGTTTGGGGATGCACAGTATCGAACTTTCGATGCATCGTGCATCCCTACATTGTGCACTAAAATGGAATATCAGTGGAAATAGGAATTTTAACTTTGCACCATAGGGTAGGCATTAACCCCTTCGCGCACCATGACGTAATAAAAAATTAACAAAATTGGTATCGCTGCGTCCGTAAATGTCCAAACTATTACAATAAAAAATAAAAAATAATTTCAAATTCCAAAATCGCATTTTATTTTGGTCATCTTAGCTCTAAAAATAAATAAATTATAATAATAAAAAGTGATCAAAAAGTTGTATGTACCAATAAAAACCGCTCGTCCCGCAAAAATTAAGCCCTTACACTGCTCAATCGTCGAAAAAATAATGTTATGGCTCTTGGAATGTGGTGAAACAAAATAATTATTGTTATTATTTTTTTTATAACAAATCGTTTTTTTTCTTTGTAAAAGCCGTAAACATAAAAAAAAAAAACTATAAATTTGGTATCACCTTAAAGAGGCTCTGTCACCAGATTTTGCAACCCCTATCTGCTATTGCAGCAGATAGGCGCTGCAATGTAGATTACAGTAACGTTTTTTATTTTAAAAAAACGAGCATTTTTGGCCAAGTTATGACCATTTTTGTAGTTATGCAAATGAGGCTTGCAAAAGTCCAAGTGGGTGTGTTTAAAAGTAAAAGTCCAAGTGGGTGTGTATTATGTGCGTACATCGGGGCGTTTTTAATACTTTCACTAGCTGGGCGCTCTGATGAGAAGTAACATCCTCTTCTCTTCAGAACGCCCAGCTTGTGACAGTGCAGATCTGTGACGTCACTCACAGGTCCTAAGATCGACTTACCTGCAAACGCTGATGCTGCTGCAGAATCAACTGTAGCCTCTGGTGCCGATGTGGCCGTCACGATGCAGGACCTGTGAGTGACGTCACAGATCTGCACTGTCACAAGCTGGGCGTTCTGAAGAGAAGAGGATGTTACTTATCAGAGCGCCCAGCTAGTGAAAGTATTAAAAACGCCCCGATGTACGCACATAATACACGCCCACTTGGACTTTTACTTTTAAACACACCCACTTGGACTTTTGCAAGCCTCATTTGCATAATTACAAAAATGGTCATAACTTGGCCAAAAATGCTCGTTTTTTAAAAATAAAAACGTTACTGTAATCTACATTGCAGCGCCTATCTGCTGCAATAGCAGATAGGGGTTGCAAAATCTGGTGACAGAGCCTCTTTAATTGTATTGAGCCACAGAATAAAGTTAAGTTTGTGGTTTT
Source organism: Rhinoderma darwinii (assembly GCF_050947455.1). Lineage (NCBI taxonomy): Eukaryota > Metazoa > Chordata > Amphibia > Anura > Rhinodermatidae > Rhinoderma > Rhinoderma darwinii. Next base: position 306,358,730 of record NC_134690.1, on the reverse strand, counting down.
TACTGCATGGTGAAAGCTGTAAAAGCAAAACCCCAAACACCCATAGGAGGAATCAGTTTTTTTCCAATTTCAGCCTGCAAATATTTTTTGGCAGTTTCCCAGTACATTATATGGTACTTTAACCCCTTCACGACCAGCCCACGTAGATTAACGGGCTGCAGTGCTGGGCTTTTATCCTGCAGCCCGTTAATCTACGGGCTGTCAGAACAGAGTGCACAGCGCTCTCCCTGTGCTCTGACTCTCTCAGCACACGCTGCTACTAGCAGCCTAAGTGCTGAGAGAAGACATCAGGACCGGATTGGTGTCGGCCCCGATGACGTGATCACCATGATAAATGCAGCAACAAACTTTCGTGCTGTTTGTTACATGTTTCTCCTCCCTACCTGTCAGATCGTTCTGAGACAGTGGGGGAAAAGAAGCTGTGCCGAGCAGCTGCTGTGTGTCTGCTATAAAGACACAATGACTGTGAAAAACACACAAAATCACCTCCACATAGATAGTTTAGTGTAGGCAGCTAGTTATTGTTTAGGTAGTCTGTTAGGTAGATAGTACTCAGACTAGGACAATTAATTAGTTAATTAATAATCAATTAGGGATTATAATGTGTGTGTGTGTGTGTGTGTGTGTGTGTATATATATATATATATATATATATATATATATATACATACATACATACATACATACATACATACATACATACACACACGTCTATAATATATATATATACACACGTCTATAATATTATAATATATATATATGTATATATCCGCAAAAAGCAGCAGCACTCACTGGAAATAAATGTATAGGTACCAAGCAAGTCGTCCCGATCCAAGGACAAAGCAGCATACAAAAATAGAAATCTTGCAGCACTCCAAATGTGAAAAAATAGTGGTTTATTCAGCCAACAAACAGCTGGATAAACCACTATTTTTTCACATTTGGAGTGCTGCAAGATTTCTATTTTTATATATATATATATATATATATTTGAAATTTGTTAATACTAAAAATTAATAATTAGGGATGTTATATATCTATAACATCATATAGATATATACGTACATGTAATATAAACGTATACACACATATATTTATATAAATCTCTTCATATATTTTACACGTCTGTAAATTCTAAATACATTGATTCAATGTTAGGCTGTGTTCACACTGAGTTTTTTCAGGAGGAAAATTCCTCCTGCAAAAACAGCTCCAGGTGTTTTTTGCACAGTGGTTTGACAAAAACTCGTCAAAACACGCGTCGAGGTGTTTGTTTTTTTTACCCTTCTGACTGATTGAAATGGGGTTTTGGAGGCAGAAACCACCTCAAGATAGGTCGTGTCGCTTCTTTTTACTGCGATGCGTTTTTTTTGCTCACGGTAAAAAAGCTCATCCAACTCCCATTGAAATCAATGGGAGACATTTTCGGGCGGTTTTTGACTAGTTTTGCGGAGAGGTTTCTGCGCCAAAAAACCTCTGTGTGAACAGGGCCTTAGGATTGTTCATAAATTTATTGATCAATGGATTAGTGGACTTTTTCTTTGTTACTTTTATTAAAACTGTTACAAAAAATAACTAAAAAAAAATAAATACGTAAAAAAACGGCACGCAAGTTATATACCACTGAAGAGGCATTTGCTCTCTTGAATTCTGATAGTGAAAATCACTTTTGGGGGTTTTCGCTGTTTTGGTCGCTCCCGGGCGTTGCAAATGGGTCATGGCACCGAAAACCATTATAGCAAAATTTGAGCTCCAAAACCCAAATGGCGCTCCTTCCCTTCTGAGGGCTGTAGTGTGTTCAAATATAAGTTTATGACCACATATGGGGTATTTCCGTAATCAGGATAAATTTCTTTACAAATGTTGGGGTGCTTTTTCTCCTTTATTCCTTGCAAAAATTAAAAATGTCTATGTTTCTTCAGAAGAAATGTAGATTTTCATTTTCACATTCAGCAAAAAAAATTGTGGGGTTAAAATTCTCACTATACAACTAGATAAATTCCTTGAGGGGTGTAGTTTCCAAAATAGGGTCACTTTTTGGGGGTTTCCACTGTTTAGGTACCACAAGACCTCTTCAAACCAGACATGGAGCCTAAAATATATTGTAATAAAAAGGAGGCTTCAAAATCCACTAGGTGCTCCTTTGCTTCTGAAGCCGGTATTTCAGTCCATTACCGCACTAGGGCCACATGTGGGATATTTCCAAAAACTGCAGAATCTGGGCAATAAATAGTGAGTTGCGTTTCTCTGGTAAAACCTTCTGTGTCACAGATTTTTTTTTATTACAAATGAATTTCTGCACAAAAAATTACATTTGTAAATTATACCTCTGCTTTGCCTTAATTCCTGTGAAACGCCTAAAGGGTTAAGAAACTTTCTGAATGCTGTTTTGAATACTTTGAGGGGTGAAGTTTTTAAAATGGGGTGATTTATGGGGAGTTTCTAATATATAAGGCCCTCAAAGCCACTTCAGAAATGAACTGGTCCATGAAAAAATAGGTTTTGGAAATTTCTGGAAAATGCGAGAAATTGCAGCTAAAGGTCTAAGCCTTGTAACGTCCTAGAAAAATAACTATGCAAACAAAAAGTAGACATACGGGAAATGTTAACTAGTAACTATTGTGTGTGGTATTAATATCTGTTTTGCAAGCAGATACATTCAAATTTAGAAAAATTCCATTTTTTGCAAAATTTCGGTGTTTTTTACAAATAAATACAGAATTTATCGACCACATTTTTTCACAGACGTAAAGTACAATATGTAACGAGAAAACATTCTCAGAATCGCTTGGATAGGTAAAAGCATTCCAGAGTTATTACCACATAAACTAACACATGTCAGATTTGAAAAAATCGCCTGCGTCCACAAGGCCAAAACAGGCTGTGTCCTGAAGGGGTTAAATGGAGTTAATAGAAATGACAACTTCTCCCGCAAAAAAAATAACCCCTCAGAACACTCTATTGACAGAAAAATAAAGTTATGACTGTTGGAAGGCAGGGAATGAAAAAGATAAAAATGGATCAGTCCTGAAAGAGTTAATTTGTTTCTAATGAAAAACCATTTGACCACATGTGGGGTATTGCCATATTCAAGAGAGATTGCTTTACAAACGTTGGGCGGCTTTTTCTCCTTTATCCCCTGTGAAAATTAGAAAATTCAACATTTTAGTGGGACAAATGTTGATATTCATTTTCATGGCCTAATTCTAATAAATTCTGCAAAAGACCTATGGGGTCTAAATGCTAACTATACCCCTAGATAGAATCTTTAAGGGTGTTGTTTCCCAAATGGGTCACTTTTTTTTTTTTTTTTCACTATTTTGGTCTCTTAGGGGCATTGCAAATGCAGCATGACACCCCAAAACCATTCCAGCTAAATTTGAGCTCCAAAAGCCAAATAGCGCTCCTTCCCTTCTGAAAACATGAGTACAGTACGGGACCATTGTCCTGCAGCGAGGCAGTAACACATAGGATTATAGATAAGTATGATGCTAGGAGCCAGGCTCCCTGCACTTTGTTTGGTCCGGGACATGCGGACCGTACATCACGGACTGCATACGGTCGTGTGCATGGGGCCTAAGCCTTGTAACGTCCTAGAAAAAAAACAGGATGTTCAAAAAAACGATGCCAACATAAAGTAGACATATTGGAAATGGTAACCCCTTCACGACTGCCATACGGCAATGTACGTTCCAACTGCCGATGCCCCGTGCAGTTGCCACGTGTATAAACGTTGACAGCCTTGAACAGGTTTTAATGAGTGCAGTGCTGCTTCAGTGTGAGCAGCCCTGCATTCTCATGTCTGCTGGGGCTTTAAGAGCTCCGGACTACACCCTCACTGTAGATAGTGCCACCCATAACCCCCTGTAGATAGCAAAAAAAACTGCAGATGTTGCTACCGAAGCTGCCTCTAGGAGCGTAATCCACGGCCATTCTTCTCCTAGGGGGAGCCCCCGACGTCTCTCCATCCCCGCTGTAAATAGTACCCCCCTGTAGAAAGCAAGCACCCCCTGTAGATAGCGCCACCTAAACACCCACTAGGAGCGGAATCCCCAATCTCTCTGTGCCGGGGATTCCGCTTCTAGAGAGAGCCCCTAACGTCACTGTCCACCGTCAGGGGCTCTCTCTAGGAGCGGAATCCCCGGCCGACACTCTAACCGGGATTCCGCTACTGGTGAAGCCCCTGGCGTCACTATCCATATATGGAAAGTGACATCGGGGACTACTCCTGGAGCGGAATCCCCGGCCACAGTGCCGCTTTTAGAGTTGGCCCCTAACATCACTGTCCATATATGGACAGAGACATCAAGGGCTCCCTCTAGGAGCGGAATCCCCGGTCAGATGGATTCCGCTCCTACAGGGAGCTACAGTGATGCTATTTACAGGAAGGGGGTGCCAAATACGGAGGGCGGGGGTTCTGATACATAGAGGGGGTGGCGCCATGTACATGGGCACTGTGGCGTTATGTGGACACTACAAGGGACACTGGCGCGATCGACGTGGGAACTGTGCCACTATGTGGGCACTGTGGTACTATCTACAGTGGGCATTGTGGCACTATCTACAGTGATACTGTGGTGTATTCAGGTGGCTGCGCCAAAAAAACCCTAACGGATAAAAGACGTTTTTTTTTTTTGTTTTTTTTAATGTCCGTGAAAAATTGATAGCAAATGTCGATGGAAAACGGTCAGACGGCCGGGAAATGGATTCAAATTTTGAGACACATTGATGCAAAACAACCATGAAAAGCTGACCGTTGATCCGTCGTTAACTGCTCTTTTTTTCACGTCATGTGAATATAGCCTTATAGACCTCATCTGCTCCCAGCAATACAGGGTGATAGATGGATGGATAGATGGATATCTCTATCGGAGAATAATAATGATAATCTTTACATAGCGCCAACATATTACGCAGCACCAATTTAGAGGGAACATAAACAGACGATATCAGACATTACATAGTGACCAATCTAATTTAAAATTCAGACAGGAGGATTGAGGACCCTGCTCGCAAGAGCTTACAATGTATGAGGAAATAAGGGAGACACAAAGTGTAAAAGTGTTTGTTCAGTACAATGGTCCAGCCATCTTTTATACACATGGGGTGGTACATATAAAGCTGCATGAGCCGGTCATCAGCCAGTATACGTGTATGACGAACATGAAGTGCATTAGGGTGCAAGGAGTGTGAGGGAATCTTATTCTGATGACTAATGGGGCCAAGGAAGGAAGTCAGATTAGGGAATATTATAGGCCTGTCTAAAAAAATAGTTTTTAGGGCACATTTAAAACTGTGGATATTGGGAATTGATCTGATTGTCTGTGGTAGTGCATTCCAGAGGACTGGTGCAGCACGAGAAAAGTATTGGAGACTGGAGTGGGAGGTTCGGATTATGGAGGATTTTAATCTAAATTCGTTGGCAGAACGTAGAGCACGAGTAGGCTGGTAGACAGATGAGGGAGGAGATGTTAGGAGGTGCAGCACTGTGGAGAGCTTTGTGGGTGAGAGTAATAAGTTTGAATTTAATTCTGAAGGGGATGGGCAACCAGTGTAGTGGCACAGGGTAGAGGCATTGGTGTAGCGGTTGGTCAGAAAGATGAGCCTGGCTGCTGCATTGAGGATAGATTGGAAAGGGGAGAGTTTAGTGAAGGGAAGACAGACTAATATTGAGTTACAGTAGTGAAGATGAGAGTGAATCAGAGCAACAATAAGAGTTTTGGCTGTTTCCTCAGCACGAAAAGGGCGCATTTTGGAGATGTTTTTGAGGTCAAAATGACAAGAGATTGGAGTCAAAACTAACCCCGAGACAGCGGGCGTGCTACCTAGGAGTTCCACACACGGACAATGGTAGTGCCACACACTGACATGGAGACATCAGGTTTAGGTAGGTTAGTAGACGGTGGTAACACAAGAAGCTCCGTTTTAGAAAGTTTCAGATAGAGAGAGACAGCGGACAGACCATCACTGGTGTTTTGTATTCGAGCAGGGGAGATGTCATGGGAAGAGGCATATAATTGGGTGTCATCAGCATAGAGATAGTACTGGAAGCCAAATCTGCTGATAGTTTGTCCAATGGGCACTGTGTAGAGAGAAAACAGGAGCGGACCTAGGACTGATCCCTGAGGAACCACAATAGCAAGTTGAAGAGGAGAAGAGGTAGAACCAGCAACTGACACACTGAGCGAGCGGTCCGAGAGATAGAAGGAAAACCAAGAGAGAGCAGTGTCATTAAGGCTAATAGTGGGTTAGGTAGGAGTTTGTGGTCTACAGTGTCCAAGGCTGCAGAGAGATCCAGAAGAATCAGGAGAGCGTGTTTACAGTCCGATTTAGCCGCCAAGAGATAATTTGTGACTTTAGTAGTTACTCTGTAGAGTGTGGAAACCAGATTGTAAGGGGTCTAGAATGGAGTTAACAGAGAGATAGCGGATAAGGTGAGAGTAGACCAAGCGTTCCAGGAGTTTGGAGATGAAGGGCAGATTAGAGACTGGTCGGTAGTTAGCAGCGCTGGATGGGTCAAGAGTTTTTTTTTTTTCAGTAATGGGTTTATAATGGCATGTTTAAAAGAGGAGGGAAAGATACCAGAAGAAAGAGAGACGTTAATTATTTTAGTCAGGTGACTAGTGACAGCTGGGGAGAGGGACTGGGCGAGGTGTGAGGGGGATAGGACCACTAGGACAGGTAGTGGGATGAGAAGATGAGGGGCGCTTAGTAACTTCTAACTTCTTCTATTATTGGGTCAAATGCTGAAAGTGAAGAAGAGGGAGTGCGGGAGGGAAGGGGATCGATGATACTAGGAGACTGCAGGATAATATCATCCTGGATGTTGTCAATTTTAACTTTAAAATAAGTGGTCAGGTCTTCAGCACTGAGATCTGTGATCTATGTCTGCATTTTAGGACTAAGGAGGGAGTGAAAAGTATCAGAGGCATTTTCGATTATTAGATAGTGTGGAGATGAGAGAAGTGAAATAGACTTGTTTGACTCTGTGAAGGGCAGAGTTGTAAGTTTTGAGCATAAAATCTGCAGCCAAATGCGATTTTCTCCAGACGTTCGGCACATCTCAAGCACCGCTGAAGAAAGCGGGATTGAGGGGTGTTCCAGGGTTGTCATAGTCTTTGTCGGGTGGTTCAGAATGTAGGGTAGGCTGCTTCATCCAATGCATTTTTGCGTGTGTTACTGTAATGTTTGGCGGCCAGATTGGGACAGGAGAGGGAAAAGATAAGGGACAATGAAGACTGTAGACTGTCTATGAGTTGCTGAGTGTTAATGGCATGTAGATTTATGTATGTCTGATACATAGGCATGACCTGAGGAGGCAGAGAATATTTGATAGTAAAGGAGGGAAGGTTGGGGTCGGAGAGCGGGAGAGGAGAGTTAATAAAGTCAGAAACGGAGCAGAGTCGGAAGAAGACCAAGTCGAGCGAATGCCCGTCTTCATGTGTAGGAGAGTTAGTAAGTTGTGACAGACCTAGGGAGGAGGTTAGAGATAGATACTGGGCGGCAGATGGGGAGATTAAGTTATCAATGGGGATGTTGAAGTCATGAGAGTGGGTGTTTCAGAGGATAGAAATTGTGGAAGCCAGGCAGCAAAATGATTCAGGAATTGGTGGGGTGAGCCCAGGTGGCGGTAGACAACTGCCACTCTGAGGGAAAAAGGGTGAAAGAGTCTGAGGGTGTGGACTTCAAAGGAGGGGGTGAGGGGACAGGGGGGATGATCTGGAAAGTGCAGTGTGCGTAAGGAAGTATACCTACTCCTTCACCCTGCCTGTTCTCAGGTCTTGGGGCATGAGAAAAGTGGAGACCACCATAAGATAGAGAAGCAGTGTCAGACAGGGGTAGCCATGTTTCTGTAAGAGCCAGAAGGCTGAGAGAGTTAGAAAGAGATAGATATAGATATATATATATATATATATATATATAAATATAAATATCTCGTATATATTTTTCTCGTGTGTGTGTATGAGATATATATATATATATATATATATATATATATGTACACATACATACATACACAGGGTGGGCCATATGGATACACCTAAATAAAATGGGAATGGTTGGTGATATTAACTTCCTGTTTGTGGCACATTAGTATATGGGAGGGGGGAAACTTTTCAAGCTGGGTGTTGACCATGGTGGCCATTTTGAAGTCGGCCATTTTGTATCCAACTTTAGTTTTTTCAATGGGAAGAGGGTCATGTGACACATCAAACTTATCGAGAATTTCACAAGAAAAACAATGGCTTGCAAGATGGCGGATTGCGGGAAAGACGCAAATGGAACGCATCCTTGGACCGCAAGGAGATCACACTTGCATGGAGACAACACTGTCCCCATGTATGTATGAATAATAAAGAACAGGTAAGCGATAATAGAAATAGAAATCCATACAAGAGTATGACAAAAGCTGTATAGTTTATATATTAATCAGCAAAGACTAACTCTGTATATATGAATATATATATGTGTCAGATGACTCTAAACGGCGTCCATATTATAATAGTTATTTACTACTATGTCCGTGAGAAAAAAGGTTATACCTGATTACAGGAAACCACATCACAAGATTGGTGTCTACTAGGGATGCACGATGCATCGAAACATCGATACCGTGCATCCCGAAATGGTTCGATACTGTTATTTCATGTATTTCGATACTATGATGTGCGGCCACATAGCTTAGCATTCTAACACATCAATGTATGAGAGCAGGGCTGCGGCTGTGTAATACAGCCATTGCCCCGCTCTTGACAAGTGTGTGCACCGTCCGGATGATGAGATGCGACCAGCGCTGCACTAATGAGCGGTGGCACTGAAGACAGAACATGGCGGGCGCACTGCAAAACACCAACATGTTCTGTCTTCAGTGACTGAACGCTCATTAGTGCATCACTGGCTGCATCACCTCATGCTGACCGCGCGCGCACTTACTGTCAGGAGCGGGGCAATGGCTGTATTACACAGCCGCAGCCTCGCTCTACACCGCGTTCCAAATTATCATGCAAATGTGATTTTTCGCTGATTTTCCTAAATAGTCAATGCAAATGACAATCAGTATAATCTTCAAGCCATCAACCGTTGGAGTATAATGCAAATTTTATTGAACAAATCTCCTAATGGTAACAGATTTTTTTTTTATTAGTGAAAAACTCAAAATGCACGGTTTTAAATTATTATGCACAACAGAGATCAAAACATTTTAAAGGTTGTAAAGAGAACTAAAATGGTAATAATTTGAATTTGCAGCACCAGGAGGTCATATTTACAGAAATCAAAAGCTCTTTCAATCAAAAACAACTTAACAGGCGAAGTTACATGTTAACATAGGACCCCTTCTTTGATATCACCTTCACAATTCTTGCATCCATTGAATTTGTGAGTATTTGGACAGTTTCTATTTGAATATCTTTGCAGGATGTCAGAATAGCCTCCCAGAGCTTCTGTTTTGATGTGAACTGCCTCCCACCCTCATAGATATTTTGCTTGAGAATGCTCCAAAGGTTCTCATTAGGATTGAGGTCAGGGGAACATGGGGCCACACCATGAGTTTCTCTCCTTTTATGCCCATAGCAGCCAATGACACAGAGGTATTCTTTGCAGCATGAGATGGTGCATTGTCATGCATGAAGATAATTTTGCTACGGAAGGCACGGTTCTTCTTTTTGTACCACGGAAGAAAGTGGTCAGTCATAAACTGTACGTACTTTGCAGAGGTCATTTTCACACCGTCAGGGACCCTAAAGGGGCCTACCAGCTCTCTCCCCATAATTCCAGCCCAAAACAGGACTCCGCCACCTCCTTGCTGACGTTGCAGCCTTGTTGGGACATGGTGGCCATTCACCAACCATCCACTACTCCATCTATCTGGACCATCCAGGGTTGCCCGGCACTCATCAGTAAACAACATGGTTTGAAAATTAGTCTTCAGGTACTTCTGAGCCCACTGCAACCGTTTCTGCTTGTGAGCATTGTTTAGGGGTGGCCGAATAATAGCTTTATGCACACTTGCAAACCTCTGGAGGATCCTACACATTGAGGTTCGCGGGACTCCAGAGGCACCAGTGGCTTCAAATACCTGTTTGCTGCTTTGCAATGGCATTTTAGCAGCTGCTCTCCTAATCCTATTAATTTGTCTGGCAGAAACCTTCCTCATTATGCCTTTACCTGAATGAACCGATCTGTGCTCTGAATCGGCCACAAATCTTTTCACAGTACGATGATCACGTTTAAGTTTTCTTGAAATAGCCAATGTTTTCATACCTTGTCCAAGGTATTGCACTCTTTCACGCTTTTCGGCAGCAGAGAGATCCTTTTTCTTTCCCATATTGCTTGAAACCTGTGGCCTGCTTAATAATGTGGAACGTCCTCCTTAACAGGTTCCCAACCGCTGGCCGTATTTATACGGCCAGTGGTCAGGGTCTCTAAAGTCCGGCGTATAGTATATATACGGCCGCACTTCAGAGACTGTGCACGCGGGATCGCGTGCACACAGCTCTATGCCCTGGCTGTTGCTAACAGCCATGGGCACTGGGCAGAATGTCAGGGGTCAATCTTTTGGCCCCTGAACATGTGATCGCTGTGACAACCAATCACAGCGATCACATGCATTTCTGCATAGAAAACAGTGTGCACGCGATCGCGTGCACACAGCCCTGTGCCCTCGCTGTTACCAACAGCTCTGGGCACTGGGCAGAGTATCAGGGACCAATCTGATGGTCCCTGAACATGTGGTCGCTGTGACAACCAATCACAGCGATCACATGCATTCCTGCTTATAAAACAGTGTGCACGCGATCGCGTGCACACAGCCCTGTGCCCACGCTGTTACCAACAGCTCTGGGCACTGGGCAGAGTATCAGGGACCAATCTGATGGTCCCTGAACATGTGGTCGCTGTGAAAACCTATCACAGCGACCACATTTGTTTTATTTTGACTTTTCTGGCAGTAAATCTCCTGCCTCTTTTCTTCTCCTCAAACATTGTTTCAGTTTGAGGAGAAGAAGAGACTCGGGAGAATTGCTGCCAGAAGATTACAGTTACAGTTACAAAAAAATACAGTTACACTCTAAAACATTCTCTGTATAGATAGATTTCTAGCTATCTATACAATCTATCTATCCATCTATCTTTTTTTTTCTATCTATCTACCTTTCTTTCTTTTATTCTATTAGAATAGGCAGGTAGGGAGTATATAATTATATATATATCCACATATATATAATATATATAGCAATAGCGGTTTATTTTTTTGTTAGCGGTAGTGTAGATATATATACCAGTTAGTTTGTGTGTTTTATAAAAAAAATAAAAAAAATTTGTTTAGTTAGTGTTAGTGTTAGTTACGTTATGGCGAGGAAGTTGTTTAGCGCCGAGGAGGCATACGCCATGCTGTGGTCTGAGTCGGAGACCGCATCAGAGATGGCGTCCGAGATGGAACCTGTTTTAGGTAGTGACGATGACAGCGTCACTTCAGGTTCATCTTCAGGGGACGTTGTCCCTGATGCAGTTGAAACTGCAGAACTTGAAAGCGCAGGGCCAAGTAGCGCTGTAGCACGGGACAGCCTGGTCCCTTCAGTCCAGGCTCTTGTATGGGCACCTGCCCCATCTTTTGGGCCTAGAATCCACGGATTTACGGCCACTCCTGGAATAACCGTGGACAATACAAATTTTGTCCAAATGGATTACTTCCATTTATTTATAACGGACGACATCCTAAATCAGATTGTCCACGAAACAAATTTATATGCCACGCAATATATAAGGCAGAAACCTTCATCCACCCATGCCAGAGATTGGACGCCCACCAATTTGCAGGAATTAAAAATATTTTTGGGGCTCACCCTAAATATGGGTATTGTCAAAAAGCCCTCCATTAGGTCTTACTGGTCAACAAGACCCGCCCAAGCCACCCCAGTATATTCTGCAGTAATGCCCAGGTCTCGTTATGAGACAATAATGAGGTTCCTCCACTTCAATGACAACGCACAGGCCCCCCCAAGTACCGATGCAAACCGGGATCGGTTGTTCAAAATAAGACCGCTAATAAATTCCCTGAATAATTTATTTCTGCAACTCTACACCCCTGAGCAGAATGTAAGTGTGGACGAATCCCTCCTCAACTTTCATGGCAGACTTAGCTTTCGCCAATATCTACTTTCCAAAAGGGCAAGATATGGCGTTAAGCTCTACAAATTGTGTGAAAGCGGGTCAGGATATACCACCGCCTTCAGAATTTATGAAGGGCGGGACCGCACAATAAATGTTCCTGGATGCCCCCCTGATCTTTCCACCAGCAGTAAGATCGTGTGGGAGATAATGCAGCCTCTGCTTCACAAGGGGTACCACCAGTACTGTGATAATTTTTAGTCGAGTGTGCCCCTGTTTAGGTTTTTGCATGCTGCAAGGACTGGGGCATGTGGTTGCATGCTGCAAGGACTGGGGCATGTGGTACCATGCGCAAAAACAGAATTGGTTTTCCACAGCAATTAGTGGGGAAGCGCATGGTAAAGGGGGACTCCTGTGCTTATGCATCTGAAGAATTGCTGGCGGTCAAGTTCAGGGATCGCAAAGACGTGTATGTGCTAAGCACGATTCATACCGCAGGAACAGTGGCAGTGAAGGAAAGAGGGGCAACATCGGACAAGCACAAACCAGTGAGCGTGTCCGAATATAACAAGTACATGGGGGGGGGGGTGGATTTAAGCGACCAGGTTTTACAGCCCTATTTAGTAAAACGCAAAACTAAAACCTGGTACAAAAAGGTGGCCATTTATTTGTTACAGGTAGCCATCCACAACTCATTTGTGCTCTACAAAAAAAACAGAGGCAGAGACACATACCTGGACTTCCAGGAAAAAATTATTGAAGGCCTCATTTTTGATGTTCAGGACACCCGAGAATGCCCCCAGTCTGAGGATGTCACGCGACTGACTGAAAGACACTTCATCAGTCGGATTCCCCCAACAGCAACCAGAAGCAACCCCCAGAAAAAGTGCCGCATCTGCAGAAAAGACGGGCACCGCAAAGATTCCCGATATTTCTGTCCCTCATGTCCCTCGCAACCAGGCCTGTGCATTGAGCCATGTTTTAAAAAATACCACACTGTTCTGAATTATTAGATTTTAGTTAATTTGTTGAAAATATATTTGCCCTACATTACGTTTTTATTTTTCCCATGATTTTACTCCAAGGGTGAGGGAGAGAATGGGTGGGGGGTGGATGTCATGTTTGATGTTTTCTAAAGTTCATCTGCTGGAGAGCTCCATTTGCATTAACCTGCAATTTCTTATTTTAGAAAACCCAAAAAAATAAATTCCCATTATACCCCTAGATTAATATTTTGGGATTTCTGCTTCAAGAGCAGATATTTTGGAAGTGTTATAGAAACTCTGTTGAGTTTTGTAAAACCAGCTTTGAAAAAAAGCGATATGTGAAATAATCTTCTTCTATCCTCCGCCCTCCTACATCTCTATGTGATAAATAAGGCCACATATTTGGTATCCCCGTGCACGGGAGAAGTGGCAGAATGTGAACGGAGATTAATTTTGACCGTGGTCTATACCGTGTGTGAAAAATACTAGCCTAAACTGACGCATTTGCTAAAAAAGTGCTGATTTTATTTTGTTCCATCTTATTCAAGAAACTTTCAGAAGAAAACTGGACTGGCTAAAAATATGATAAACCCCTTGAAGGAAACCTTGTGGGGTCTACTTGTGTGAATGAAGTCATTTATGGGGTGTTTCTAATGTTTCAGCAGCATTAGGCCCCCCAGAAAACAGTATGCGGCTATAAAATCAAATGCAAAATTCCTGGACCGAAAAGGCCAAAAAGCCTCCTTTTATGCCAAGCCCTGGCACATGCCCGCACAGTGAATAAGGCACACATATTTGGTATCCCCATGCACGGGAGAAGTGGAAGAACGTGAAAGGAGATGAATTTTGGCCGTGGTCTATACCGTGTGTGAAGAATACTAGCCTAAACTGACGCATTTGCTAAAAAAGTGCTGATTTTCTTTTGTTCCATCTTATTCAAGAAACTTTCAGAAGAAAACTGGACTGGCTAAAAATATGATAAACCCCTTGAAGGAAACCTTGTGGGGTCTACTTGTGTGAATGAAGTCATTTATGGGGTGTTTCTAATGTTTCAGCAGCATTAGGCCCCCCAGAAAACAGTATGCGGCTCTAAAATCAAATGCAAAATTCCTGGACCGAAAAGGCCAAAAAGCCTCCTTTTATGCCAAGCCCTGGCACATGCCCGCACAGCGAATAAGGCACACATATTTGGTATCCCCATGCACGGGAGAAGTGGAAGAATGTGAAAGGAGATGAATTTTGTCCGTGGACTATACCGTGTGTGAAAAATACTAGCCTAAACTGACGCATTTGCTAAATTCTTGCATTTTTTTCCAATTTTGCCCACTTTAGAGAAAAAAATAAAAATGATATATACTGACAAATGCCACTAAAACAAAGCCCTATCTGTCCTTTAAAAAGAGTGTAAAATTCAAAGATGAACTTTATTCACCTACAGAGTTATAGTCATCTAAAGAAGCGCATAGCAAAATTGTGAAATTTGCTCTGGTCATTTAGCTGTAAAACAGCCTAGTCCTTAACCGGTTAAGTAGTTTTCCTTTGATTGGGCACACCTGGCAAACTAATTATCACAGGTGTCTGAGATTGATTACAATGATCCAAAGAGCCCTAAGACACAATATCATCCATGAGTTTAATTGAAAAACTAATAATTAAATGTTTATGACACTTAAATCCAATGTGCATAATAATTTAGAACACGGTGTATAACGGCGGAGATCAGGGAAACCTCTCATCTCCGCCGCAATTCTCCTGAATGCTGCGATCAAAGCTGACTGCAGCATTCAGAGGTAAATGAGATGGGGGGATGCCCCTTTTGGATTGCGTCACAGGGAATTCCTGTCATACCATATATGGGCAGACAGCCCATGGTCCATTGAAGGACCCCATGGCTGTCTTACCATATTTCCTGTTGTTAGGGCATACTTAGGTATGTCCTAACAACTGCCTGTGTACTATCCGTACACAGGCTAATGTACTGGCATATAGATATATGCCAGTACATTAAGATTTTTTTTATTTTTAAACTTTAAAGTAATAAGTAAAAAAAAATACACATACACCTTTTTTACAATAAACATTAAAATAAGTCTCAATACATAAAATACACACATTCAGTAATGGCGCGGACAACAATGTTTTTGCATCATTTATGATGTGTACGCTGTAAAAAAATGAAATAAACACGGCTTTCATTCACTTATTAATGTGAGGCGCGAGGTGCGATGAATTTACCCTCCATGTTCCTCACATTAATAGTAATTAACCCCATCATGTACCTCGCACATTAACCCAATATGACTGAGAAACATGATGGGATTAATTACTATTAATGTGAGGCGCGTTCAAAATTCATCACACGTCGTGCCTCACATCAGAAAACGGAAGATTTTTTTTTTTATTACTGTTGGCAAAAGTATCGAAATTGGTATCGAAATCGCAATACTAAACGAAGTATCGGTATCGAAGTCCAAATTCTGGTATCGTGACATCCCTAGTCTACATATTGTCTACACACAGGTTGTGTGTTAACTTGTGAGCCTGCAGTCCGGTACACAGGCTCCCGGGATGCACGGAATCCGCCACGGATCTGAGGGAAGCCGGTATTAGCCGCCAGGGAACATCTCTGTAAGATCCTCTGGCCCG
Source organism: Rhinoderma darwinii (assembly GCF_050947455.1). Classification (NCBI taxonomy): domain Eukaryota; kingdom Metazoa; phylum Chordata; class Amphibia; order Anura; family Rhinodermatidae; genus Rhinoderma; species Rhinoderma darwinii. The sequence goes on along the minus strand of NC_134690.1, from coordinate 306,342,990 downwards.
CCCTTTCCTCTCATTCCCTGCCTCAGATCTCGCGCGATGAAGCAGCCTATCTGCGCATGCGCGAGTTCAAAGAGACAGAGAGTCCTGGGTCCTGCCGCCGATGGCCATAGTGAAGCGCTCCTGCACGAAATGGTGAGTATATCTTAAATTCTATATTTTAAGGGTAAAAGTTGGGGGTCGTCTTATACGCCCAGTCGTCTTATACGCCGACATATACGGTAGCTATAGAGAAATATAATGCATAGAGAACTATATAATAATCAATGTCTGATATAAAGTATACATAGATAGACACAAGTCATATTGATTCAAATGCTGTTCAAGTTTATTCTTCACATGTTTCTAAGTGGGTATATAATATACAGAAAAAAAATATATCATATAAATGTATTTTTCTACAAAATGCAATCATTTGAATGATGATTTAGAGTAACAACCTCTGCTCCCATGGTATATGTCCCTTCATATAGAGAGTCAATATCTGTAACAAGAAAAAGAAAGTGAATGAATGTACATATTCTTTTATATAAAAAGATCATAACATTCAGATATATATATATATATATATATATATATATATATATATATATATATATGTGTGTGAATTTAAAAATAGTCAGTGTAAGAATCTAACTTACACCCAAGAGGACAAAACCCATCAATTCATCGGACTCATAGCAAATCATAACAGATATATTTGGACTATTAAATATATGGAGAATATGCATAATCCACATTGAGTCCCTTTGGGGACATGGTTTCAAGGGTAAACATCCACTCAAGTGCTTTTCGTTTAACCCCTTAACGACCAAGGACGAAAATGAACGTCATGGTCGGCTGCTAGTTCCCGCACCATGACGTTCATTTTCGTCCGCATTTCAAACTGTCACTCTGTGTAAACACAGAGTGACAGACCCGCGCTGACAGTTGTCCCCGACAGCTGAGACATCAGTCTTGCCGGACAGCGGACTATCGCCGCTGATTTCGGCAGTTAACCCCTTAAGTGCGGCGACGGATTGCCGTCGCCGCATTTAAGTGGTTTGAAGCACATCAGCAGCCCCCACGAAGTGATCGTGGGGGCTACCGATGCTTGTCACGGCAATCGGAGGTCAGATAATGACCTCCGGGTTGCCATGCACGGAAGCCTCGGAGGAACAGCCTCCGGCCGTTCCTCCTCGGCTTCCTGTCAGTGTGACAGTCACGTCACAATGACAGTTAGAGTACATTACACTACGTGTGTAGTGTAATGTACTCTAGCAGCGATCAAAGCTGCAAGTCTAAATGTCACCTAGTGGGACAAGTTAAAAAAGTAATAAAAATGTTTTAAAAAAAGTGTACAAATAAAAGTTATAAGTTCTATAAACACTAAATGCTTTTTTTCCTATAATAAGACTTTTATTATAGAAAAAAAATGAACACGTTAAAAAAGTACACATATCTGGTATCACCGCGTTCGTAACGAACCCAACTATAAAACTATAATGTTATTTTTCCCGCACGATGAACACCCCAAAAAAAATCAATAAAAAACTACGACAGAATCGCAATTTTTTTGGGTCACCACCGCTCCCTAAATAAAGAATAAAAAGTGATCAAAAAGTCGCATGGACCCGAAAATAGTACCAATAAAAACTTCTATCCATCCCGCAAAAAACAAGCCCTTACACAGCTTTTTTGACTAAAAAATTATGGCTCTCAGAATATGGTGACACAGAATTTTTTTTTTTATAAATCATTTTATTGCGCAAACGCTAAAAAAAAGGACCAAACCTATATACATATGGTATCGCCGTAATCGTACCAACCCACAGAATAAAGTAAAAATGTCATTTATAGCGTACGGTGAGCGCCGCAAAAAGAAAACCTAAAAAACGGTGTCAGAATAACTGTTTTTTTGCTCAGGATTGCAAAAAAATCAAATAAAAAGTGATCAAAAAAAATCGCATGTACCCCAAAATGGTACCAATGAAAACTACAGATTGTCCCGCAACAAATAAGCCTTCACACCACTCTATTGATGGAAAAATAAAAAAGTTATGGCTCTTGGAAAGCGGGGAGTGAAAATCTAAAATATGAAAGCAAAAAATGGATCAGTCCTGAAAGGGTTAATTCATTTCTAATGAAAAAACGTATGACCACATGTGGGGTATTTCCGTACTCGGGAGAAATTGCTTTATAAAAAATGGTTGTTTTTTTCCTTCTTTATCCCTTGTGAAAATGAGAAAATGCAACATTTTAGTGGAAAAAATGTTGATATTAATTTTCACGACCTAATTCTAATAAACTCTGCAAAAGACCTGTGGGGTCTAAATGCTCACTATACCCCTAGAAAAATTCCTTGAAGGTTTTTCCAAAATGGGGTCACTTTTGGTGGGTTTCCACTGTTCTGGTCCCTCCAGTGCATTGCAAATGCGACATGGCACCGAAAACCATTCCAGCAAAATCATAAATCCAAATGGCGCTCCTTCCCTTCTGAGCCCTGCTGTGGGTCCAAACAGCAGTTTATTACCACATATGGGGTATTGTCGTAATCGGGAGACATTGCTTTACAAATGTTGGGGTGCATTTTCTTCGTTATTCCTTGTAAATAATAAAAATTTCTATGTTGTTTCAGAAAAAAAGTACATTTTAATTCTTACAGACTAATTTCAATATATTTAGCGAAAAATCTGTGTGGTCAAAATGCTAACTATACCCCTAGATAAATACCTTAAGGGGTCTAGTTTTCGAAATGGGGTCGTTTATGGGGAGTTTCTATCATTCTGGCAGCTCAAAGCTTCTCCAAATGTACATTGGGGCCTAAAACATTTTCAAGCAAAATATGAGTCCTGAAAGCCTCCGGGTGCTCCCTTCCTTTGGGGCCCTGCCGTGTGTCCAAACAACGCATTAGGGCCACAATGTGGGTATTTTTGAAAATAGGAGAAAGAGTGTGATAGATTTTGGGGTGTGTTTCTTCATTTTCATGGTCGCTTTACAAAGAAATCGGTCTTCAAACAAATACTTTTATGAAAAAAGTGAAATTATTATTTTTTTCACCTGATATGCATTAAATTTAGCAAAGAACTGTGGGGTCAAAATAATTACTATACCCCTAAATAAATACCTTATGGGGTCTAGTTTTCTAAATGGGGTCGTTTGTGGGGGTTTCCACCATTCTGACACCTATGAGCCTCTGAAAACCTGGCTTGGTGCAGGAAAACAAAATGTACTTCAAAATCTATAAAATTATTATTCAATTTGTAAGTCCTCTAAATTGCTGAAAATTTATTTTATTTTTTCAAAAGTGCTGCCAAAATAGAGTAAAGAGATAGAAATATATATTTAATTAAAAAAATTGTACAGTATGTATGTACATATGTGACATATTGCAGTTAAAAATAGGGGAAAATGGTAATTTTTACAAAATTTCTTCCATTTTTCTATTTTTTCATTAATTTCCGCAAATCGTATCAGTCTACTTTTACCACTAAAATAAAGTACAACATGTGACGAAAAAACAATGTCAGAATTACTTGGATATTCAAAACTTTCACAGAGTTATTCTCTGATAAAGTCAGACATACCAGATTTAACAAATCTGGCTTGGTCATTAAGGTACAAACATGCCTGGTCATTAAGGGGTTAAGGGCCAGTTCTCTATCGCCACCCCGTCCGTTTAGAGGTACAGAGACAATAATTTTAAAAACGCAATTGGGATACGTTGTGTCTACAGTCTACAAAGTGTCTAGACACTGGTAGGTCTCGTCTTTTGGTATTAATACTGGACTTATGGTTCCTCATCCTGAGAGTTACTTCAGTAGTGGTCTCACCCACATATTACAGGCCACAAGGACAACTCAGTAAATAAATTGCAAAGGTGGTCTTGCATATATACTGAGTTATGGGAAGACAGTATGTACTAAGGTGCCAAATATGTATGTGCATATATAAAAAGCTCAGTCTACTGCATGGAGGATTAAATACAGAACCTTGAATCAAGGGTATTCTGAAAAGATAAATCAACTCTCAATTATATATATATATATATATATATATATACACATACACACACACACACACACACACACATATATAACACGAAAGCTGCACGTATTGCATAGTTGTACATGTCTAACCCAAAACACATCAAATATTGGCTCGTCTTAATGCATTCAGAGATACTAATTACAGCTGTCAAAATATTCAATAGGAATTGCAATAAACATATTTCATTAGTAGAAATGAGCCAGTCCCAATATCGGTGAGTCGATCAATGTCGCGATGTAATATGAAAAAGTGATCTGTGAATAAAGAAAAGTGTATTAAAAACAAGCAATATAATTATGAAAAAGACATGAAATGGTAATCAATCCTGATACCAATGAAGACGTGGACTGTATATCTAATGTATTGAGGTATAACTGTATGCAAAATTAATTAATTTAATAACGTTACCCAGAGGAAACTCAACGTTTAAGCCACCTGGTTTGAGTGTACCCAATCTGTAAATCCACTGCAACTCACGACGATTCAACAGCGTGACTCTATCACCACCCCTACGTAGTGGGGGTACATGATCCACTATCCAAAATTTCAATTCTCTTTCACTGTGTTTAAAATTGGAAAAGTGTTTGGAGACCGGAAGATCAAGTCTCTTTTTCCGTATGGTGTAACGGTGTTGGTTCAGTCTCGTTTTAGCATCAAGTGTAGTTTCTCCTACATATAGGAGACGGCAAGGACACTGGAGTACATAAACAATAAATTCAGTATTACATGTCAAAAAGTAATTGATAAAGAATTGTTTACGAGTGTCAGGATGCACAAACTGACTGCCCTTGACCAAGAGTTTGCAGTTCGTACAACTGAGACATGGGAAACAACCCCTCTTCGGGGAAGATAAGAAAGTCTGTCGTTTAATTCTTGATGGTCCAAAGTCTGATTTGACTAACCTGTCTCTCAAATTGGGTGGTCTACGGTAAGTAAACAGAGGTGGTTTTCTGAAGGGTTCTACATGTGGGAAACATCGACCCAACATTGGCCAGTGTAATCGTATAACGTCATATATCCGATTACTCATCTGTGTATAAGTGGTCATAAATGGGATACGTTTCTGATCTCTACATACCTTGTCTTGTAAAAGATCAGATCTAGGGATAGTCTACCCTACGTCTATGCTGTTCTAATATACGTTTGGGGTATCCTCTGGCCTTGAACCTATCCATCATCTGATCAAGGCCAACACAAAGTTTGTCAGGTCTGTCTATAATTCTCTTGGTTCGCATAAGCTGACTAACCGGCAAAGAAGTAATCATTTTTCTAGGATGGGAGCGGTCATATCTCATTAAGCTGTTCCTATCCGTAGTTTTAACGATTAAATCAGTGTAAAATGTAGTACCACTCAGTTCCACTAGCACATCCAGAAATTGCAATGTACTCCTGGAACTGACTAATGTAAACTTCACTGTCCGATCTATGGTATTTATGATATCTCCACTGCTCTCAATCCACCAGCATGAGGGTGGATTGAGAGCCGTGGAGATATTATTATTACAATCGGACTACTCTATTGAATGTAGATCCTTTATATTATCACTATTGGAAATTATTCTATCAAAGAATTATTTCCTTTTTCGTGATCAGTATTTTATCCAATGTCAAGGAACTGACATGGGCTCTAACATTGCCCCCACATTTGCTAATATATATATGCGTTCACTCGAGGAGGATCTCGTCTATGTGTCTCACCATTTTCGGCATGTGCTGAGATGGTGGAGATACATAGACTATGTCTTCCTCGTTTGGACTGGCAGCTCCTCTGAACTTACGGATTTTCATAATTTCTTAAATACCATAGATCGGACAGTGAAGTTTACATTAGTCCGTTCCAGGAGTACATTGCAATTTCTGGATGTGCTAGTGGAACTGAGTGGTACTACATTTTACACTGATTTATTCGTTAAAATTATTCATTCTTTGCCGGTTAGTCAGCTTATGCTATGAGAAACGACACTTGATGCTAAAACGAGACTGAACCAACACCGTTACACCATACGGAAAAAGAGACTTGATCTTCCGGTCTCCAAACATTTTTCCGATTTCATAGAGGCTCTGTCACCAGATTTTGCAACCCCTATCTGCTATTGCAGCAGATAGGCGCTGCAATGTAGATTACAGTAACGTTTTTATTTTTAAAAAACGAGCATTTTTGGCCAAGTTATGACCATTTTCGTATTTATGCAAATGAGGCTTGCAAAAGTACAACTGGGCGTGTTGAAAAGTAAAAGTACAACTGGGCGTGTATTATGTGCGTACATCGGGGCGTGTTTACTACTTTTACTAGCTGGGCGTTGTGTATAGAAGTATCATCCACTTCTCTTCACAACGCCCAGCTTCTGGCAGTGCAGACACAGCCGTGTTCTCAAGAGATCACGCTGTGTCGTCACTCACAGGTCCTGCATCGTGTCAGACGAGCGAGGACACATCGGCACCAGAGGCTACAGATGATTCTGCAGCAGCATCTGCGTTTGCAGGTAAGTCGATGTAGCTACTTACCTACAAATGCTGATGCTGCTGCAGAATCAACTGTAGCCTCTGGTGCCGACACGATGCAGGACCTGTGAGTGACGTCACAGCGTGATCTCTGGAGAACACGGCTGTGTCTGCACTGCCAGAAGCTGGGCGTTGTGAAGAGAAGTGGATGATACTTCTCATCAGAACGCCCAGCTAGTAAAATAAGTAAACGCCCCGATGTTCGCACATAATACACGTCCAGTTGTACTTTTACTTTTCAACACGCCCAGTTGTACTTTTGCAAGCCTCATTTGCATAAATACGAAAATGGTCATAACTTGGCCAAAAATGCTCGTTTTTTAAAAATAAAAACGTTACTGTAATCTACATTGCAGCGCCTATCTGCTGCAATAGCAGATAGGGGTTGCAAAATCTGGTGACAGAGCCTCTTTAAACACAGTGAAAGAGAATTTAAATTTTTGATAGTGGATCATGTACCCCCACAACGTATGGGTGGTGATAGTCAGGCTGTTGAAACATCGTGAGTTGCAGTGGATTTACAGATTGGGTACACTCAAACCAGGTGGCTTAAACGTTGAGTTTCCTCTGGGTACCATTATTAAATAAATTTTTGCATACAGTTACACCTCATATATTAGATATACAGTCCACGTCTTCATTGGTATCAGGATTGATTACCATTTGATGTCTTTTTCATAATTTTATTGCTTCCTTTTAATACACTTCTCTTTAGTCACAGATCACTTTTTCATATTACTTCGCGACATTGATCGACTCACCGATATTGGGACTGGCTCATTTATACTAAAGAAATATGTTTATTGCAATTCCTATTGAATATTTTGACAGCTGTAATTAGTATGCATTAAGACATGCCAATATTTGATATGTTTTGGGTTGGACAGGTACAACTATGCAATACGTGCAGCTTTCGCGTTCTATATGTATGTATGTATATATATATATATATATATATATATATATATATATATATATATATATATATATATATAATTGAGAGTTGATTTATCTTTTCAGAATACCCTTGATTCAGGGTTCTGTATTTAATCCTCCATGCAGTAGACTGAGCTTTTTATATATGAGCGTACATATTTGGCACCTTAGTACATACTGTCTTCCCATATTGAGTAGGAGTGATAAGGGTTTTCCTTTCACTCGTAAAATCCATAGCTTATTGTGGATTTTCTTCACACAACTATGATTGGCATTTGCCCTCTTCAGACACGGGCGACTGGCGTTCCTTTCGGGACTGCGCATGCGTGACATGCGCAGTACTGATACTAATGCTTCTGATAGCCCGTTATTCACGAGTCTGCGTACTTGCAGCTCGATAATGGCTATTACAGCACACATGGTTTCTGTTTACGTTGGAGCCGGATCCTTACTCTCTGTGAGTCTCTCAAGTGTAGTGATATCTACACATATGCACGATCTTTATTAATTTATATACAATTAAAAGATTGATAGAATTGTATAACCTTCTGTAATGTATCTTGTTATGTATTGCAGTCCTGTTGAGAGAGCACTTTTATAACACACTCCCTACTCATTTATATTGCATACATAAATTCACTATGTACCTTTTATGGCAACCTTATATGTGTGGTTGCATTTTATTGGCACTACTTTTGTGTGGTCATGACATGAATCTGTTCACTTGAAAAAGGCTCCTGTGTTGAGCTGAAACGTCGTGTTTATATAGACCAATAAAGCACCTTTTTCTACTTTGTTCATACTTCGGAGTGCTGCCTGATTTTTGGATCATATGTATGTATATATATATATATATATATATATATATATATATATATATATATATATATATATATATATGCGAATTCTATATAAAAAAAATTACAAAAAAGTGTTTTTTTTCATACTTTTAGTTCGTTTGCTCATAATAAAAATTAAAAGCATAGAATTAATTAAAATAATCTGGAAAATGAAAGCCTCACAAGGCTTGTAAAAATAGTTGTGATATTCAAAGCGGTTTCAAAGATGTTATCGTTTAACCCCTACCCGCACGAGTAAGTAACTGTACGTCGTTGCGGGAGGTTACTTCCCGCACGAGGACGTACAGTTACTGAGTTTTTTCCGGTGCACACTGTCGGCGACCGTGTGCACCGGGAGGTCAGCTGTCGCCGACAGCTGACACTCCACTCTTGCCGGCTAGCGGTCCTTTGCCACTGATTTTGGCGAATTAAACCCTTAAATGGCTTCCGTGTCTACCATGGATGGAAGCCCATCAGGACCAACCTTCAGCTGGTCCTGATAGGCTTCCTGTCAGAGTAACAGGAAGTCACTGTGTCGTTCCCGATGCACACTATCTGCGACAAGGTGTGCATCGGGAACTGGGACATGAGCTGTCCCCGACAGCTGACACTCCAGTGTTGCTGATCGCCGCTGATTTCGGCAGTTAACCCGATAAATGTGGTGCTCGATTGTAGTGTAATGTATTCTAGCAGCAATCAGAGCTGCAGGTAAAAAAAATAAAGTGTAAAAAGTAAAAAAAAAAAAAGCCAATAAAGTTTTATGAAAGTGTAAAAATAAAAGTTTTTGTTTTCCTATAATAGGTCATTTATTATAGGGAAAAAATGAAAACGTTAACAAAAAGTACACATATTTGGTATCACCGTGTTCATAACTACCCAAACTATGAAACTACAGTATAATGTTGTTTTTTCCGCACGGTGAACGCCGCAAACAAAATAAACGGAAAGCTATGTCAGCATCGCTATTTTTTGGTCACCACCCCTCCCAAGATATAGAATAAAAAGTGATCAAAAAGTCGCATTTACCCCAAAATAGTGCCAATAAAAATTACAACCGTCCCGCAAAAAAACAAGACCTCCCATAGCTTTTTTGACGAAAAAATAAAAAAGTTACGGCTCAGAATAGGGTGTCTCAGAAAATAAATTATTTTATAGAAACAAAATTTTATTTTGCAAACGTTGCAAAACTTTAAAAAAAAAACTATACACATATGGTATCGCCGTAATCGTACCGACCGGCAGAATAAAGTCAAACGTAATTTATTGCGCCTTGTGAAGGCTGTAAGAAATATATAATTTAAAGCGCAAAAATCGCTGTTTGTTGGTCACCTTAGCTCTAAAAAAGATCATGTGGGGTCAAAATGCTCACTTTACCCCTAGAAAAATTCCTTGAGGGGTGTAGTTTCCAAAATAGGGTCACTTTTGGGGGGTTTCCACTGTTTTGGTCCCTCCGAGACGTTGCAAACCCGACATGGCACTGAAAACCAATCCAGCAAAATCTGCGCTCCAAAATCCAAAAGGTGCTCCTTCCCTCCTGAGCCCTGCTGTGGATCCAATCATCCGTTTATGACCACATATGGGGTATTGCCGTAATCGGGAGAAATTGCTTTACAAATGTTGGGGTGCTTTTTCTCCTTTATTCCTTGTAAAAATGAAAAAATTCTATGTTTCCACAGAAAAAAGGGTGATTTTAATCTTCACAGACTAATTCCACTAAATTCTGCAAAAAAGCTGTATGGTCAAAATGCTAACTATACCACTAGAAAAATGGCTTGAGGGGTGTAGTTTCCAAAATGGGGTCACTTTTGGGGGGTTTTCGACTGTTTCGGTACCACAAGACCTCTTCAAACCTGACATGGTGCCTAAAATATATTCCTAAAAAAAGGAGGCCCCAAAATCCACTAGGTGCTCCTTTGCTTCTGAGGTCGGTGTTTCAGTCCATTAGGACACTAGGGCCACATGTGGAATATTTCTAAAATCTGCAGAATCTGGGCAATAAATATTGAGTTGTATCTCTCTGGTAAAACCTTCTGTGTTACAGATTTTTTTTATTATTACAAATTAATTTCAGCAAAAAAAATTACATTCGTAAATTTCACTTCTACGTTGCCTTATTTCCTGTGAAGCGCCTAAAGGGTTAAGAAACTTTCTGAATGCTGTTTTAAATACTTTGAGGGGTGCAGTTTTCAAAATGGGGTGATTTGTGGGGACTTTCTAATATATAAGGCCCTCAAAGCCACTTCAGAACTGAACTGGTCCCTGAAAAAATGGCCTATTGAAATTTTCTTGAAAATATGAGAAATTGCTGCTAAAGTTCTAAGCCTTGTAACGTCCTAGAAAAATAAAAGGACGTGAAAAAAAAATGATGCAAACATAAAGTAGACATATGGGGGATGTTAACTAGTAACTATTTTGTGTGGTATTACTATTTTTTTTACAAGCAAATACATTTAAATTTAGAAAAATGCACATTTTTGCTAAAAATTTTAAGTTGTTCACAAATACTGAATTTATCGACCAAATTTTTTCACTAACATAAAGTACAATATGTCACAAGAAAACAATCTCAGAATCGCTTGGATAGGTAAAAGCATTCCGGAGTTATTACCACATAAAGTGACACATGTCAGATTTGAAAAAAATCATCTGTCTCCACAAGGCCAAAACAGGCTGTGTCCTAAAGGGGTTAAAGAAGTGCATATCAGAAATGTTAAATTTGACCTGACACGGGTATAAATGACCCTTGGTCAAGAATGGGTTAACTACTAACTATATTTACTGTCTGTTTTACTAGCAGATAAATAAAAATTTCGAAAAATACAAATTTTACTGTTTGAACATGAAGGCATGTGGTTTTCATTTATGATGAGTGAGGAAATGTGATCTAGTGTTGCAGGTAGACTGGAGACGTGAACAGTCCATTTCCAGGCATACAATGTTTCTCCTGTTTCGTTTCAGACCCATTCTTCCCTCTCACATTTCTGGTTAATAGCTGGTTCCCTGGCATGCTGGATGACCTCTTTCAATCACTGTTTCTTTGTGCTCTCTTGCTTTTTTGGCTCTGCGCCTACCATGGGATTCGGGTACAGGTAGGTTGTTTGAATTATGCACCCATTCTGCATTTGTGAAAAATTGCATTAACCTTATGCATTTTTTTAGTGTATAAATAAATTTTCATATAGTTTAAAATACGTAATCTTAATACAATATGCATTTTAATTAGCGATGAACGTATCTTTGAACGCTCTTTTTGCCAATGGGTGAACTTTCTATTACAGACAACAGAGACTTTACTTTCAAGCTAGGTTCTTGCGTTACAGACACACCACAGTCGAGGTGCGTTTGTAGGTAAAAGCACTTTTTTTGCGCGGTTATGCAGCTGATTGACAGTATACTGTGCTATCATCTACAATAAATTTGCATTGACCTGCAGTCATTTGAAAAAGCTTTGGTGTGTCCACAACGTGAGAACCCAGCCTAAAGGTACTTTTACACGAGCTCATTGATCAGCTCGTTTGCTCCTTTCACAAGGAGCTATGTATGGGGACTCGTTACTCCAATCGCTCGTCCCCATACATTTGTATCATGTTGGCAGCACGTCTACCTGGGAGATGTGCTGCCGACAACGATAATATTTTACACTTTTACAACAATACGATCAGCAGATGAACGAGAGTTTGCTCATTCATCTGCTGATTGCTGCCCTGTTTACACAGGGAAATTATCAGAAACAAGCGCTCTTTGAACGCTAGTTTGCCTGATAATTGGCAAGTGTAAAAGGGCCTTAATACAGATCCCTATTTCAGCTACCATTGTATTGTACGAGGGACGTACGCCATCTCTGTAAGAAAACTCCAGCAAGTCATATTTAGAACCGGTAAACTCATCTCTAATTTTTGTCTATGCTCATCACAAATAAACAATGGAAATGTACACTTTTGCAACTTTTTTTTTTTTTACTGTAGATGCATTGTTTTTACAAATTTTAGATCAATACAGTGAAGATATAAATTAAGCAGCTATTGGTATTAGTCATTAAAAATAATTGAATGATCAGACCACACACAAGGTTTGTTTTGTAGCCTGTTTTAATTAAAACTCATAGATCTGCATAGGAGCTGTAGACACAAAACAGTAAAACATTTTTCATAAAATCTATAAGCACAGTTGGCCCAGTAACGCGCGCGGTGTTCTGTTCTCCATTGGTGTGAGTCCTCACTTACTGTCCGATGTTCTCGCATTTTGTACCTCTCCATCTGCTAAAGTCAAGGTTAATGGATCAACATCTTGACCCTTCTATATGTAGAAACTAGCCAATTCGCTCCGAGCTAATCCTTCCATCAAAGGCCTACAAAAAAACTGCGTGACCCATAAAAGGTTTTTTTTCGCCGATGTTCAGTTACAAGAATTGATCTACCTGATGATCTTGACAGAATTCTCTCGCTTTGGATGCAAAAGCAATTTTAAGATGAACTCCACTGAATTGGCAATGCTTAAAGAGGCTCTGTCACCATATTATAAGTGGCCATTTCAAGCTGTCATTTACAGTGAGATCACGCTGTAACCTGTCATTTACATCGTGATCTTGCGAGATCACGCTTGCTGTGCTGTAAGTCCCACATAAACGTTACCGAAGGGTCAGGATTGTGAATAGACATTGCGTCCTGGCTGGAAGCGATGTCTGTTTACTGTCAAGACACTTCAGTAATGTTAATGTGTGTGTATGTGACTGCACATCCTGATCTAGCTATATCGCTATGTGCAGAGTAAATTAATTGAGAAGTGTATGACGCTGATTGGTCAGCGTCATACACTTCTCTCCACAACGCCCACTTGGTCAAAAAGTAAAAACACGCCCAGTTGTTGATTAAGAAAGTAATTAGCATAAAGCTAAAATAGGTCATAACTCCGTAAAAAATGATCGTTTTTCTAAATAAAAAAACTGCTGTAATCTACATTACAGCGCCTATCACATTATGTAGACGATAGGCCACTTATAATGGGGTAACAGAGCCTCTTTAAAGAGGCTCTGTCACCAGATTATAAATTCCCTATCTTGTACATGATGGGATAGGCACTGTAATGTAGATTACAGCAGTGTTTTTTTATTTAGAAAAACAATCATTTTTGACGGAGTTATGACCTATATTCGCTTTATGCTAATGACTTTCTCAATGGACAACTGGGCGTGTTTTACTTTTTGACCAAGTCGGCGAGGTACATAGGAGTGTATGACGCTGACCAATCGGTGACCAATCAGCGTCATACACTTCTCCCCATTCATTTACACAGCACATAGCGATATAGCTATATCGCTTTGTGCAGCCACATAAACACACTATAACGTTACTGCAGTGTCCTGACAATGAATATACATTACCTCCAGCCAGGACGTGATGTGTATTCAGAATCCTGACCACTTCTGTAGCGTCTGTGTGAGACTAAAGCAAAGCACAGCGAGATCTCGCTGTAAATTACTGTGTACAGCGTAATCTCGCGAGACTACGCCTGCTATGCTGTAACTCCGAGAAGTGCAGAGAAGTGGTCAGGATTCTGAATACACATCCCGTCCTGGCAGGAGGTAATGTATATTCATTGTCGGGACACTGCAGTTATGTTACAGTGTGTTTATGTGGCTGCACATAGTGATATAGCTATATCGCTATCTGCAGTGTAAATGAATGGGGAGAAGTGTAGGACGCTGGTTGGTCACTGATTGGTCAGCGTCATAGACTCCTCTGTACAATGCCCACTTGGTCAAGAAGTAAAACACGCCCAGTTGTCCATTGAGAAACTCATTAGCATAAAGCTAAAATAGGTCATAACTCCGCCAAAAATGATCATTTTTTTAAATAAAAAACACTGCTGTAATCTACATTACAGCCCCGATCACATCATGTACAATATAGGCCACTTATAATGTGGTGACAGAGCCTCTTTAACATCCCATTACCCTCTTCAGAAATTGACCATCTTCGAAAATGTTTTCCTTTGAAATGGCAACCGACCTCCATTAAATACTTAAGTGTGCAAATACTTTAACCCTTTTGTGATCGCAACAATTTTTCACACTTGACATACACAAAAAAGCTGTATTATTAAATTTCAAAAAATAATTTCATATGCACGTTTCTTATGAATAAATGTTAAAGATGTTCAGAGTTCTTTACATAATCGCCAGATCTGCAGAGGCCAAAATTCTCTGCGCACCTAATGCAGGTAAACATCCAAGTCGCAAAGTTAACAAATTATCTGATTAGGCATGGGGGTGACTATCTGTGTAACATCATATGCTCATCTTTTCACTCCTGTCATAAAAAAAAGAAAAAGAGAGCCCCCCCCCCCCCTAAATGAGACAGAGCACAAATTCTGACTGGTGAGTAATTTCTGCGGCAGAAATCCGATGTTTATCTGAAGCAATGCCCCTTATAAAGAGTGTCACACCGTTCCCCATGTAGATAGTGCCTATTGAAGATAGTTGCCACGCAGTGCCGCTTTTAGATAGTGCCCTACAATTCCCCATATAGATAGTGCCACACACAGCCCCACTTGTAGATAGTGCCCCTTAAATAAATAAAAAAAAACATGTACTCACCTAGCCCCATTCCCACGACGAACCGAGCTCAACAGCAGATCTCCTCAGCCACGTTAAGCATGCAGCCTATGAGACGCAGAGACGGGAGCCTTGTGTAGGCTTGACGCGATGCAGTGACTTCATCGTGCTGGCCTGCATAGGGATCCTGTCCCAGCGTCTTATATGCTGCAGGCCTAAAGTGGTGTATGGCCTAGTGAATGGCAGAGCAGGGAGCTGATAGCTCTCTGTTCTGCCATAGTATTTAATTGTATTTGCGTCCTGGGGACAACTGGTGTCTGCCAGTTGAGGACCCCTGATGTACGTAATGTATGCCCTATATAACTGGTTTCCTCTTTTTCTATTTAGGGTGAAAGGAAGTGCATGACTTTTTATTTGCCCAAATTTCTGATAGTTGGACTGCTTTGGCTTGCTTCTGTGACACTAGGAATCTGGCAGACGTAAGTATTAGTACAGTTGTCGTTTATGTATTATTGATTACTCTTGCAGTTCATCATAATGCATCCTACTGACAGATTAATAACTAATCTAAATGTTTCCTTTACATAGGTATTACTTTGACCGTGAAGACTGATACAAATTTTTAGTTCGTATAGTCCAGGCTATGATAAACTTAAAGTATTGTATTTCAAGTTTGATCAGGGTCTTATTTGCAATTTTTATCAATGATAAAGATAGTATTTCAGGTCTTGAGATTATTTAACATGTCTTTTTTTGTTTGTTTCTCAGCGTTAATGAGTTACGTGATCCAACTTACCAATACAGAGTAGATACTGGCAATTTTCAGGTGAGTAATTGACTATATTAAAATAAATTAGACTCTTATCATTTATACTTACATGCCAGTGTTTTTCTGGATTAAATGTTAATTCAAACAAAAGATTTGTATGGCACACCCATAGTATATGCTGTTGTAGCCCCTATCCTGATGACTATTTGGTTTCAACTGTATTTTTATTGAAAGTTTTCAAAATACACACATGACATAAGGACGCATGGGCAGGCCATACAATCCATTTGACATATTAGAAAATCCAAACAGACAAAACAAGACACCAGTAAAAAGACCAGAGGCGGGGGGGGGGACCAAAAAGGTCAATCAAGGACAAATCCAAATTCTAACTCCGAGATATCGGTAGCCAATACTTATCCCACGGATCCCAGACCACTTTAAACCTGTGCAACGTATTGTCAAGTGAGGCCGTCATATGTTCCATAGTGCGAATTAACCTAATTCTAGTCAGTAAGTCAATGTGAGGAGGGGCAGTCTGTCTCCACTTCCAAGCAATCAGGGTTTTAGCAGCAGTGAGAAAGTGCCGAAAAAGTCGAGCTAGGGGTTTCTCCAAGGACCTAGGAGGGACATTCAGGAGATAATGAAGAAGATCTAAAGGAATATCCTGCTGTAATACTGCTACCACCAAATTCCTAACCTCCAGACAAAACTGTTGCACCAGGGAGCAGCTCCAAAAAATATGGAACAGGTCTCCCCTCTGGACTCTACATTGCCAACAATCCAAAGGAATACCCGGGTTGAAGCCATGCAAGAGGGCAGGGGTATGGTACCAAAACATAAGAATTTTATATTGATTTTCTTTATATGTAGTACAGAGGGAAGTTTTAGCCGCTTGTGACCAGATGATCTGCCACAATGAGGAAGGGATAGATTTATTCAACAGCGTCTCCCATTTTAACATATATCTATGCCCGGGTGGAGGGAAGTCATCCGGGGACAGCAATATTGTCTAAATAGCGGATGTGAGCCCTTTAGTAGTGGTAGTATGACGACACAGTTTCTCAAAGCTTGTAGGTGTAGTGACCCGATTGGATCCTAAAGTTTGTTGCATGTAATACCTGATCTGAAGATAGTGGAAAAAAAGGTAGAAGAGGGGAAGTTATGATGCTGTTGGAAATAAGAAAACGGGTGAAGCTCTAGCGTATGAGGATCAACCATATCTGCCAGGTGGAATACCTCTGCCCCCGTCCACAATCGGACCACCCGGGAGGATGTACCCCCTGGAATAGTGGGAGTATATAGTACCGAGGTCAACGACTGACAACCCGACGCCAAATTAAAGCGTTGTTTACAAGCTTCCCATACCTCCCGTTGAAAGCGCATTGGACCCAACAAAGACGAAGAAGGCAAGGCCAGCGGGTCGCCCCATAACACAGAGTTTGGATAAATCGGAGCCATCCACAATTTTTCTATTTCAGTCCACTTGTTGTACGCCCGTAGGGACACCCAACAGGGGATACGACGAAGATGGGACGCCCAGTAGTACTTCACAACGTCAGGAACAGACAACCCCCCCAGCAGATCGACTAGACAATAAAACAGATTTCGGGATTCTATGTCTGTCAGAGTGCCATATGAACCTGAGAATGGAAGACTGCATTGCCCTCCGTTCCCCCATAGGTACTGTCACTGGTAGAGTCTCAAAGAAATACAATAATTTAGGGAGAAGGGTCATTTTGACCGCTGCAATGCGTCCAAAAAAGGACATGGGGAGAGGACCCCACCTGGCCATAAGTCTACGCAGTTCTACAAAAAGGGGAGTGAAATTAGCCTTGTAGACCGATGCATAAGAGGGAGTGAGCTGGACTCCCAAGTAAGTCAGGGAGGCTTCTTTCCAGTTGTAGGTGTAGCTGTGTTTGAGGAGCAATAGGTCTTGGTGTGGGACATTGAGAGGGAGCGCTTCCGTCTTAGAGGTATTAGTTTTATATCCTGAAAGCCGCCAATACCTATGAAGAACGGCAGTCAGGGTAGGAAGGGAGATATGCGGTTTAGTGATAGTCAAGAGAACGGCAAATAGGGAAACCTTGAACTCTTTATCTTGTATCTTAACCCCTGCAATATCTACAGATTGCCGTATTTGAGCTGCAAGGGGTTCAATACAGAGCACAAATAAGAGGGGACAGGGGGCATCCCTGACGCGTACCATTCCAAATCTGAAACGGGGGGGAGTGGAGTGTGGAAGTTTAATCGCCGCCGTCGGGGTGGAGTAAAGACCACGCAGAGCCGTCAGGAAAGGACCCGAAATCCCAAATGATTTCAGAGTTGCAAACATAAATGGCCATCCCAAGCGATCAAACGCCTTCTCCGCATCCAATCTAAGAAGGATCGCTGATTTCTCTTGCCTGTGAAAGGGCATCAAATAGAACAAGGGTCCTCCGTGTGTTATCTTCCACTTGTCTAAGGGGCACAAAGCCCACCTGATCTTTATGGATCAAAGATGGGAGCCAAACATTAAGTCTATTTGCAAGAAGACGAGTAAAACATTTTAGATCAGAGTTCAAAAGAGCTATGGGTCTATAATTTGAGCAATCTGCGTGGTCTTTACCCGGTTTAGGGATCAGTGTAATATGAGAATGCAGAAACGTTTGAGGGATGGGAGAACCCTGTAGGAAGTCGTTAAATAAGGAAACCAGGATCTCTGCAAATGTCTTATAATACTCATACGTGAAGCCATCCGGCCCAGGGGCTTTACCACCAGGGAGGTCCTTCAGTATATAAAATAATTCCTCCGCAGAGATCAGGGAATTCAAAGATGAAAGCTCCGTGTCTTTTAAGCTAGGGAGATTACGTGAGGAGAGATAAATTTGTAGCGTTTCCCGCCTACGGTCTGGATCAGAGGGTAATGTGGTTGGCAAATGATATAAGGATTTATAGTAATCATGTAAGTGTGTGGCTATCGTGTCTGGGTGATGTTGGAGGAGGCCAGCGCTATCTCGGACCGCTTGCGGAGTGCGAGCAGTCGCCTGATCCCTCAATAGACGGGCCAGAAGCGAATGAGCTTTGTTGCCCTTATCATAATCTCTCCGTTCTGTGTATAAAAGTGATTTTTCTACTCCTTTCATTACTAAATACTTAAAGAGGCTCTGTCACCAGATTCTCAAATCCCTATCTCCTATTGCATGTGATCGGCGCTGCAATGTAGATAACAGTAACTTTTTTTTTTTTTTTTTAAACGTTCATTTTTGGCCAAGTTATGAGGTATTTTATATATATGCAAATGAGGTTTGAAATGGACAACTGGGCGTTTTTTTTTCGTTACGTCCAACTGGGCGTGTATTATGTTTTTAACTGGGCGTGTTTACGTGTATGACGCTGACCAATCAGTGACCAGTCAGCATCATACACTCATCTCCATTGATTTACACAGCAGCGATGTGCAGCCACATAAACAGAGATTAACGTTAATCAAGTGTCCTGATAATGAATACACATGATCATCCAGCCTCGACGCCATGTGTATTCAGAATCCTGACTTCTGACTCTTTTCTTTGAGATTTCTAGCAAGTGAAACGAAATCTCATTTACCTCCGTAATCTCGAGAGATTTCGTTTCCCTTGCTAGAAATCTCCAAGAAAAGATTGAGAAGTGTCAGGATTCTGAATACACATGACGTCCAGGCTGGATGATCATGTGTATTCATTATCAGGACACTTGATTAACGTTAATCTCTGTTTATGTGGCTGCACATCGCTGCTGTGTAAATTAATGTAGAGGAGTGTATGATGCTGACTGGTCACTGATTGGTCAGCGTCATACACGTAAATACGCCCAGTTAAAAACACAATACACGCCCAGTTGGACATAACGAAAAAAAAACGCCCAGTTGTCCATTTCAAACCTCATTTGCATATATATAAAATAGCTCATAACTTGGCCAAAAATGAAAGTTTTAAAAAAAAACAAAAACGTTACTGTTATCTACATTGCAGCGCCGATCCCATGCAATAGGAGATAGGGATTTGAGAATCTGGTGACAGAGCCTCTTTAACAGGTTCCCGACCGCTGGCTGTATTTATACGGCCAGCGGTCATGGTCTCTGAAGTCCGCCGTATAGACTAATTACGGCGGAACTTCAGAGACTGTGCACGCGCAATCGCGTGCACACATCTCTATGCCCTGGCTGTTGCTAACAGCCATGGGCACTGGGCAGAATGTCAGGGGCCAATCTTTTGGCCCCTGAACATGTGATCGCTGTGACAACCAATCACAGCGATCACATGCATTTCTACGTATAAAACCGTGTGCACGCGATCGCGTGCACACAGCCCTGTGCCCACGCTGTTACCAACAGCTCTGGGCACTGGGCAGAGTATCAGGGACCAATCTGATGGTCCCTGAACATGTGGTCGCTGTGAAAACCTATCACAGCGACCACATTTGTTTTATTTTGACTTTTCTGGCAGTAAATCTCCTGCCTCTTTTCTTCTCCTCAAACATTGTTTCAGTTTGAGGAGAAGAAGAGACTCGAGAGAATTGCTGCCAGAAGAATACAGTGAAAAAAAATACAGTTACACTATAAAACATTCTCTGTAGTTATAGATTTCTATCTATGTATACAATCTATCTATCCATCTATCTTTTTTTCTATATCTACCTTTCTTTCTTTTATTCTATTAGAATAGGCAGGTAGGTATATAATTATATATATATATATATATATATATATATATATATATATATATATAGCAATAGCGGTTTATTTTTTTGTTAGCGGTAGTGTAGATATATATACCAGTTAGTTTGTGTGTTTTATAAAAAATAAAAAATAAAATTTGTTTAGTTAGTGTTAGTGACGTTATGGCGAGGAAGTTGTTTAGCGCCGAGGAGGCATACGCCATGCTGTGGTCTGAGTCGGAGACCGCATCAGAGATGGCGTCCGAGATGGAACCTGTTTTGGGCAGTAACGATGATAGCGTCACTTCAGGTTCATCTTCAGGGGACGTTGTCCCTGATGCAGTTGAAACTGCAGAACATGAAAACGCAGGGCCAAGTAGCGCTGTAGCACGGGACAGCCTGGTCCCTCCAGTCCAGGCTCTTGTATGGGCACCTGCCCCATCTTTTGGGCCTAGAATCCACGGATTTACTGCCACTCCTGGCATAACCGTGGACAATACAAATTTTGTCCAAATGGATTACTTCCATTTATTTATAACGGACGACATCCTAAATCAGATTGTCCACGAAACAAATTTATATGCCACTCAATATATAAGGCAGAAACCTTCATCCACCCATGCCACGCCCACCAATTTGCAGGAATGAAAAAATTTTTTGGGGCTCACCCTAAATATGGGTATTGTCAAAAAGCCCTCCATTAGGTCTTACTGGTCAACAAGACCCGCCCAAGCCACCCCAGTATATTCTGCAGTAATGCCCAGGTCTCGTTATGAGACAATAATGAGGTTCCTCCACTTCGACAACGCACAGCCCCCCCCCCCCAAGTACCGATGCAAACCGGGATCGGTTGTTCAAAATAAGACCACTGATAAATTCCCTGAATAATTTATTTCTGCAACTCTACACCCCTGAGCAGAATCTAAGCGTGGACGAATCCCTCCTCAACTTCCATGGCAGACTTAGCTTTCGCCAATATCTACCTTCTAAAAGGGCAAGATATGGCGTTAAGCTTTACAAATTGTGTGAAAGCGGGTCAGGATATACCACCGCCTTCAGGATTTATGAAGGGTAGACCGCTCAATAAATGTTCCTGGATGCCCCCCTGATCTTTCCACCAGCAGTAAGATCGTGTGGGAGATAATGCAGCCTCTGCTTCACAAGGGGTACCACCTGTACTGCGACAATTTTTATTCCAGTGTGCCCCTGTTTAGGCATTTGCATGCTGCAAGGACTGGGGCATGTGGTACCATGCGCAAAAACCGAATTGGTTTTCCACAGCAATTAGTGGGGAAGCGCATGGTAAAGGGGGACTCCTGTTCTTATGCATCCGAGGAATTGCTGGCGGTCAAGTTCAGGGATCGCAAAGACGTGTATGTGCTAAGCACGATTCATACCGCAGGAACAGTGGCAGTGAGGGAAAGAGGGGCAACATCTGACAAGTACAAACCAGTGAGCGTGTCCGAATATAACAAGTACATGGGGGGGGGGGAGTGGATTTAAGCGACCAGGTTTTACAGCCCTATTTAGTAAAGCGAAAAACAAAAACCTGGTACAAAAAAGTGGCCATTTATTTGTTACAGGTGGCCATCCACAACTCATTTGTGCTCTACAAAATAAACAGAGGCAGAGACGCATACCTGGATTTCCAGGAGAAAATTATTGAAGGCCTCATTTTTGATGTTCAGGACACCCGAGAATGCCCCCAGTCTGAGGATGTCACGCGACTGACTGAAAGACACTTCATCAGTTGGATTCCCCCAACACCAACCAGAAGCAACCCCCAGAAAAAGTGCCCTGTCTGCAGAAAAGACGGGCATCGCAAAGATTCCCGATATTTCTGTCCCTCATGTCCCTCGCAACCAGGCCTGTGCATTGAGCCATGTTTTAAAAAAAACACCACACTGTTCTGCATTATTAGATTTTAGTTAATTCGTTGAAAATATATTTGCCCTACATTACTTTTTTATTTTTCCCCTGATTTTACTCCAAGGGTGAGGGAGGGAATGGGTGGGGGGTGGATGTCATGTTTGCATATTTTCTAAAGTTCATCTGTGGAATAGCTCCATTTGCATAAACCTGCAATTTCTTATTTTAGAAAACCCCAAAAAATTAATTCCAATTATACCCCTAGATGAATATTTTGGGATCTCTGCTTCAAGAGCAGATATTTTGGAAGTGTTATAGAAACTCTGTTGAGTTTTGTAAAAGCAGCTTTGAAAAAAAGCGATTTGTGAAATAAGCTTCTTCTATCGTCCGCCCTCCTACATCTCTATGTGATAATAAGGCCCACATATTTGGTATCCCCATGCTCAGGAGAAGTGGAAGAATGTGGAAGGAGATGAATTTTGGCCGTGGTCTATACCGAGTGTGAAAAATGCTGGCATAAACCGACACATTTGCTAAAAAATTGCTAATTTTATTTTGTTCCATCTTATTCAAGAAACTTTCAGAAGAAAACTGGACTGTCTAAAAATATGATAAACCCCTTGAAGGAAACCTTGTGGGGTCTACTTGTGTGAATGAAGTCATTTATGGGGTTATTCTAATCTTTCAGCAGCATTAGGCCCCCCAGAAAACAGTATGCGGCTATAAAATCAAATGCAAAATTCCTGGACCAAAAAGCCTCCTTTTATGCCAAGCCCTGGCACATGCCCGCACAGTGAATAAGGCACACATATTTGGTATCCCCATGCACGGGAGAAGTGGAAGAATGTGAAAGGAGATTAATTTTGTCCGTGGTCCATACTGTGTGTGAAAAATGCTAGCATAAACTGACGCAATTGCTAAATTCTTGCACTTTTTTCCAATTTTGCCCACTTTAGAGAAAAGAATAAAAATGATATATACTGACAAATGCCACTAAAACAAAGCCCTATCTGTCCTTTAAAAAGAGTGTAAAATTCAAAGATGAACTTTATTCACCTGCAGAGTTATAGTCATCTAAAGAAGCGCATAGCAAAATTGTGAAATTTGCTCTGGTCATTTAGCTGTAAAACAGCCAAGTCCTTAACCGGTTAAGTTGCGCTCTAGCCTCTATCAACTTTCACAGTATCGGCACTGTCAGCTGAATCCCCATTTCCCCCCCCTAATTTAGTAATTTTCTGAAGAAGAACCGCCTTTTTGGCCCTAGAGTCCCTTTTTAGTCTGGAACCCATAGCCATTCAATGCCCTCTCATCACCGCCTTATGGGCCTCCCAGAGTGGAAATTAGTGGAACCGAGTCCTCATTAAGTGTGTAGAATTCACATATGTGATCAGCCAGGCCGTCCCTAAGGGTGGGGGATTTAATTTAGACGCCAATGGCATACTCTCGTTTAGGGTCTACCTATCTGCAAAGTTACTGAGACTGGCGCATGATCTGACCAGGAGATTGGGTCTATGACCGCCGTCTGAAGCAAACGGAGGGCGGGGACATTAACAAAGAAGTAATCTAGGCGCGTGTGAGTGTTATGTGTATGAGAAAAGAAAGTATAAGACCTATCACCCGGATGAACAACTCGCCACAGGTCATAGAGGTTATGTTCCCTAATCAGCTGCCTGAAGCGAGTAGAAAGTCCCACGAGGGTGGGAGATGGAGTAGCATGCGTAAGAGAAGCCCTGTCCATAATCGTAGAGAACGGGATATTGAAGTCCCCACCTACCAACCATGCTCCCCTAGTGAGATTTTGTAGCTTGGAGAAAATTCGACGTAGGAATGGGATCTGCGCAGTATTAGGGGAGTAGACCTTGCATAAGACAATGGGCTGGCCAGACAGTCCCCTCCAAGATAACATATCTACCCCCAGGATCTAAATGTGAGGTATGGACCTGTATGGGACACGTAGTGGAAATCAGAATGGCAACCCCCTCCCTCTTACGACCAGAAGAGGCTGAATACACAGCAGGATACGCCCTCCTAGCAAAACGAAAGGAACCAGAAGAATCTAAATTTGTCTCTTGTAGAAAGGCGACCTCCGCTCCAAGCGATTTCAGCTCTCTAAGAAGTAAGCGTCTCTTCACATTAGAGTTGAGGCCCTTTACATTAAACGTGACAAATTTAACCATGGTCATAGATGTAGGGGAGAAAAATAAGTGATGTGGAAAGTGAAAATGTATACAGCTCACAGTTACGTCGCGGCTGGTCTCTGTCAAGTCTCATGGCAAACCGTTCTCTATGATACCCGTCATCCATGGAGGTTCGCGGAAGAGACAGTCGTCTCAGCTGTTATCGCGGAAAGAGGTATAAAGGAAGGGGGAAACACCGGGTGAGAAACAAACCAGGGAGACCAAACAAATATCAGCATTAACAAAAAATAAATAAATACATGAAATCCGTGCACATCAGTTAACCCCTTCCCTCTTTAGCCACTTTTGACCTTCCTGACCGAGCCTCATTTTTCAAATCTGACATGTGTCACTTTATGTGGTGGTAATTCCGGAATGCTTTCACCTATCCAAGCGATTCTGAGATTTTCTCGTGACACATTGCACTTTAAGATACTGGCAAAATTTGCTCGATATGTTCAGTATTTAATTGTGAAAAATACCAAAATGTAGGGAAAAATTGCAAAAATTAGCATTTTTCTCAATTTAAATGTATCTGCTTGTAAGACAGGCAGTTATAACACACAAAATTGTTGCTATTTAACATCCCCCATATGTCTACTTTAGATTGGCATTGGTTTTTGAACATCCTTTTATTTTTCTATGACATCACAAGGCTTAGAACTTTAGCAGCAATTTCTCACATTTTCAAGAAAATTTCAAAAGGCCATTTTTACAGGGACCAGTTCAGTTGTGAAGTGGCTTTGAGGGCCTTATATATTAGAAAGTCCCCACAAATCACCCCATTTTGAAAACGTCATCCCTCAAAGTATTCAAAACAGCATTTAGAAAATGTCTTAACCCTTTACACATTTCACAGGAATTAAAGCAAAGTAGAGGTGAAATTTACAAATGTCATATTTTTTTGCAGAAATAAATTTTTTATACAATTTTTTTTATAACACAGAAGGTTTTACCAGAGAAATGCAACTCAATATTTGTTGCCCAATTTCTGCAGTTTTAGGAAATATCCCACATGTGGCCCTAGCGTGCTACTGGACTGAAGCACCGGCCTCAGATGCAAAGGAACACCTAGTGGATTTTGGGGCCTTATTTTTGTTAGAATAAATTTTAGGCACCATGTCAGGTTTGAAGGGCTCTTGCGTTGCCAAAACAGTCAAAATCCCCCAAAAATGACCCCATGTGGGAAACTACACACCTCAAGGAAATTATCTAGGGGTACAGTGAACATTTTGACCGCACAGGTTTTTTACAGAAATTATTGGAAGTAGGCCGTGAAAATTAAAATCGACATTTTTTCAAAGAAAATGTAAGTTTAGCGATTTTATTTCTCATTTCCACAAGGACTAAAGGAGAAAAAGCACCGTAAAATTTGTAAAGCAATTTCTCCCGAGTAAAACAATACCCCACATGTGGTAATAAACGGCTGTTTGGACACACGGCAGGGCTTCGAAGGGATAGAGTGCCATTTGGCTTTTGGAGATCACATTTAGCAGGAATGGTTTGCGGAGGCCATGTCACATTTATGAAGCCGCTGAGGAGACAAAACAGTGGAAACCCCCCACAAGTGACCCGATTTTGGAGACTACACCCATTGAGGAAATTATCTAGGGGTATAGTGAGCGATTTGACCCCACAGTTTTTTTGCAGAAATTATTGGAAGTAGGCCCTGAAAATAAAAATCTAAATTTTTTCAAAGAAAATGTAGGTTTAGCTTATTTTTTCTCATTTCCACAAGGACTGAAGGAGAAAAAGCACCACAAAATTTGTAAAGCAATTTCTCCCGAGTAAAACAATGCCACACATGTGGTAATAAACGGCTGTTTGGAGACACGGCGTGGCTTAGAAGGGAAAGAGCGCTATTTGGCTTTTGGAGATCACATTGAGAAGGAATGGTTTGCGGAGGCCATGTCACATTTGCAAAGCCCCTGAGGGGAAAAAACAATGAAAACGCCCAAAAAGTGACACCATTTAGGAAACTACACCTCTTGAGGAATTCATCTAGGGGTGTAGTGAGCATTTTGACCCCACAGATGTTTCATAGAATTTATTAGAATTGGGCAGTGAAAATAAAAACAATCCTTTTTCTTCAATAAGACGTAGATTTAGCTCAAATTTTTTCATTTTCGCAACAAATAAAGGAAAAAAAAGAACCCAACATTTGTAAAGCAATTTCTCCCGAGTACGGCAATACCACATATGTGGTCATAAACTGCTGTTTGGGCACACGGCAGGGCTCAGAAGGGAAGGACCGCCATTTGGAGTGCAGATGTTGCTGGATTGGTTTCTGGGCGCCTGTGGGCCCAAAACAGTGGAAACCCCCCAGAAGTGACCCAATTTTGGAAACTACACCCCTCAATGCATTTACCTAGGGGTGTAGTGAGCATGTTAACCCTGCAGGTGTTTTGTAGAAATTAGTGTGAACTCGATGTTGCAGAGTGAAAATGGGATTTTTTCCACAGATATGTGGACAATATGTGGTGCCCAGCTTGTGCCACCATAAGACAGCGCTCTAATTATTATGCAGTGTTTCCTGGTTTTAGAAACACCCTACATGTGGCCCTAATCTCTTGCCTGGACAGTCGACCAGGCTCAGGAGTGAAAGTGTACCATGTAAAATTGAGGCCTAATTTGGCGATTTACAAAGTATTGGTTCACAACTGCAGAGGCTCAGATGTGAAATAATAAAAATAAACCCCTGAGAAGTGACCCCATTTGGAAACTGCACCCCTCAAGGCATTTATTAAGAGGTGTAGTGAGCATTTTCACCCCACAGGTCTTTTCCATAAATGAATGCGCTGTGGATGGTGCAAATTAAAAATTTATATTTTTCCCTAGATATGCCATTCAGTGGCAAATATGTCGTGCCCAGCTTATGCCACTGGAGACACACACCTCAAAAATTGCTAAAAGTGTTCTCCCGGGTATGACGGTGCCATATATGTGGAAGGAAACTGCTGTTTGGGGACGCTGTAGGGTTCAGATGGGAGGAAACGCCATTTGGCTTTTGGAGCGTAGATTTTGCTTGGAAGTAGTATTGTTTGGAGTCTTACTAGTGTTTCCGTTTATAATGTAGGGCATATGTAAGCCGGGCGGAGTATATAAGGGGCATAGTCAGGTGGTATAATAATGGGGTAAAAAAAAACAATAAAATGATCCATAGATGTGTGTTACGCTGTGAAGCAATCCTTTCTGCACAGGCCGGTGTCGCACTGATATATGGCGTACTTTATTATCCCCCTTTTGGTCCACACTCCGCGCCTTTGTAGTTTGGAGAATTTTGCTGGGAAGTGTTGTCCTGGTATAATACGGGCACCGTCGCTTCCAGCGGATATGTTTGGGCTCTCCCCTTCCTGGTTCCCTAATTTTAGGTCCTTGATAAATCGCCTCTTCAAACAGAAGAAATGTTCCCCTCGGGCACAACTGCATATTTTTTTATTTCCTGACTTATTGGAGCCATAACTAATTTTATTTTTTCATAGACGTAGTGGTATGAGGGCTGGTTTGTTGCGGGACGAGCTGTAGTTATTATTGGTACCATTTTGAGGTACATGCAACTTTTTGATCACCTTTTATCCTATTTTTTGGCATGCCAGGTAAACAAAAAAACGCAATTCTGGCACAGCTTTTTTCATTTTTTTTATACAGCGTTCACCATGCGTTATAAATTACATGTTAACTTTATTCTGCGGGTCAGTACGATTCCGGCGATACCTAATTTATAGCACTTTTTTATGTTTTACAACTTTTTGCACAATAAAATTACTTTTTTAAAAAGAATGTATTTTTTCTGTCGCCAAGTTGTGAGAACCATAACATTTTAATTTTTTTGTCGACGGAGGTGCATGAGGGCTTGTTTTTTGCGGGACGAGCTATAGTTTTTATAGGTACCATTTTTGGATACGTGCGACTTTTTGATCACTTTTTATTCTAATATTTGTAGGGCAAAGTGACCAAAAAACAAACTCTGGTAACGTTTTTTACGTTTTTTTTTACGCTGTTCACCGCGTGCAATAAATAATATAATATTTTGATACCTCAGGTCGTTACGGTCGTGGCGATACCAAATACATATGGTTTAATATTATTTTTCAATAATAAAGGACTTGATAAGAGTAAAAGGGGGAATGTGTTTTATTTGATTACTTGAAACTTTTATTGTTTTCAAACTTTTATTTTTTGCACTTTTTTTTACACTTTTTTACACTTTTTTTATACTTTTCTTACACTTTTTCTCAAGTCCCACGGTCAGATTTTTTTTTTTCTAATACATTGCACTACCTATGTAGTGCAATGTATTCGATCTGTCAGTCATTCACTGACAGCAAGCCGATTAGGCTTCACCTCCCGGCGGGGCCTAAATCGGCTTCCGTAATGGCAGAGCAGGAGACCATTGTGTCTCCTGTTGCCATAACAGCAGTCGCCAGTCCTGATTGCCTGTCAGGGCTGGCGATCTGCTAGTAACCGCTACGATGCAGCAATCGCTTTCGATTGCTGCATCGAAGGGGTTAATGGCAGGGATCGGAGCTAGCTCCGGTTCCTGCCGTTACAGGTGGATGTCAGCTGTACAGTACAGCTGACTTCCACCGCTGATGACGCCGGATCAGCTCCTGACCCGGCGCCATCTTGCCGGCAGCTACGGAAGCCGATCAGGCTCCGCCGCCGTGCGGATCTTGACCGGCTTCGGTGCTAGGCAGACCGGGAGGCCAGTATTAGGCCTCCGGTTGCCATTGCAGCCACCGGAACCCCGGCAATTTCATCGCTGGGGTTCCGATGAGCTGCAAACACCTTAAGTGCAGCGATCGCATTTGAGCGCTGCACTTAAGGGGTTAATGGCGGGGATCGAAGCTAATTTCGGTTACAGCCGGATCTCAGCTTTAAGATACAGTTGAGATCCGGTGATGATGGCACCGGCTCCGCTTCTGAGTCGGTCCCAAACATTCGGCGTATGGGTACGGCAAGATGCGGGAAGTCCATGCTTTCCATGACGTACCCATACGGCAAATGTCGGGAAGGGGTTAAAGAACGGAATGTACTACCAGGGAGAATACTATACCCTGGGGTGGGTGTTATTAAAGCAATTAAAAGCTTGCAATACAATAGTATCTTTTGCAACTCTCTCCAAAAACAGAGGGAGAACTGCAAAAAAAAGTACCCAAATCCAAGAGGAGGTCGGGTCTCGGCAATCAAATAACCTGATACAAGGGTTTGTAGAATTACGCAAAGGCCAAAGAAAAAAAAAGGTGGATGGGCAAAGTTGTCTCAGGTCGATCCTACCCTGCCACAATTTACTTTAAAGGAATAAAGAAAAACTATTTATAACAAGAAATATAAGCTTAAAACATTTCAGCTGGTGAAGAGAACATCTGATACAAGTGACCAGACTCCTTCACTTAAATCACACAAGTACCTTGAAACAGTGTAGCGTCCATCAATTCGGATCAGTTCTCGAGGACTTGCGGCTTGGTGACTGTCTTGGGGAAAGTCTCCGTTTGTTTCTGGCGGATTGCCAGACTGGAGGTGGAGGAGAAGGCGGCATAGGAGTCTCCCAGTTCTGCATCTTGGGGTTAGGTATACCAAGGGTATCACAGAAGTGCGGCAAATCCCCCGGATATCGCAAGGTTGCAGAGACGCCATCTCTTCGAGCAGTAAGGGAGAACGGGAAACCCCATCTGTAGATAATATTATGGTCACGCAAGGTAGCGAGTAGAAGACGAAGCAGACGTCTTTTCTGTAATGTAATCCAGGAGAGATCCGGAAACAACTGGATCGGAGTGCCGCCATAAGCCAAGTTTTTACGCTGTCTGGCTTTGAGCATAATGTCCTCTTTAGTACGGAAATCTTGAACGCAACAGATATCTCTGGGTTGAGATGTGATTGATTTCAGTTTCAGCGCCCGATGTGCTCTGTTAAGCGGTATCTTATGAGACGGTGGTGCGCCCAAAATGTTGTTAAAGATAGTCTCTAACACGAGATGAAGATCTTCTGCACCCGAGGGCTCAGGTATACCCCTTATCCTTATATTGTGACGACGTCCCCGGTTATCCAGATCCTCCAAATGTAATTGCATGTCTCTAATGGACGCAAGCTGGGAGGACATAGTAGATTGTAGAACAGAAACATGGCGTCTAGTAGTATCATGGTCGTCCTGCAGAGACTCCACCCTTGTACCAATTTGATGCATATGCTGAGAAACCACCGCCAATTCTGAGCGAAAGGTTTCCTTCACCTCCTGTATCATACTCTTGAAGTCCTCTTTAGTGGGCAATTGTGAAAAGCATTCCCTCCACATTTGAGGCATATCTGAAGGTGGTGAAACAGGGTCATCTTGATCCAAGTCTGAGGCATACATAGGGATATGAGCATAAGGGGTTAAAGATGGTGTGCCCCCTAAATGATCCCCCACCACCTGCTGCTGGGCTGTGACCCTCTGAGGCTTGGGTGCAGCCAAGAATAGAGGGGCTGCTTGGTCTGGGGACTGTGACATTGGTGGAACAGTAAGCATGAGGGCAAGGTCCCCCTCTGATAGAGGTGCACCACGCTGCATTGCGGCTGCAGCCCCACCCAAATTAGGTCCGTCTCTCCCCTGACTGCCGAACGGAGCACTGGCCATTATAGGGGAGCCTGGAGGAGTCGTTGGAGCCGTCAGGCCCTGTGGTTTACCCTGTAGCTGGAGCCATGCCGTCCATTTGCAGGGACAGCTCCTCCGTCTGCCGACACGAGGAAGCCAAAGATGGCGGCAGTTGCGGGAGCGGAGTGGCCTGTCTTCGGAGGAAGTAGCCGTCCATCGTTGGTGGAGCAGGAGCGACCTGATGAGGCACTGCAGGGGTAAGTCCAGACCCTTGGGGTCTCTTTTCCCCATAGATGGGCACTCGTGTGTGCTGCTATCGGCTGGTGCTGTGTGGCAGGGCACGGAGCTCCAAGCTTATTCGACCGGCGCCATCGACTGCTGGCCACGCCCCCTGATGACTATTTGTATGAATTGGCGCCACCTGTGGTAACTGTTATGCTGCGCTTCCCCTAGTAGGGGAGAGTGGGATAATGTACTTAAATAGCTCAGGTGCCTCTACTCAAGCAGGCCTTATGATTTAATAAGGGCAGTTGAGAAAATATATATAACTAATCACATAAAGAAAGTCCACCACAGTCGTCTTTGTTGATATTTATATCTTAAGCTAGTAAAATGTACCCGGCGGCGCCCATATATAAAGTGTTGGTCTGTCTGTCTGTGTGTTCATTGGATTTGTTCCAAGGGTGCCCAGGAGGCCAATCCATGCCCTGTTTTTTTTTGTTTACGGGGAAATCGCTAGTAGCCCTATATACCCCGGCACTTACACACTGTTTATTTCATTTTTAACCTCTTAAATACTTAACGGCTAAACTGGTAGGAGATGGAATCCTAAGACTCTATGACAGATCCTGTTGATAAACAACATTGACTGTTTTATTGGCATGTGCATCCCACAAAATTAACTTTCCTTCCTAAGGCCTTATTCACACGACAGTAAAAAACGGCCGTGTGTCGGACGTTCTTTTAACGGCCGTCACACGGGCGTTTTCAGAACAATGATGTTCTATGGGTGTAGTCACACAGCTTTTTTTTTTTAATGGCCGTCAACAAATAGGACGTCCTATTTTTGGCCGTTTTCACGGGCTGACTGTCCCTATAGAAGTCAATGGTTCAGTTTTTAACAGCTGTAAACTTTGTAAAGCTCCTAAGGTACCAGTACAGTGGAAACACCCCAAAAGTGACTCCATTTTGGAAACTACACCCCTAGAGGAATTCAACTAGGGGTGTAGTGAGCATTTTGACCCCCCCAGGTGTTTCATAGATTTCATTAGAATTGGGCAGTAAACATGAAAAAAAAATTCCCACTAACACGTAGCATTAGGTAAAAATGTTTCATTTTCTCATCAAATAAAGGAGAAAAACCACTGTAACATTTGTAAATCAACTTCTCCAGAGTACGGAAATACCCCATATGTGGTAATAAAGTACTGTATGAATACATATCAGGGCTCAGAAGGGAAGGAGCGCCATTTGGCTTTTCTAGAGCAGATTTTGCTGGATTGGTTTTTCTGCGCCATGTCGCTTTTGCAAAGCCCCTTAGGTACCAGTACAGTGGAAACTACCCAAAAGTGACTACATTTGGCAAACTACACCCATTGAGGAATTCATCTAGGGGTGTAGTGAGCATTTTGACCCCACAGGTGTCTCATATATTTTATTAGAAATAGGCAGTGAAAATGAAACATTACATTATTTTCCAATAAGACGTAGCATTAGTTAAAAAAATTTCATTTTCTCAACAAATAAAGGAGAAAAAGCACCGTATCATTTGTAAAGCAACTTCTTCAGAGTAGGGAAATACCCCACACATGGTCATAAACTGCTATTTGGACACACAACAAGGCTCTAAAGGGAAGGAGCGCCATTTAGTATTTGGAGTGGAGATTTTATAAGATTCGTTTTTTGACACCATGTTGCATTGAGCTATAGTATCAGTACAGTGGTACCCCCCGAAAAATTACCCCATTTTGGAAACTAGATCCCTCAAAGAATTTATCTAGGGGTGTAGTGAGCATTTTGACCGTACAAGTGTTTTGCAAAAATGAGTAAACAATAGATGTTGCAGATTGAAAATTGATGTTTTCCACAGATATGCCATTTCAGTGCCCAACGTGTTGTGCCCAGCTTGCACCACCGTAGACACACATCCCATAAATTGTTAAGCGGGTTCTCCAGAATACTCCATATGTGGTCATAAATTGCGGTTTGGGCACACTGCCAGGCTCAGTTGGACCACCATTTGGCTCTTGAAGCGCAGATTTTGCTTGGTGTATTAGTGGTATTTCAGCTTATAATGTGGGGGCATATGTGAGCTGGGCGGAGTACATCAGGGTATATGTAAGCTGGGCGGAGTACATCAGGGTATATGTAAGCTGGGCGGAGTACATCAGGGTATATGTAAGCTGGGCGGAGTACATCAGGGTATATGTAACCTGGGCGGAGTACATCAGGGTATATGTAATATGGGCGGAGTACATCAGGGTATATGTAATATGGGCGGAGTACATCAGGGTATATGTAACCTGGGCGGAGTACATCATGGTATATGTAATATGTGCGGGTACTTCAGACTGCAAACTGCGGACTGCAACGGTATATGTAAGCTGGGCGGAGTACATCAGGGTATATGTAAGCTGTGTGGAGAACATCAGGGTATATGTAAGCTGGGCGGACTGCAACAGGGTGTATGTAAGCTGGGCGGACTGCAACAGGGTGTATGTAAGCTGGGCGGACTGCAACAGGGTGTATGTAAGCTGGGCGGATACATCAGGGTATATGTAAGCTGGGCGGAGTACATCAGGGTATATGTAAACTGGGCGGAGTACATCAGGGTATATGTAAGCTGGGCGGAGTACATCAGGGTATATGTAAGCTGGGCGGAGTACATCAGGGTATATGTAAGCTGGGCGAAGTAAATCAGGGTATATGTAAGCTGGGCGGAGTACATCAGGGTATATGTAAGCTGTGCGGAGTACATCAGGGTATATGTAAGCTGGGCGGAGTACATCAGGGTATATGTAAGCTAGGCGGAGTACATCAGGGTATATGTAAGCTGGGCGGAGTACATCAGGGTATATGTAAGCTGGGCGGAGTACATCAGGGTATATGTAAGCTGGGCGGAGTACATCAGGGTATATGTAAGCTGGGCGGAGTACATCAGGGTATATGTAAGCTGGGCGGAGTACATCAGGGTATATGTAAGCTGGGCGGAGTACATCAGGGTATATGTAAGCTGGGCGGAGTACATCAGGGTATATGTAAGCTGGGCGGAGTACATCAGGGTATATGTAAGCTGGGCGGAGTACATCAGGGTATATGTAATCTGTGCGGAGTACATCAGGGTGTATGTAAACTGGGCGGAGTGCAACAGGTCATAATAGGATGATGTAATAATGGGGAGAATGAATAATCTATGGATTGGTGTGGTAAACTTTGAACCAATCCTTTATACACAACGGCCGGGTTTATTGGGTATTATACAAAATATCTGTGCTCCAGTATTGCCTAATCTTTGACTTCTTCACTAGCCCTATAAGCCGCACAAGGCTCTAAAGTTTCCTCATCTCCGCTGCGTCTACAGGGTCCACCTGTGGGGTCCAGCAAATGACGATGTGGGGTATTTAGTGAAATTCTACTGGACCTAAAAAGGAGTTATTTTGCATCATTGCGTTTTGAGAGTCATAACGTGCTATTTTTCTGTTGATGGAGCTGTGTGAGGGCGCGTTTTTTGTGGAACGAGCTGTAATTTTTATTGGTTCCATTTTGGGTACATGCGATTTTTTTTTTTATCACTATTTATTCCATTTTTTGGGAGATGAGGAAACCAAAAAACAGCCATTCCAGCACGTTTCTTTTTTGTTTGTTTTTTACAGTGTTCACCGTGCAGTATAAACGACATGTTCACTTTATTCTGTGGGTCGATACGATTACAGCGACACCAAATTTATATAGTTTTTTTACGTTTCACTACGTTCCCACAGTAAAAATACTCTTTTCTAAAAAAAATCATGTTTTAGTGTCGCCATTTTCTGACAGCCATGACTTTTTTATTTCGTTTATATCGCTGCGGGAAAACTTGTTTTATGCGTGACGAACTGTAGTTTCTATTGGTACCATTTTGCGTTACTTGCAACTTTTTGATCACTTTTTATTAATTTTTTTTTGAGACAAGATGACCAAAAAATAAAATGGTGTCATTGTTTTTTATAAATAATTTTTACGGTGTTAACCGTGCGGTAAAAATAATGTGATATTTTTATTGATCAGGCCGTTCCGAACGCGGCAATACCTATCATGTGTAGTTTTTTTTCATATTTTCATTTTTTTTCTAATAAAGGAGTTGATCAGGGAAACAGGGCAAGTGTTGTTTTTATTATTTATTTATTATTTATTAACTTTTATTTATTTATTTTTCTTTAACATTTTTTTTAAACATTTTTTACTTTTTCTTTTACACTGACCTGGGGACATGAAGATCTGGTCTTCTGATCCCCGCTACGATGCACTGCACTACTTATGTAGTGTAGTGCATCGTAGCTGTCATTCTTCATTTGACAGTTAGCGTATTAGGTCCTGCCTCGGGCAGGACCTAATAGGCTTCCGTACCTTGGCAACCAGGAAGCCTAGTAACGGCTTCCTGGTTGCCATAGAAACAATCGCCACCCGCGATCCATGGCGGGGGTGCCCGGGGGATACAGAGGGAGCTCCCTCCCTCTGTAAACCACTTCAATGCTGCGGACGTCATTGACAGCCGCATTGAAGGGGTTAAATGGCTGCGATCAGCGGTAACAGCCATTGCAGCGGCATGTCAGCTGTGTATAACAGCTGACAGCCGCTGAAGATAAAGCGCGCACAGTTCCTGTGCTCGCTTTATCTGTAGGGCGTAACTGTACGCCCGAGTGCGGGAACTCACTTGGTTTTCGGGCGTACAGTTACGCCCGTCTGCGGGAAGGGATTAAAGTGACAGTACCTAGTAGTGCAACAATGTCACAAAATACATTCACAGCACATTATCTTACAAGTAATGTCTTGGGGGACATTACACTC
The DNA here is from genome assembly GCF_050947455.1 of Rhinoderma darwinii. Lineage (NCBI taxonomy): Eukaryota > Metazoa > Chordata > Amphibia > Anura > Rhinodermatidae > Rhinoderma > Rhinoderma darwinii. The sequence goes on along the minus strand of NC_134690.1, from coordinate 306,307,025 downwards.
CTCTCACCTTTGACCTTTTTTGGGAGGGGGGCTTCTTTCCTATACACAGGATAATGACCTCAATAATAATCTCTATATCGCGCCAACATATTCCACAGTGCTTTACAATTTGTAGGGAGCATGTACAGACCATATCAAACATTAAAAAAAACTGTGAATGTTGGGAAGTAAGTATTCTGTTTGTCTGGGGTAGCGCATTCCAGAGCACTGGTGCAGCATGAGATAAAATTTGGAGATGTGAGTGGGGGATTTGGATTGTAGAGGATTTTAATCTAAGGCTGTTGACAGAAGGTAGAGTGGTAGACAGAGATAGAGGAGATGAAAGGAGGTGCAGCACTGTGGAGAGCTTTGTGGGTGAGCGTAATAAGTTTAAATTGTATTCCAAAGTGAATGGGCAACCAGTGCAATGACTGGCACAGGCTCCAGACATTGGGTGTAGCAGCTGGTCAGAAAGATGAGCCTGGCTGCTGCTTTAAGAATAGATTGGGGAGGGAAGGGTTTAGTGAAGGGAAGACCAATTAGTAATGTATTACAGTAGTCAAGACAAGAGTGAATCACAGCGAGAATGAGCGTTTTGTCTGTTGCCTGAAGGTGACAGAAGCGTGAAAGTGATTGAATATAAGAAGTAAAAGAGAGATAGAAGTTAAACATAACCCCAAGACAACGGACCTGCTGCCTAGGAGTTATTGTAGTACCCCACGCTGAGATGGAGACATCAGATTTAGGTAGCTTAGTAGATGGTGGGAACACAAGGAGTTGAAGTTTTTTAAAGATTTATTTTCAGATAAAGAGAGAACGTGTTAGAGACAGCTGATGGACAATCACTGGTGTTTTGTATTCGAGCAGGGGTGATGTCATGGGAAGAGGCGTATAATTGGGTGTCTTTAGTGTATAGATGGTATTGGGAGCAAAAAACACTGATTGTTTGTCCAATAGAGAAAAAAAAAAAGTGGCCCTAGGACTGATCCCCGAGGAGCCCCAACCGCAAGAGAAGTCGTGCCAGTAAATAAAACAGTAAATGAGTGGTCAGAGATAGGAAGAAACCCAAGAGAGAACATTGTCCTTAAGGCCGATAGAGTGGCGTATATTGAGGAGGAGTTGTGAATCGATGTAGAGAGATCCAGAAGATTCAGTAGAGAGTAGTTGCTGTTAGATTTAACCGTCAGGAGAACATTTGAGACTTTACACTCTACAACAACTGCCCTTTCTAGAATGCTGAAACCAGATTGTAAGGGGTTAAGAAGTGAGTTAGCAGAGCGATAGCAAATTATGGGAGAGTAGACCAGGGGTTTAGAGATTAAGGGTAGATTGGAGACCGGTCGGTATTTAGCTGCCCAGAATGAGTCTAGAGATTATTTTTTTCAGTAAATTATTATTTTTTTCTACATCCGTGATGTCTATTACATTACTACACTATAAATATCTTATAGGTAGGGGTTCTACCTCTGGCACTCTCTCCTATCAGGAGAACAGGGGTGACTCCTATTTAGCAGAACAAGCTGGCTGCTGGGATGCCACAATAAGGAAAAGAAGAAGGGAAGATTGGTTCTGTGAATGGTTCTTAGCTGCTTTACTAGATGCACACCATGGACACCATTGCACTGTGTTAAATCTCTTTAAGGCTCAGTTGACATGGAGCTTTTTCATGCGGAAACCGCCCAAAAAACGGCCGAAAATGCCTCCCATTGATCTCAATGGGAGGCGGAGGCGTTTTTTTCCCGCAAGCGGAAAAAATGACTTGCGGGAAAAGGAAGCAACATGCCCTATCTTCGGGCGTTTACGCCTCTGACCTCCCATTGACATCAATGGGAGGCAGAGACAGTGTATTTTCCGCTGCGTTTTTTGCCCGCGGCGCTCAATGGCCGCGAGTGAAAATCGGCGTGCAGGCAGAGCAAAATCTGCCTCAAAATTCCAAACGGAATTTTGAGGCAGATTTTCTGGCTGCAAAAATCTCCTTGTGAACCCAGCCAAAAGGCGGCAGTTCATTATAAAAAGCGGAGTATGGCAAACACGGCATGCTCTCTAGAAGCCAGATATGATGTTACTTAGTAACATGCTGTTTACTTGTTGTTCTAGGGGATGAAAATTTTCTTCCTTATAGTGGCGTCTTTGTACATCCTCTATCTCCTGTTTCTTGTTATACGGGCATGCTCTGAATTGCGAAATATGCCATATGTTGGTAAGTATATCTATACAGAAATATAGCGCCAACGCGCAATATAGATAGTGCTTTGTTGTAGCTCTTTATGTGGGATGTTAAACTGTATAACTATTTTAACTAAAAGATTATCTGTCCTTGATGAGATTGATCATACCTGAAGTGCAACCTGGGTGCATTCCATGATGTTTTGTCCATACTGTGTAGGTGGTGGCATGAATGTTCTGTCATGGCTGCTGTGTAAAAAAATAAGCCCTCACACCACACAATTTAACAAATAAAAATAAAAGTTATGACTCTTGTAAGGCAGGGAGTAAAAAACTAAAACGTAAAAAATAAAAATGCCTGGGTCTTTAAAGGGTTAATGCCAGAGGAGGTTTGGAACTCTGCAGTTACTGAGTCAGCCTCACCACTCGGCGACTCCACTCTGCAACTTTACGTGGTGGGCCACTTTGTGGCTGAGTTGCTGTGGCACCTAGACGCTTTCACTTTACAATAATATCACTCAGGTCATCTATGTGGTGTTATTAAATTATGGGAATTATATATTGTATAATGCTTTTTTTTTATTTTTTTATTATATAAATTACAATCCTATTGGTTTTGGTAATGCGTCTTGATATTCTGTCATGTAACATGTTACATTCTATTTCAGATCTACGGTTAAAGTTTCTTACAGCATTGACGTTTCTTGTGCTTGTCATCAGGTATGTTGGTGATGGGATATTCGGCTATAGATTAAAACATGTCATAAAAGTAATCAAGTGGGTTTTTTTTATCGTGGATAACTGCATTTAAAGTTACCTTTCGGTGAAAAGCTAAATATCCAGCTTTTGTCCAAAGTGGGGGGCACCCACTGAACCCCCAAGTTATATTTATCCGATCCCCGCCATTCCGCAGACCCATCAGGGTCTTGAAGGCCGGCTAGTTCAGATCCTGGGAGCTGTTGTCATAACTCATATGGGAACCTGTACAGGAAATAACTCTGCAGTGGTTTGTGAGAACCACTGCCTGGGATATGAGCATGCAGTCTGTCCAGCTTGCACAAAAGCACCCCTAGATATCCTGCTCGGTACAAACCTGGTAAGTATAACTTCCTAGGTTCGGTGAGTGCATCCACTTCGAATTTTCCTGCTATTGTCCAGAGGTTCATTTTAATGAACATTTCTTTCACTTGGATAAGGGAATTGAAATCCTGCAAGGAATTATCTAAATATGTCTGCCTTAAAACCCATGCAATAAACTACTATATTCAAACCACCAAATATCTGGACAAAAACACCTTGGATATGCCCAACTTTATATATACAATGATGTCCAAAAGCAAAATCTGGATAATAAAGAAAGGACTGGGTGAGATTAGCAGAAAATAGTCTCTTTATTTTTTTTGTTTTATTTTTTCCCAGATACCATGGTATTTTTGTCCGTTTGCTGTTTTTTTGTACCTCCGACCCATTCACTTTAATTCTATTGGGCTGCAATACCAAACACAGCCCATGGCAAGAGTGGTGATGTTTTTGAAAAATAAAAACGTATATTATACAACTTTTTTGAACATTTATCTCTATTTGTCTTCTACGTGGATAGAGTATAAGGCTTTTTAGATAATTGAGATATTAATAAACACACTTTGCTATATATAGACTAAGTAAATCAGCTTCCATGTTCCGTTAAGGAATTGAAGAGCTTTCTTTTTTTTTAGGGATACCCAGGAAGGCAATTTTATGATTCTCTTTCAAGTTCACAGAATGAACACTGAATAAACAGTACTGTTCGGTGTTGGGATAGTGTGGTTGTAGGCTGTCACTGATTACTTTTCTGTCTTTCAGCATTGTCATCCTATATTTAAGATTTGGGTCGCAAGTATTAGAAGATAACTTTGTCGCTCAGCTGGCTACGCATTATCAAAATTATATCCTTTAATATGTGTTTAACACCGCTTTTACCACGTTGAAATGTGGGACTCCAGATTCTATACATGTAAAGCTGATGTACATGTAAAACATGCAGGCGTTAATGCAACGGTGGTTTGGATTCTTTGTTTAAAGAGGCTCTGTCACCAGATTTTGCAACCCCTATCTGCTATTGCAGCAGATCGGCGCTGCAATGTAGATTACAGTAACGTTTTTATTTTTAAAAAACGAGCATTTTTGGCCAAGTTATGACCATTTTTGTAGTTATGCAAATGAGGCTTGCAAAAGTCCAAGTGGGTGTGTTTAAAAGTAAAAGTCCAAGTGGGCGTGTATTATGTGCATACATCGGGGCGTGTTTACTACTTTTACTAGCTGGGCGCTCTGATGAGAAGTATCATCCACTTCTCTTCAGAACGCCCAGCTTCTGAGTCGATCTTACCTGCAAACGCTGATGCTGCTGCAGAATCAACTGTAGCCTCTGGTGCCGATGTGGCCGACACGATGCAGGACCTGTGAGTGACGTCACAGATCTGCACTGTCAGAAGCTGGGCGTTCTGAAGAGAAGCGGATGATACTTCTCATCCGAAAGCCCAGCTAGTAAAAGTAGTAAACACGCCCCGATGTACGCACATAATACACGCCCAGTTGGACTTTTACTTTTAAACACACCCACTTGGACTTTTGCAAGCCTCATTTGCATAACTACAAAAATGGTCATAACTTGGCCAAAAATGCTCGTTTTTTAAAAATAAAAACGTTACTGTAATCTACATTGCAGCGCCGATCTGCTGCAATAGCAGATGGGGGTTGCAAAATCTGGTGACAGAGCCTCTTTAAATGGGATTTTTATTCTAAAAAAAAATCTAGGTGCAACAGTAAATTACTGCAATGACTAAAAAGCAAATAAAACAATGTGTGAGCACTGCTGGTAAGATCTTCTTCCATATTTTTTATTTTCCTTAATCTGTAACACCAGCTGAGTTTTTATCATTTTATGGCCTGTTGAACTTCTATCTTTACACTTTAGCATTTGTGTATTCTCCATCAAAAAATGCTCTTTATGGTAAGTTCTAGGTCCGCATTGAATGGCCGACTGCTGCAAGTATTCTTCTTGACTTTAGAAATCAGTAGAAGTTTAAAATCGGTATGTGCTTAAAGGGAACCTGTCACCAGCATTTCACCTATTGAACTTTACTTATCCCTCACTGGCCGCTGCTATCAAAAGTTCATTGCCGTTATCCCCTCTCCTAAACTCCTCCTCCGACTGTAAATAACCGTCTGCAAACATTTTGCGCCTTTTATCGTAATAATCCGGTGTCCCTTTGTGCGCACACACCAGAATAGGACATCAATGCACAAGCTCAGGATTTTGTATGGCGAGGAGCTGTCATTCAAAAGTAAGGAGGCGGGGTAAACTCAGAAAGACTTGAGGAATGAAGATATGACTCTTTTCAAATGAAGATCTGACTCTTTTCTGCTCATTAGCATACTGTGTGGAAAACGAAAAAACTGAATACTAAAGCTACAGAGCCGACTAAGAAGACAATTATAGGTTATATAGAAATGATTTTTCACCCACTACCGCCAGGTATTACTGGTTTAATAAGTGAAATGCTGGTGACAGGTTCCCATTAAAAACAAATTTTACTTTAGTCCTTTAGTAAATATGGATGTCCAATGGAGGGGGTTCCCTGCTTGGAATCCACCTCTTATGAGCTAGAGCGAAGAACTGCAAAGACTGGGTCTTGTCCTGACGGACCCGGTTCATCAATGTTACTTGGACCACCATTTATCTGAAATGCTAGCATGTAATACTACATTTTCCCTGTTTCTGCCACTGGTGAGAACGGCTGATTTTGCTGGAGTTTTTAATATGAGACAAACCCTTTTTAACCTAAGTGATCAGGTAGACGCAGACATATGTGAGCAATGGATGCCCCCTACAAAAGTTCTCTTTTGACAGGCTCTCTGTAATTACCATAATTGTATGACAAAGCAGGGTACTGTTCATATAAATGGATTGTGTTGAAAATGTAAGTTACATCTTTACGTCTCTCGCTCTTTGCAGAGTCTCAGTTGAAAGATAACCCTGCTTTCTCAATGCTTAATGATTCTGATGATGACGTCATATATGGGTAACTACAGATCCTTATTATACTACTACAACCTAATGCTATGTATGCATAATGTTAGATTATGGGACCATTTGTTTATAGGATTTTTTTTCTTGACAATATTCTGAACTCTCTAAATGGTGATCAAAATGGATCGGGCACTGCATTTATATACAGTGAATGATAGCAATACACATCTGTGTCAGAGAAAATACACATAGTCAGAATCAATTCATGTAAGTGCATCTACAATAATGCAGAGTGAAAGTACAAATCGTGGATCATAATGATCAAATTCTCCCTGAATATTTGTTAAAAATAATTTAAAAAAATAGTATACAAACAGAGAATCGATAAAGAAGGCCTGAATCATGGTTTAGAACACCATGCTGCTCGGAGAGTAGCTTACGTTCCACAAAAATCCTACTACTCCTGTACTAGACTGGCCTCATCTAGGGTTAGAAAAAAAAAAGACATGCAGTTTTGGGTTACAGGGCATTTGGCAACAGGAAAGGGCAACTATCTGTGTGAATCAACAGCCCAAAACTCTGTTGTGCTGAGAGTATGCTGCAATCTGCATAGGTAAAATGGAAAATATTTTAAACTTTTCATGTTTGATTTTATTCTATGTATATCCATACAAATGATTCTAAGCCCTTTAAATTTTGCTGTATATACTATACCATACTACGTTACTGCAACTGATCTCTATCTTCAACATAGCGATTGTGAACATTTTTCTGACATATACATTATTGCTCACAGGAGTGACTATGAAGAGATGCCTCTACAAAATGGACAACCCATTAGAGCCAAATATAAAGCCGAGTCTGATAGTGACTGAGATTACCCCATTGGGATGATTGCCTTCAAGAACAGGAGGAAAATTCCTTGGAATGGACTATTATACTTTCACTACACCTCTGTTACCATGGAGTGCTGCTCTTTCCGCGAGGACTTTTAGGTTTTTGTTTTTTTTCTTTAATTGTGCAAAACTTAAACTCTACCAATATCCTACGCATCCCCATTCTGAAATGGCCGACTCTCTGTCCTCTACTTGAAGCCACACGCCTACATCTTACTTTAACAACTTGTGAAGCTGTGCATCATTGAACTTGGTTTTGTTTTTTGGCGGGGGGTTTCTCCCCTGCTTAATCCATTCCTCAAGCGTTCAGAACTCTTGTCATTCTTATTTGCCACTTAGAAAATGTGGATATTATTTATCACATATTATTTTCTGAATGATGGTTACCTATGTTGGTGTGAAGCTTATCTTTATGTTTTGTTTTTTTTTCTAAGGATTTATGAAGGAAATCCCGTTAACATGTAAATTTATAATGCGCTACTTTAAAAGGGACACTTACTTTAAATAATTCTCCGTCTTTACAAACAATGGGAGTCCTTGGTACACAGATTGCTTCTGTAATGGAAGTGATTCAGATAACCTAATTGAGAATAGCAATTTCAGGCCTGAGTCACACGAACGTGTTAAACGTCCGTGGGACGGCCATTGAAACAGCGGCTGTCCCACGGACCTATGTAATTTAATGTGGCCATTCATACAGCCGTTGTTTTAACGGACCATGTGAAGGGTCCGTGCGAAAATAGGACATGGCCTATCTTTTCACACATCACGCATCCCTCCATAGACTCTCAACTATGGTGGATGCGTGACATTGCGTCCCGCAGCGCTGAGTACGGATGCACCTCGGACATAAAAAACTGCAGTTTTTCACGTCTGAGATGCGCAGCGCTCGTATGAATCAGGCCTAAAGAGAAGCTTTCACCTCCCCATACATGTGCAGCTGAGTGCATCATGCTATAGGTAAGGCTTCACAAACCCTGTCTCGCCTAAAATTATTTTTCTAACTCCCTCTGTTATTTACATATCGGTGCTGTTATATTTGGCGCCCGATATGTAAATAAGCCCCTGAACTGTCAATGGGACGTTTATAACTAACTAAAAGGCAAGGGGGCGTGACGTCTTTGCTCTGACACTGTCCAATCAGCTGCGGATCAGTGTCAGGGCGGCTTGCACTGTGTTCCCTCCCGCGAGAACAGACACAGATTTGGTGGTTGCGCTGCAGATAGCGTGCGCCCTCACGCATACACGTACGGTCGTTCGCTCGCACTTTGACGTCACCACTCCCGCCACCACGGAACGAGGAGACGCAGAGACTAGGAGAAGCAGAGACCAGGAGAAGAAGCAGAGACGAGGAGATCTTACATCCGTCGATGTGCGCGCGATTGGCCGTGCGTGTATGCGTGAGGGCGCGCGCACGCTATCTGCAACACAACTACCAAGTGTTTCTCGCGGGAGGAAACACAACACAAGTTGCCCTGACAATGTCCGCAGCTGACTGGACAGTGTCAGAGCGAAGACATCACGCCCCCTTGCCTGTTAGTTAGAAGCGCCCCATTGACAGTTCAGGGGCTTATTTACATATTGGACGCCAAATATAACGGCACTGATATGTAAATAACGGAGGGAGTTAGATTTTTTTTTTTTACGTGAGACGGGGTTTGTGAAGCCCTGCATATAACAAGCTGCACATGTTTGGGGAGGTGAACGATTCTCTTTAATCATAAACCTAATATTTTCTGAACAGTTACTCTAGAGGTGGAGCAACAATAAATTTGCAGTTACTACTATAACCATCAGGAATTTTACAGCTTGGGATTTCTCCATGCAAATCACTTAGCTGAAATCTAAACTAAACTATGTTCATTTTCCTGATCTTTGCCAGTAGGAAGTTCTAAATTTAATGGTGGTTTTAGATGCCATTGTGCAGCGATGATGATTGTCTTACTATCAGTCTGCAAAAAAAAAAATATATTCTGAATACGTTTACATTTTTGTTATGGTTCTTTTTAATTTTAATATTGTAAATAAAACAGATCATTGTATATTTCATATAATAATAATGAGAAAGCCACAAAGTCATTTCCGGATTATACAAACGTTTCCTTGCACAAAGCTGCTTTAGAATTTTATTTTGAGAATACGGTATGTACATTGGTTGCAATCCTCTGGTCTGTACGATACAAATTAGTTACAAATACTTTTTGTAATTCTATAAAGGTGTTGGTGTTCTTTTTAATTGTTATTAAAATTTTTGATTCCTAACCATATTTCTTATTGTATACCACTGTATAGCAGGGGGTTTTCCCAGGATTTTTTTTCATTAGCAAAAAAACTCACCAGGTAGATTATTGTGTCTTTAATATCAATTCTAGATTTGGAATATGTGCAATTAGCTCTCTGACTATAATGATGGGAACGTCAGAAGTGATAACAACCATAGTTTGCGTATAGAGCCAGTAGAGCACAAGCTGAGAAAAAAAACTCAGTTCTCACAAGAAATTGCCCTGTCTTAAAAACCTCACATGACACGTCCCACAAAGAATGCGTAATATAGCAGATGAAATCGGAAGATCTTTCCAGCTGTAATCCCCTCTTCTGTGCCAGCTTTAACAGGAAAGTGGGGGGGGGGGGGGTAGGTAAAGGACAACAAAGAGGTAAAAAAAAACTTTTTTATAAGTTGTTACGAGGTGCGACACAAAACAATCGGAGGAATAACTGCTTGGTGATAAATCCGTGTATTCTTATTTGAAGGGCGCTGAAGATAATGGTGATGTGTACATTTTACATGTGTTATAGTATGGTTTACCGTAGTATAGTTAGTGCTTGAATCTCTGCTGGATGGCAACTATATCCCGAATGCCTATCATTCACTTACACAGAGTTAAGATGATTTTGGTTGAATGAAACCATACTAGTCATTTTAGGCAGCTCCAGAACCCCAAAAAACCCCAATCACAAGTGGTGAACTAGATCTGCAATAATGCGTAAATAACCTGCTTTATTCCTAGGCGTACCACTTGGTGTTTGGGGAGCTACTAAGTACCAGGGCAAAATTGCATATTCACTACTTTCTTGAAATTTTGAGATTAAACGCAATGCATCAAATGACACAGGGAATGTATCATCAGAAAATCACATATTATGGATTCAGGTGTTTGATTATAAGGGCCTGTTCACATCAGCATTTCCCTTCCCTGAAACCTTTGCTTCCGTTCCGCTCGCCATTGATCTCAATGGTGACAGAAACGTTGCTAAAGCTTTCCGTTTGTCACCTTTGTGACAGGGTTCCGTTGTTTTAGCAGAAACAATAGCGCAGTCGACTGCGCTATTGATTCTGTCAAAACAACGGAACCCTGTCACAATGGTGACAAATGGAAATGCTGATGTGAACAGGCCCTTGTTTTCAAAACCAAATTTTTTTTTTATATATTTGTGCCAGAGAAATAAAACCATAAATTACATGGTAGTTTATATGAATCCCTGAATTGTGCAGATAGTTTTTTTTTTCCTGTATAAAACAAGGCCTCATAGAGCCATGTCAATGAAAAAAAGTTATGACTGCTGAGTTGCAGAAAGGCAAAAAAAAATGTAGCTGGTCTTTAGGCCCAAATAGGCCTGGTCATTAAAGGGTTAAATGCTACCCAGTTTTTAGTGGGTCTGTGTTTGTCCTGCTGGACATCACTGTAGCACATTATAAATCAGAAAAGAACAAACATGCATTTGTGCAGTGTAGGGCTCTGTTTACATCACATTTGCACAAATGTCAGACTAGTGTCGTCTTGGCCCACTGGAGGATCCTCCGGTGGGCCCTGGCACTGACATCAGAATGGCTGCGTCCCCTGGTGGCTAGAATTAAAAACTACATCTCACTTGTAGGTAGGAGATCCTTCGCTTTACAAGTGCACTGGGCTCACAGCCTATCAGCACAGAGTGTTTATCTATGGCATGCCGCAGAGGAGGACAAGTCACTTTCCTGCCTGCAGAAATCAAGCCATACTGATGATGGTCACTGCCAGCAGGCGGCAGCCAACAGCTGCTGCTCTATTCTTTCTACTACGGTTTCTCTGCCTCAGTCAGGGGACATGCTCCCCATTGCACGGGGGGCCCAGCTGGAGGGTTAGGTATTGAGTGCAGGTAAATATAGCAATAAGAGTGAAGTATTGTGTTTATTTAATGTGTATGTCCACTGTATGATTGAATTATTCAGGGTGTGAGCTAATGTATCACTGAAGCGTGTGTATGTGGTAAGTGTCCATTGTATTAGTGGCGTATACGATGTGTCCAGTGTATGAGTGGGAAATGTGACCATCAGTAAGTTGCTTTTGCGATATGTCCAGTGTGTGTGGCATCTGTGCGGTATGTATCCAGTGTGTGAGTGGCGTTTGCGGTATGTATCCAGTGTGTGAGTTGTATTTGCGGCATGTGTTTTGAGTGGCATCTGTGCGGCATGTGTCCAGGGTTTTGTGTGGCTTGAGGTGTGGCATGTGTCCGGGGTTTTGAGTGGTGACTGTGCGGCATGTGTCCAGTGTGTGAGTGGAGTTTGCGGTATGTATCCAGTGTGTGAGTTGTATTTGCGGCATGTGTTTTGAGTGGCATCTGTGCGGCCTGTGTCCAGGGTTTTGAGTGGTGGCTGTGCGGCCTGTGTCCAGGGTTTTGAGTGGTGGCTGTGCGGCCTGTGTCCAGGGTTTTGAGTGGTGGCTGTGCGGCCTGTGTCCAGGGTTTTGAGTGGTGGCTGTGCGGCCTGTGTCCAGGGTTTTGAGTGGTGGCTGTGCGGCCTGTGTCCAGGGTTTTGAGTGGTGGCTGTGCGGCCTGTGTCCAGGGTTTTGAGTGGTGGCTGTGCGGCCTGTGTCCAGGGTTTTGAGTGGTGGCTGTGCGGCCTGTGTCCAGGGTTTTGAGTGGTGGCTGTGCGGCCTGTGTCCAGGATTTTGAGTGGTGGCTGTGCGGCCTGTGTCCAGGGTTTTGAGTGGCGGCTGCGGCATGTGTCCAGGGTTTTGAGTGGCGACTGTGCGGCATGTGTCTAGGGTTTTGTATGGCGTATGTGTCCAGTGTCTGAGTGGCGTCTGTGCGTTGTGTTCCGTTTTTGCGGTATATGTCTAGTCTGTGAGTAGCTCAAACATTGAAACGTAGTGAAAAAAAATGTGTGTGGAAATGAGCATGCTGAAGATTTTCAAATCCTCAGCAAACTCCATATGTTCTGAAAAAAAATCTCCCACACTTACTGCCAATTTTACTATTTTCAATGCAAATCCACACCCAAATCTGCAAGTAACATGCAAATTTTGCGGTGGATATACTAAGGCTGAATCCGTGGCGTAAAAATACACCACGTGTGAGTCCAGCTTTAGAGTATATTCACACATGGCAGATTTATTTTAGAATTTGCTGTGACTCTCATTCACCTGAATGGAGTTTGCAGAAATCCATGTGCATGCTGCAGAAACCATCCTATTCAGATGTACAGAACTGATTTTTTTTTAGTCACAAATTTCTGCTACAAATCTGCTGCATGTGAATATACCCTTTAAGAGACCAATATTGATATCTGAAAGAGGGATATTTGTGACTGTTCTCACACACACACATATTCAGTAACGAAATAACAAATTGTTACAGTAAATTGGTTCCTGTCTTTCCTGATCTTGTCTAAATAACCTCCCCGCCGTTCTCTTATATTATAGAGGTCTCTTAGGCACATTTTTGTACATAATTAACAATGGCCATGTACATCACTATATAGATAAAGGTTGGCCCTCAAGAAAGGTTTTCTCTGGTGCGCCAAAGGTACTCCAGTCCCATACTGTGTCAGACATATACGTTTGTTTAAAACGAAGTATAGAAATGTATTCTGTAATATACGCATAACTTTATTGTGGGATGTATAGCAGGGGAATAGAGATAATTTACGTCCGCTACTGAAAAAATCTACATTTAAGTATACCTACATTTTAAATGGATTTAACTACCAATTATGTCCAACTGTTTGGCATACTGTTGGCAGTATGTGGTGCGGAGAACAAGTATACCAGTGGAGTATGTCTTTGCATTTTGTACATAGCATTCCTAGCAAATTTTATGGAGATAAATATGCAGTTTTATGATACTGTACAAGTCATACTAAAGAGACTCATTGCTTAAAGCACATGCCGCCTTTTTATTTCACTTAAATTGCATATTAAAGCTCCCTTCGTAACATTAAGACAGTTTGAAGATTAATAATTTTACTTTGACAATGCCTTTTGTCAGTCTTAAAGGAGCACTCCAGGCAAAACCGATACACTATACTATGCCTACTGCAGGGCCTGTGGAGGAGGTGCATTACTCAGGTAGTCTAAGAACACAAGTTATGAACCACTGTTGCCACCCTTCGGCATTATTATTACTGGTTTTGACAGGAGTGTCTCTTTAAAGAGAGAGCTTACCGATCATTCTATCCATTGCCTACAGTTAGATGGAAATTCTAGTTATGTATCAACTTCACAGCTGATAAAGGTTTTTCATTGTAACGATAGCTGAAGGCTCTGTATCCCACTTGTACAGAGCCTCCAGATATGAAACTGCAGAGCGCATAAAAAAAACAAGCTGTTAATGTAGAGCTTCCAAAGAAGAGCTGACTGACAATTGGGGTATTCCTTCGTGAAATGGACACTTATGATGGGACTGTCTTTTCTGCAATACAGGGTGCATGATTCTCGTTTAGGAGAAAATGCCGCCATGGAATGATAGTTTAGCTGGTGTCTGGAGGGAAGGAGAAAAAAAATGGGAAGGAATATAGGTACCTACAGAGGTGGGGTTGGAAAGGGAGAGATGAGGACATGCAGACTAGGATCACTCCAAGGGCCTTAAGTACCAATTTTAAAGGCGAGCACACACAAAAAAAGAGAAACATATATTCAGAAGTGGTGCGGTTTAGTAAGCGCTATAAAAGATTTCCACCAACTAAAGTTTGTTCAAGGTACCAGCCTGTGGATCAGAAACAATCACGTATCCTGGATAGAACATTGGTAGGTAAGCGCTGGATGATAGGTTGCCGTGTTTCAAAAAAGTTCCCGCCTCGACATTCTATCTGCAGAAAAGCATTTACCAAGTCCTTTCTCAATAGAAAACCTAATTTCTCTAAAAGCAGTTGTTCGGACGGGACCTGTTCCCAACAAGGTTTTCAGGATGGTTTTTCAAGCGGTGGCGGCATTACAAACTAATAGCCTCTGATGTATTTGGTGGATGGGAGAGGTGGTGTCTGGCACTTAACCGAAAATTACCCAACCAGGGTTTAAAGGCGCATAGATATATATATATATATATATATATATATATACACACACATACATATAGCTGATTAGTATGCATAAAAAACAATATCCAGTTCCAAATGGATTGAGTCGCTGAGCTGGCCTCCAAATAGTATCGTGTCGGTGACGTTTGATTCTCCCATGTGGAAAATCTGTAATGGAGAGGTATAACCATTGTGTGCTATTTTCAGGAACATCTTCCAGTAAGAGATGGCTGGACTGTATTTCAATGCCTTGGAGTGAGCCTGAAGGATTAAATGAGGTGTGAGTTCCGGATCATGGAAAGTCCACCGCACCAGGCCCGAACGGATTGTCTCGCAATATATCCATGCTTTAACTATGTGTTTATAAAAGTGAAAGAAAGGTGGGCAGACGAGCTCGTATTAGACACAAACTTGAGAGAATGAGAGAGCATTATGTAGAGCAGTCAATTATTTTCTTCCCCCTCAATTCGGCCATGTATAGCCTATCTTTAAAAACATGAGGTGCCCTTTATCTCACTGAAAGGCTGGATTATATCAATAGGGGAGATACAAGGAGACGAGCAGAGAGATTGATGTCCAGCAGTGACCCGTGTTTTTCAGATGGAAAGGAGAAGATAGTTTTCCTTGGCAATGTTTGTAAAATACAGGGAAAACCTATGGCTGAACGAAGGGCATTTCCTAGAGATAGGTGTGTAATTCGATGAGTTTTTTTAGTCTGATGTCTGGGAAATTAACTCCCCTGTTTAACTTGTGTTGATGGAGGACACATAAAGCGATTGAAGGTTTCTACCCACGCCAAATGAACTTACAGAAAATACTATTAATTATGCGTTTTTCTTTGGGATGTAAATGTATGGGTAAAATTTGCAACAGGTACAGAAGCCTTGAGAAAGTTATCACTCAATTACAAGTTATCAGATTGCCCTGCCTAAAAAGGAAAGGGTAGAATTACCCCAGGCTGTCATGTCTGCTTGTAATTGAGTGTTGAATTGGTTAATAATAATTGAGTAGAGTTTGGAAGAGGTTCGCATATTTTTGCCCTTAGATAGATTAGTGACTGAGTTTGCCATTTTAAAGGAAAAGTTTGGGACCAGGTCGGTTGAAAAGGTCCTGTAAGAAGTAAGGCCTCTGATTTATTAATATGAATGGAGAATCCTATTGTGCCTACGATTGTTTCTATTTCCTGAGCGTGGGAGATAAAAAGGAGAAAATCATCCGTGAAGGCAGTAAGTTTCAATTTCTTCGTATGCCCTGCCAGCCATGTAAGTGTCTTAAAGGATCGAAGGCAAGACTAAATAGGAGAGGGGACAACGGGAAGCCCCTAGCTCCTCTTCCAAGCAGTATGGGGTGGGGAGTTGAGGCCACTAATAGTTTGACTGGTTTGGACCTGGGTTTGCATAAACGTGATCTTCCAAGATTCGAACACATAAGGTGGTGTTTAGAAATTGCCAGGAAAGAGCCAAAAGCTTTCCCTGCTTCTAGGCTAAGATGCATAAGAGTGAGAAGGTTAAATTGGAGTACCTGTACCGTTGCGGTCACAACAGTCTGTTCCCCAACTTGAATTGTCACCCCCTAACTGCCTAATTAAGAATGTGTTAATAGCTTCGGGAGGAGTTCTTGAAGCCTATCAGCAAAGATCTTTGTCAGGATTTTGTAGTAAACAATTTAAAAAGATTTTGGGCAGTATGCCCCAACATCGTTTTTTTGCTTCATGGAAGTCTTCTACGAAAGATCCCCGCTGTTAGAATTCACTAGGAAGGTGAGTAATGGGGGTAATTTGGTAGGCTGGTGGAGAATAGTAAGTCCCATGTAGGAGAATGTGGCCGTGCTTTGTTTAATTCTGAGTAGTAATGCACGAATGTGTTGTGTATATCTCTTACCGAGTTGTGAGATTGCCAGAGACAGGGCGACATACTTTTAAGTTCAGTTTTTTTAGTCCGATGAGGTTTGGTTAGTTTGGCCAACAGACTTCTCATCTTTCCCCAACCTGAAGTAATTGTTTCATGTGAGTATCTGTATGTAAGGTGTTATATTCGGCTTTCTGTTCAGCCCATCTATAAACAACATATGAAATTATATGACTATGCATGACAGCTATTGAGAGAGATGGGTCACCCAGGGAGGACAGGCTTTCATGAAGTTACCCCAATGGACACTGAGGTATCGCTTAAAGGGAATGTGTTGCCAGAAAAACATGTTTGTTTTTTTTAAATTAAACATTTAGTGTATGGGTGATTAAACATTGTTCAAATTTATTTTTTTCACGAGTCAGGAAATATTATAAATTAATTCTAATTTATAATATTTCCCATTTCTGGTCACTAGATGGAGCTATTACCAAAATTGCAGCATTGCAAAATTGGGTAAAAAGCTCTCGCTCTAGTGAGCTCTCAGCATCCCCCCCCCCTCCTTTATCCTGGCTAGTGCCGGGATAAACGAGGGGTTTGAACGGTGTAACCTCCTACACTGTGTGTCGCCATTTTTTGAGCTAACACACAGTGTAGTAGGTTTACATACAGTAGTAAACACACACAAACACGAACATACATTGAAATCTCTTACCTGCTCCTGCCGCCGCGGCTCCCTCCGGCCCGTCCGCTCCGTCTGCTGCCGCTGGTCCAAGTGCACAAGTCCGGAAGCCGCGACCGGAAGTAGTAATATTACTGTCCGGCCGCGACTTCCGGTCCACAGGAAAATGGCGCCGGACGGCGCCAATTTCAAATTGGACTGTGTGGGAGCGGCGCATGCGCAATTCCCACACAGACGCCGTACACACAAGTGAATGGGACGGGAGCCGTTCGCAGTCCCTATGGGACTGTGGCTGCCGTATTCCATGTCTGTATGTGTCGTTAATCGACACATACAGAAATGGAACAAAAAATGGCAGCCCCCATAGGGAAGAAAAAGTGTAAAAATAAGAAAAAGTAAAACACAAACACACAAATAAATATAAACGTTTTTAATAAAGCACTAACATCTTTAACATATAAAAAAAATAATTTGTGATGACACTGTTCCTTTAAAGCATGGGTGGGGTTCAAATGTTAAACAACAGGTTCCCTGTTTTGCTGACAAAAACATACGCAGAAGGGGGGGGGGTTGTGGTGTTTAGCAGTGTCTCGCGCCATGGAAAATTATTCCAATAGTAAAATTATTACAATGTTCCAAATACACCCTATATTAACCCCTTCCCGCTATTGAGTGTGACTGTACGTCCAGATTCAAAGTGCTTTCCCGCACAAAAGCTTACAGTCACGCCCTGCAGATAAAGCGGGCACAGGAGCTATGCACGCTTCATCTCCAGCAGCTGTCAGCTGTAATACACAGCTGACATCCCGCTGCAACGGCGGCGACGGTAGTTACCGCCGATCGCAGCCATTTAACCCCTTCGATGCGGCTGTCAATTGAAGTGGTTGACACAGGGAGGGAGGGAGCTCCCTCTGTACCCCCCCGGGCCCCCCGCGATGGATCGTGGGTGGCGATGGTTGCTATGGCTTCCTGGTTGCCCAGGTACGGAAGCCTATTAGGTCCTGCCCGAGGCATGACGTAATAGGCTAACTGTAAAATGAAGAATGACAGTTACGATACACTGCACTACATAAGTAGAGCAGTGTATTGTACCGGGGATCAGAAGACCAGATCTTCATGTCCCCAGGTCAGTGTAAAAAAAAAAGTGAAATAGGTTAAAAAAAAAATTATAGAAAAATAAATAAATAAAAGTTTTAACTAATAAAAACAACAATCGCCCTGTTTCCCTGATCAACTCCTTTATAATTAGAAAAAAATGAAAACATGAAAAAAAACTATCCCATAATAGGTATCGCCGCGTTCGGAATGGCCTGATCTATAAAAATATCACATTATTTTTACCGCACGGTGAACACTGTAAAAATGTTTTATAAAAAACGACAGCATTTTATTTTTTGGTCATCTTGTCTCAAAAAAAATGTAATAAAAAGTGATCAAAAAGTTGCACGTAACGCAAAATGGTACCAATAGAAACTACAGTTTGTCACGCATAAAACAAGCCCTCCCGCAGCGATATCAACTAAAAAATAAAAAAGTTATGGATGTCAGAATATGGCGACACTAAAACATGATTTTTTTTAGAAAAGAGTATTTTTTTATTGTGGGAACGTAGTGAAACGTAAAAAAAAAACTATGTAAATTTGGTGTCACTGTAATCGTATCGACCCGCAGAATAACGTTAACATGTTGTTTATACTGCACGGTGAACACTGTAAAAAAAACAAAAAAACGTGCTAGCATTGCTGTTTTTTGGTTTCCTTATCTCCCAAAAAACTGAATAAATAGTGATAAAAAAAAAATCGCATGTACCACAAAATGGAAACAATAAAAATGACAGCTAGTTCCACAAAAAAAGGGCCCTCACACAGCTCCGTCAACGGAGAAATAACACGTTATGACTCTCAAAACGCAATGATGCAAAATTATGCTAAATGACTGCCCAGACTAATTTTTTAGGTCCAGTAGAATTTTACTAAATACCCCACATCATCATTTGCTAGACCCCACAGGTGAACCCTGTACATGCAGCGGACATGAGGAAACTTTAGGGCCTTGTGCTGCTTATAGGGCTAGTGAAGAAGTCAAAGATTAGGCAATACTGGAGCGCAGATATTTTGTATAATACCCAATAAACCCGGCCTGTGCATAAAGGATTGGTTCAAAGCGTACCACACCAAACTATAGATTATTCATTCACCCCATTATTACATCATCCTATTATGCCCCGATGCACTCCGTCCAGTTTACATATACCCTGATGTACACCGCCCAGTTTACATATACCCTGATGTACTCTGCACAGATTACATATGCCCCCACATTATAAGCTGAAATACCAGTAAAACACCAAGCAAAATCTGCGCTTCAAAAGCCAAATGGTGATCCAACTGAGCCTGGCAGTGTGCCCAAACGGCAATTTATGACCACATATGGGGTATTACTGTATCCTGGAGAACCCGCTTAACAATTTATGGGGTGTGTGTCTACGGTGGTACAAGCTGGGCACAACACATTGGGCACTGAAATGGCATATCTGTGGAAAACGGCAAGTTTCAATCTTCAGCATCTATTGTGTACTCATTTTTGCAAAACACTTGTGGGGTCGAAATGCTCACTACACCCCTAGGTAAATTCTTTGAGGGATCTAGTTTCCAAAATGTGGTAATTTTTTTAGGGGTACCACTGTACTGGTACTATAGCTCAATGCAACATGTTGTCAAAAAACAAATCTTGTAAAATCTCCACTCCAAATACTAAATGGCGCTCCTTCCCTTTAGAGCCTTGCTGTGTGTCCAAATAGCAGTTTATGACCATGTGTGGGGTATTGCCTTACTCTGGAGGGAATGTTTTACGAATGATGAGGTGCTTTTCTCCTATAGCCTTTGTGAAAATGCTAAATTTTGGGCTAGAACGACATCTTTTCGCAAAAAAATAATTTTTCTTTTCACATCCCAATTCTAATAAATTCAGAGCAAAAACCTGTATGGTCAAAATGCTCACTACACCCCTGGATTAATTCCTCAAGGGGTGTAGTTTACCAAATGGAGTCACATTTCAGGGGTTCTTACTGTACCGGTACCACAGGGGCTTTGTAAATGCAACATGGTGCCTAGGAATCAATCCTGAAAAATCTGCGCTCCATCTGCCAAATGGCGCTCCTTCCCTTGTATCCTGCCGTGTATGCAAACAGCAGTTTATGACCACATATGGGGTATTTCCCTACTCTGAAGAAGTTGCTTTACAAATGTTACGGTGTTTTTCTCTTTTATTTGTTGAGAAAATGAAAAATTTTGAACTAATGCTACGTCTTATTGGAAAATAATGTAATTTTTCATTTTCACTGCCCAATTCTAATAAAATCTATGAAAGACCTGGGGGGTCAAAATGCTCACTACATCCCTGGATGAATTCCTCTAGGGGTACAGTTTGTCAAATGGAGTCACTTTTGGGGGGTTTCCACTGTACTGGTACCTTAGGAGCTTTACAAATGCGACATGGTGCAGAGAAAGCTAAATGGTGTGCCTTCCCTTCTGAGTCCTGCCGCTTGCCAGTGCTAGCAACAGCTTCATTCACTTGTATCTGCGTCCCCCTCATGCTGCTATGGCTTCTACGGTGGCAGCGACGCCACATTCAATAGTATCTGCGTCCTTAGGACGCAGATACTATTGAACGCTATGGCAGAGCAGGGAGATATCTACCCGCTTTGCCATTTACTACGCTACAGACTTCTAGGCAGAGTGCTAGTAGCCAATAGCGTTCTGCCCGGGACTCAAGCTCTGGGGAAGCGCCCAGACGTCACTGTCCAAATATAGACAGTGATGTCAGGAAGAGAGAAGTAGTCCCAGGCAGAGCGCAAGAAGCAGCTCTGCTTCGGGACTCTGTCTCTGAGGAAGACCCTGGCATCACCGTCTATATATGGACAGTGATGTCAGGAAGAGAGAAGGAGTCGCATGCAGAGCGCAAGAAGCGGCTCTGCTCCGGGACTCTGTCTCTGGGGAAGCCCCTGACATCACTGTCCATATATGGACAAGTGATGTCAGGAGCAGAGCCGTGTCCCAGGCAGATTGCTAGTAGCGCTGTACCCGGGACTTTGGCTCTGGGGTTGCCCCAGACATCGCTATCTATATATGGACAGTGATGTCAGGGGCTTACCAGAGACAGAGTAGTAGAGCACCGGAGCAGAGCCTTTACTAGAGCTCTGCCTAGGACTTCAGCTCTGCTCCGGACATCACTAACCCATATATGGACAGTGATGTCATGAACAGAGCGGGAGTCCCAGGCAGAGTGCTAGTAGTGCTCTGCCCGGGACTATGACTCTGGGATTGCCCCTGAAAACAGTGTCCGTATATAGACAGTGACGTCAGGGGATACTCCTGAAGTGGAATTCCCAGCCAGAGCGTCGGGGATTCCTGACTGGGGATTCCACTCCTAGAGGGAGCCCCAAAGGCACTACCTACAGGGAGGTGGGCTGTGTGACTCCACCAGGGAGGGGGACTATGTGGCACTACCAGTAAGTGGGGATCTGTGGCACTACCAGGAAGGGGGGCTGTGTGGCACTACCAAGAAGGGTGGCTGTGTGGCACTACTTGGGAGGAGGGGGCTGTGGGCCCTAACTGGGAGGAGGGGGCTGTGTGGCACTACCTGGGAGAGGGGCTGTGGCAATATCTACAGAGGGCAATAAATTTATGGGGCTACAAACTGGGGGGCATAAACAGGGCCTAATGTCTTTATGGGGGCACAAAGTGAAGTTTTCTGCCATTTTACTGCCTCCGTGAGTTGCAAAGGGGCCTACTAAGTCTGTGTCGCCCAAGGGCCCACATAAACCTGGAGCAGGCCCTGTGCGGCGGTATTATTCAGAAACAGTATGGAGGGATTATTCAGTCACTATGTGGTTATGGTGTGGCGGTATTATTTGGACCTTATGTTATGTTATTATTGGTAATATTGGTCTTATAATAGTGAGTTGTGTTCAGTAACAGCATGCAGGTAATATTTCATCTGGTATAGTGGTATGATTTAATAAATGTATATGTATATAGATTTTTTTTGTGTGAGGGGGGGCATATGCTTTGGGGCTTGCAACACTCCTGGATGCTCTAGAAATCAGCGATGCAGTTTCCTGCACACCGTCTTCTGAATTGACTGCATTATTGATACAGTAAGGGTGTGTTCACATCTGCGTCAGGGTTCCGTTCAAGGGTTCCATCAGACCTTTCCATCAGAAGAACCCATCAACGGAAAAGCAAACGGAAACCATATCTTCCGTTTGCATTACCATTCATTTCAATGCTAATGTTTCCATTGCAAATGGTTTCCGATGTCTCCGTTCCGTAAGGTTTCTGTTTTTTTGGCGGAATCAATAGCGCAGTGGACTCATAAACTTTCTATTGAGACCATACACTGCTCAGAGGAATGCCGATTAGAAACAAAGTGGAACAGAGCTCACCCTAGCCCTTCTGCCGCTTTGTTCAAGCGATCGGTGGGGGCCACAGCGCTTGGACCTGCACTGCTCAAAACTTCTGACATTTGACTATGACATGTCAAAAGAGTATTTTAAAGTTTAGTTACACTTTAAAGAGAGGTGTTAACATTTTTTATTTGATGTGTTAATGGCTATGTACACCTTTTAAAAACTACTTCTTGAGATAAAGCCGCTTTGTATCCTGAATACAGAGCAGCTGTATCTAGCACTAAAACCTGTATCCGTCAGGTCAATGGGACTGACGGATTCAGTGACAGCGGGTCAAGCTGCTATTGAACACATCTAAGTTCATATACTACAGTTTTAAACATTTTTTAATAGGATTGTTTGTTTTAACCCCTTCCCTCTTTGGCCACTTTAGACCTTCCTGACAGAGCCTCATTTTTCAAATCTGACGTTTCAATTTATGTGGTAATAACTTCGGAATGCATTAACCTATCCAAGTGATTCTGAGATTGATTTCTCATGACACATTGGACTTTATGTTACTGGCAAAATTTGCTCGATACATTCAGTATTTAATTGTGAAAAACACCAAAATTTGTCGAAAAATTTAAAAAATTAGCATTTTTCTAAATTTAAATGTATCTGCTTGTAAGACAGGTAGTTAAACCATTCAAAATTGTTGCTAATTAACATCCCCCATATGTCTACTTTGTTTTCATAGTTGTTTGAACATCCTTTTATTTTTCTAGGACGTTACAAGGCTTAGAACTTTAGCAGCAATTTCTCACATTTTGAAGAAAATTTCAAAAGGCTATTTTTTACAGGTGCCAGTCCAGTTGTGAAGTGGCTTTGAGGGCCTTATATATTAGAAACTCCCAATAAGTCACCCCATTTTAAAAACTAGACCCCTCAAAGTATTTAAAACGGCATTTAGAAAGTTTCCTAACCCTTTAGACGTTTTATAGGAATGAAAGCAATGTAGAGGTGAAATTTACAAATTTCCTTTTTTTTGCAGAAATTTATTTTTTATCAATTTTTTTTGCAACACAGAAGGTTTTACCAGAGAAATGCACTCAATATTTATTGCCCAGATTCTGCAGTTTTTAGAAATATCCCGCATGTGGCCCTAGTGTGTTAATGGACTGAAGCACCGGCCTCAGAAGCAAAGGAGCACCTAGTGGATTTTGGGGCACCATGTCAGGTTTGAAGAGGTCTTGTGGGGCCAAAACAGTGGAAATCCCCCAAAAGTGACCCCATTTGGGAAACTACACATGTCAAGGAAATTATCTAGCAGTATAGTTAGCATTTTGACCCCACAGGTTTATTTCAGAAAGTAGACCGTAAAAATTAAAATCTATGTTTTTTCAAAGAAAATGTAGGTTTAGCTATTTTTTTTTCATTTCCACAAGGACTAAAACAATACCCCACATGTGGTCATAAACGGCTGTTTGAACACATGGCAGGGCTCAGAAGGGAAAGAGCGCTATTTGGCTTTTGGTGCTCAAATTTAGCAGGAATGGTTTGTGGAGGCCATGTCGCATTTGCAAAGCCTCTGAGGGAACAAATCAGTGGAAACCCCTCACAAGTGTAATGGCAGGAAGGAGGTGAAGGGAACAAGTGAGCCCTAATCTACCCACCGCCCTGTCCCTGCCTACTTGCAACGACCCGCCCTAGGCGACGGGGTACAACTTGGCGGCGGTCCCTACGCTGTCTAAGTGCAAGGGAGTACAAACAGGGAACACGCAAGGGAATACAGTAGCCCACGGAACGCCGCGAGGAAACGGAGCGGTGAATGAGCCAGTCAGGATCAGGAAGTAGTGGAGTATACAAACGGGAGCACGGAGCAGAAGCAAGCCAGGGGCAGAGCAACGCAGGATAAATGGAACTGAAGCAAGGCAGAAGCACGGCGGAAGCAGGCTGGAGCAAGGCAGCAGTGGGGCCAGGCATCCAAGAAGAATAACAAGCAAGGAGGAAGAGAAAACGGCAGGTATAAATGGACAGGGGGCGGAGCTAACTCTGACTGACCAGGCCGCGATAGGCTCTCCCACTCCTGAGCCTGCCACCCTGATTGGTGGGAGCAGGTGTCAGTCTCAGAGGTCTGGCCTCAGGTGTCGACTGATTAATCCTGGGAGTATACCCAGACGTAGTGCCTGGCAGATCCTTTACAGTACTCCCCCTTTTATGAGGGGCCATCGGACCCTTACTAAGAGGACCCGGTTTAGTGGGGAAGAGAAGGTGGAACCTCCTTATCAATACCCCAGCGTGAACATCTCGAGCAGGTACCCAAGTCCTCTCCTCCGGCCCGTATCCTCTCCAATGGACCAGGTACTGGAGGGAGCCCTGGATCATCCTACTGTCCACAATCTTGGCCACCTCGAATTCCACCCCCTCAGGGGTGAGAACGGGAACAGGAGCTTTCCTCGAGGGGGACCAGGACGGGGAGCAGCGTTTCAGGAGGGAGGCATGAAAGACGTCGTGTATGCGAAAGGATGGGGGCAGCTCCAGACGGAAGGATACAGGGTTGAGGACTTCAATGACCTTATAACGTCCAATAAATCGGGGAGCAAACTTCCTGGACGGGACCTTAAGGCGCAAGTTCCTCGACGACAACCACACCAGATCCCCGACGACAAACCGGGGGTTAGCAGAACGTCTACAATCAGCCTGAATCTTTTGTACGCTCTGGGACGCCTCTAGGTTCTTCTGAACCTGGGCCCAGACTGTGCACAGTTCCCGATGAACGTCCTCTACCTCGGGATTATTGGAACAACCAGGGGAAACGGAGGAGAACCTAGGATTAAACCCGAAATTACAGAAAAACGGGGAGACCCCTGACGAGTTACTGACCCGGTTATTCAGGGAAAATTCGGCGATGGGAAGGAATGAGACCCAATCAAATTGACAGTCAGAAATGAAACACCTTAAATATTGTTCCAGGGATTGGTTAGTCCTTTCCGTTTGGCCATTAGTTTCGGGATGGAAGGCGGAGGAGAAGAATAGATCAATCTCCAACTTTTTACAAAAAGCTCTCCAAAATAAGGAAACAAATTGTACCCCTCTGTCCGAAACGATATTGACTGGGGCCCCATGGAGACGCAGAATGTGTTTCACAAACAAAGAAGCTAACGTCTTGGCGTTAGGTAGTTTCTTAAGGGGCACAAAGTGGCACATCTTGCTGAAGCGGTCTACTACCACCCACACCACCGACTTGCCCTGAGATGGAGGCAAATCGGTGATAAAATCCATGGAGATATGGGTCCAAGGTCTCTGGGGAATGGGCAAGGAACGTAGTAAGCCCGCAGGTCGGGACCTAGGGGTCTTGGACCTAGCACAGACCTCACAAGCGGCGACGTAAGCCCTAACGTCTTTAGGCAACCCAGGCCACCAATAGTTTCTGGTAATGAGGAGTTTGGTACCCAAGATGCCAGGATGACCAGATAGAGCGGAGTCATGGTTTTCCCTGAGTACCCATAGCCGGTATTGCAGGGGGACAAACAGTTTGTCCCCAGGGAGGTTCCCGGGAGCTGAACCTTGATCAGCCGCGATGTCAGAGGCTAAGTCAGAATCAGTGGCAGAAACAATTATACCAGGGGGTAAAATACAAGCAGGATCCTTCTCAGAAGGAGGATTAGCCATGAAACTACGTGACAGTGCATCAGCCTTAATATTTTTGGACCCAGCCCTATAGGTAACCAAGAAATTAAATCTGGTAAAGAATAGTGCCCAACGAGCTTGTCTAGGATTAAGCCTCCGGGCAGATTCTAGGAAAACCAGATTCTTGTGGTCAGTAAGGACCATTACCTGGTGTCTGGCCCCCTCCAAGAAGTGACGCCACTCTTCAAAAGCCCATTTAATGGCTAAAAGTTCGCGGTTGCCAATATCATAGTTACACTCCGTGGGCGAAAACTTCCTAGAGAAGTAAGCACAGGGGCGGAGATGGGTGAGGGAGCTGGTACCCTGGGACAAGACGGCCCCCACTCCCACCTCGGACGCGTCAACCTCCACAATAAATGGCTCCCTTTGGTTGGGCTGAACCAGCACGGGGGCCGAGATAAAGCACTTCTTGAGGGTCTCAAAAGCCTGGACGGCCTCAGGGGGCCAATGGAGGACATCAGCACCCTTGCGAGTGAGGTCCGTAAGAGGCTTAGCGACGACCGAGAAGTTGGCAATAAATCTCCTGTAATAGTTAGCGAACCCCAAAAAACACTGTAGCGCCTTCAGGGAGGCAGGTTGGACCCATTCCGCCACAGCCTGAACCTTGGCAGGGTCCATGCGGAATTCATGAGGAGTGAGGATTTGACCTAAAAATGGTATCTCCTGTACCCCAAACACACATTTTTCGGTCTTCGCAAACAGATTATTTTCCCGAAGGACCTGGAGGACCTTCCTGACATGCTCCACGAGCGAGGACCAGTCCTTGGAAAACACCAGTATGTCATCAAGGTACACTACAAGAAAATTACCCAGGTAATCTCTCAGAATGTCATTAATAAAATTCTGGAAGACGGCAGGGGCATTACACAACCCAAAGAGCATGACTAGGTATTCGAAATGACCTTCGGGCGTGTTGAACGCAGTTTTCCACTCATCCCCCTCTTTGATGCGGATAAGGTTATATGCCCCCCGTAGATCGAACTTAGAGAACCATTGGGCCCCCTGAACCTGATTAAAAAGATCCGGAATCAAAGGAAGGGGATACTGGTTCCTTACTGTGACCTTATTCAAGTTCCGATAATCAATGCACGGCCTAAGACCACCATCCTTCTTCCCCACGAAGAAGAAGCCAGCACCTACAGGAGAAGTCGAGGGGCGAATGAAACCCTTGGCCAGGCATTCTTGGATATACTCCCTCATAGCTTTACGTTCAGGACATGAAAGATTAAATATCCTCCCCTTAGGAAGCTTGGCGCCAGGCACCAAATCGATGGCGCAATCGTAATCTCTATGAGGGGGCAACACCTCGGAGGCCTCCTTAGAAAACACATCAGCGAAGTCCTGAACAAACTCAGGAAGCGTGTTTACCTCCTCCCGGGGAGAAATAGAGTTAACCGAAAGACATGACATCAGGCAATCACTACCCCATTTGGTGAGATCCCCAGTATTCCAATCAAACGTGGGATTATGCAGCTGCAACCAGGGAAGACCTAATACCAGATCGGACGATAATCCCTGCATCACCAGTACAGAGCACTGCTCCAAATGCATGGAGCCAACACGGAGTTCAAAAACAGGAGTATGCTGAGTAAAATAACCATTAGCAAGAGGAGTGGAGTCGATACCCACTACCGGGATAGGATAAGGTAAATCAATAAAAGGCATTTTTAGAGACATAGCAAATTCCACAGACATGATATTAGCAGATGAGCCAGAATCCACGAAGGCACTGCC
Organism: Rhinoderma darwinii; assembly: GCF_050947455.1. Classification (NCBI taxonomy): domain Eukaryota; kingdom Metazoa; phylum Chordata; class Amphibia; order Anura; family Rhinodermatidae; genus Rhinoderma; species Rhinoderma darwinii. The sequence goes on along the minus strand of NC_134690.1, from coordinate 306,279,360 downwards.
AGTGGCAGACCGGCCAGCAAACGAGACCTGAAAGGGAAGCAAAATGTTATTGCGTTTCACATTAACGGGAAATACCTGTGCGCCCAAGTGACCTCCCCGATGATCACTTAGGCGCGGAAGTTTTCCGTCTGCTTATTCTTGCGCCTGGGACAGGTGTTCAGTAGATGCTTGTCGTCCCCACAATAGAAGCAGAGACCATTCTTCCTGCGAAACTCTCTACGTTGTCGAGGGGACATGGAGGCCCCGAGTTGCATAGGTACCTCCGAGTCCTCCGTGGAAGAGCGAGGAGACGGGACCTCGGGGGGAATCGCAGGGCAGTCAGAGGGGAAAACATTGAAACGTTCAAGCTGACGTTCCCTGAGACGTCGGTCAAGTCATACTGCTAGGGCCATAACCTGGTCTAGGGAGTCAGAAGAGGGGTAGCTAACCAGCAGATCCTTCAGGGCGTCAGATAATCCTAACCTAAACTGGCACTTTAGGGCCGGGTCGTTCCACCGAGAAGCTACGCACCACTTTCTAAAATCAGAACAGTATTCCTCAACAGGTCTCCTACCCTGACGTAAGGTCACCAGCTGACTCTCGGCTAAGGCAGTCCTGTCAGTCTCGTCGTAAATGAGACCGAGGGCAGAGAAAAACCGATCAACGGAGGAAAGTTCAGGGGCGTCAGGAGCCAAGGAGAAGGCCCACTCTTGGGGCCCTTCCTGGAGTCGGGATATAATGATACCCACCCGCTGGTTCTCGGAACCTGAGGAGTGAGGTCTTAGGCGGAAATAAAGTCTGCAACTCTCCCGGAAGGAGAGAAAAGTCTTACGGTCCCCTGAGAACCGGTCAGGTAACTTGAGGTTGGGTTCTAAAGGTGAGGTGAGGGGTACTACAAAGGCAGCGTCAGACTGATTGACCCTCTGAGCCAGGGCCTGGACCTGTAGGGAGAGGCCCTGCATCTGCTGGGTCAGGGTCTCAAGGGGGTCCATGATAGCGTCAGCGTAGAAGAAATGGTAGACTGGGTAAGGGCTTGTTATTATGTAATGGCAGGAAGGAGGTGAAGGGAACAAGTGAGCCCTAATCTACCCACCGCCCTGTCCCTGCCTACTTGCAACGACCCGCCCTAGGCGACGGGGTACAACTTGGCGGCGGTCCCTACGCTGTCTAAGTGCAAGGGAGTACAAACAGGGAACACGCAAGGGAATACAGTAGCCCACGGAACGCCGCGAGGAAACGGAGCAGTGAATGAGCCAGTCAGGATCAGGAAGTAGTGGAGTATACAAACGGGAGCACGGAGCAGAAGCAAGCCAGGGGCAGAGCAACGCAGGATAAACGGAACTGAGGCAAGGCAGAAGCACGGCGGAAGCAGGCTGGAGCAAGGCAGCAGTGGGGCCAGGAATCCAAGAAGAATAACAAGCAAGGAGGAAGAGAAAACGGTAGGTATAAATGGACAGGGGGCGGAGCTAACTCTGACTGACCAGGCCGCGATAGGCTCTCCCACTCCTGAGCCTGCCACCCTGATTGGTGGGAGCAGGTGTCAGTCTCAGAGGTCTGGCCTCAGGTGTCGACTGATTAATCCTGGGAGTATACCCAGACGTAGTGCCTGGCAGATCCTTTACAACAAGTGACCCAATTTTGGAAACTACACCCATTGAGGAAATTATCTAGAGGTATAGTGAGCATTTTGACTGCATATGTTTTTTGCAGAAATTATTGGAATTAGGCCGTAAAAATTAAAATCTACATTATTTCAAAGAAAATGTAGGTTTAGCTACTTTTTTTTCATTTCCACAATGACTAAAAGAGAAAAAGCACCGCAAAATTTGTAAAGCAATTTCTCCCGAGTATGGCAATATGTGGTAATAAACTGCTTTTTGGGCACACAGTAGGGCTCAGTAGGGAAGGAGTGCCATTTGGCTTTTGGAGTGCAGATTTTACTGCATTGGTTTCTGGGCGCTATGCAAAGCCCCTGTGGGACCAAAGCAGTGGAAACCCCCCAGATGTGACCACATTTTGGAAACTACACCGCTCAAGGTATTCACCTAGGGGTGTAGTGAGCATGTTAACCCCGCAGGTGTTTTGCAGAAATTAGTGTGCACTTGATGTTGCAGAGTGAAAATGGGATTTTTTCCATAGATATGCCAAGATGTGGTGCCCAGCTTGTGCCACCATAACAAGACAGCTCCCTAATTATTATGCTGTGTTTCCCGGTTTTAGAAACAGACTACATGTCTCCCTAATCTTTTGCCTGGACTTTTGACAGGGCTCAGGAGTGAAAGCGTACCAGGTAAAATTGAGGCCTAATTTGGCGATTTACAAAGTATTGTTTCACAATTGTAGGGCTCTGATGTGAAATAATAAAAAGAAACCCTTGAGAAGTGACCCCATTTTGGAAACTGCACCCCTCAAGGCATTTATTAAGAGGTGTAGTGAGCATCTTCACCCCACAGGTCTTTTCCATAAATTATCGCGCTGCGGATGGTGCAAAGTAAAAAATTTAATTTTTCCCTAGATATGCTATTTCAGTGGCAAATGTGTTGTGCTGTAGGGTTCAGAGGGGAGGGAGCACCATTTGGCTTTTGGAGCGTGGATTTGCTTTGTAGTAGATTGTTTGAATATTGCTGGTGTTTCCATTTATAAGGTGGGGGCACATGTAAGCTGGGCAGAGTACATCAGGGACATAGACAGGTGGTATAATAATTGGGTTAAAAAACACAATAAAATAATCCATAGATGTGTGTTACGCTGTGCTCAATCCTTTCTTCACAGGCCAGTGTCGCACTGATAAATGGTGTCCTTATCCCCCTTTTGGTCCACGCTCCGCACCTTTGCAGTTTGGGGAATTTTGCTGGGAAGTGTTGTCCTGGTATAATACGGGCGCCCTTGCTTCCAGTACATATGTTTGGTCCCTACCCTTCCTGGTTCCCTAATTTTAGGGCCTTGATAATTCACCTCTTGAAACAGAAGAAATGTTCCCCTCGGGCCGGCATACTGCATGTTTTTTATTTCCTGACTTATGGAAGCCTTAACTAATTTTATTTTTTGATAGACGTAGTGGTATGAGGACGAGCTGTAGTTATTATTGGTACCATTTTGGGGTAACTGCAACTTTTTGATCACTTTTTATCCTATTTTTTGGGAGGCAAGGGGCCAAAAAACTGCAATTCTGGCATATTTTTTTTTTCATACAGCGTTCACCATGCGTTATAAACTACATGTTAACTTTATTCTGCGGGTCAGTATGATTCCGGCGATACCTAACTTATAGCACTTTATTATGTTTTACAACTTTTTGCACAATAAAATTACTTTTGTAAAAAGAATGTCTTTTTTCTGTCGCCATGTTGTGAGAACCACTACATTTTTATTTTTTCATCGACGGAGCTGGATGAGGGCTTGTTTTTTGCGAGACGAGCTATAGTTTTTATATGTACCATTTTTGGATACATGAGACTTTTTGATCACTTTTTATTCCAATATTTGTAGGGCAAAGTGACCAAAAAACAGAGATTCTGGTATAGTTTTTTAAGGGTTTTTTTTTTTACGCCGTTCACCGCGTGGAATAAATAACATAATACTTTTATAGTTCAGGCGGTTACGGACGCGGCGATACTAAATATGCATGGTTTATTTTTATTTTTTCAATAATAAAGGACTTAATAATGGAACAGGGTGATTGTGTTTTATTTTATTACTTAAAACTTTTATTATATGTTTTAAAACTTTTTTATTTTTACACTTTTTTTCAAGTCCCACTAGGGGACTTGAAGGTCCAACTGTCAGATTTTTTTTTTCTAATACATTGCACTACCTATGTAGTGCAATTTATTAGATCCGTCAGTCATTCAATGACAGCAAGCCGATTAGGCTTCGCCTCCCGGCGGGGGCCTAATCGGCTTCCGTAATGGCAGAGCAGGAGGCCATTGTTAGGTCTCCTGTTGCCATAGCAGCATCGGCAGCTCTGATTGCATGGCAGGGCTGGCGATCTGCTAGCAACCTCTTAAGATGCAGCGATCACTGCATAGAAGGGGTTAATGTCAGGGATCGGAACTAGCGCCGGATCCTGCCGTTACAGGTGGATGTCAGCTGTAACATATATCTGACATCCACCGCTGATGCCGTCGGCTACGAAGCCTTTCAGACCCACCGGGTGGGGGATGGAAGTTTTCCGTGCTAGGCAGACCGGGAGGCCAGTATTAGGCCTCCGGTTGCCATTGCAGCCACCAATTTTATTGCTGGGGTTCCGATGAGCTGCAAACAGCTTAAATGCAGCGATCGCGTTTGAGCGCAGCATTTAAGGGGTTAATGGCGGGGACCGAAGCTAATTTTGGTCCCTGCCATTACAGCTAGATGTCAGCTGTAAGATACCGCTGATATCCAGCGATGGTGGCACCGACTCAGCTTCTGAGCCGGTGTCCACTATTTGTCGTATGGATACGGCAAAATGCGGGAAGCACTGGCTTTCCATGACATATCCATACGGCAAATGTCGTGGAAGGGGTTAAAGTTTTAATAGAAGTTCAAAGCAGAAAAGCGTTGTTTAGACGTCTCGCAAGGGAAAATGAGGTTGGGGGGTTGCAGTGTAAGGCTGGGTACACGTAAGGCTGGGCACGACCTATTTTCACGCGTAAACGAGGCGTATTATGCCTCGATTTACGCCTGAACATAGGGCTACAATACGTCGGCAAACATCTGCCCATTCATTTGAATGGGTTTGCCGACGTACTGTGCAGACGACCTGTAATTTACGCGTCGTCGTTTGACAGCTGTCAAACGACGACGCGTAAATTGACTGCCTCGGCAAAGAAGTGCAGGGCACTGGTTACCTGTGACGTGGAGTCCTTGTACACCAGCATTGACCATGATACGGGTTGCAGTGCTGTGGAGTTCTTTCTATTAATGAAAGGAGGACTATAGTCCAATACGCAGGACTTTTGTTTCACGTGCTCTTAGATTTATCCTCAAGCACAACTACTTTGTGTTTGATGGACGGTTCTATCTACAAGTGCGCGGAACAGCTATGGGAGCAGCAGTAGCACCAACTTTTGCAAACCTCTATCTGGGCTGGTGGGAGGAAACATTTGTTTTCTGCCCCTCAATGGATCAATTTACAGTCAACATCAATATTTGGCGGCGTTATATTGATGACATCATGTTTATTTGGAATGGTTCCGCCAGTGATTTGGAAAATGTCATTAAAAATTTAAATACCAACAATTTCAATCTAAAACTGACTACGACATACGATCAACAATCAATCCCCTTCCTGGTTGTGAGGATTTTTGTAAATGAACATGGAACCATTGAGACTGACCTTTTCAGTAAGGACACGGCCACAAATAGCCTTCTAGATGCCACGAGTGCTCATTCTATCAATACTATCAAAGGGATCCCTAAGGGGGAATTTTTGCGTCTTAGACGGAATTGCTCAACTTTTCAGCTCTTTAAAACAAGGGCAGCTGAATTGAAAAACAGATTGTCAATAGGAAATTATTCTAAAAAGCATACAATTGGGCTTTGAGAACAGAACGTCAAACGCTGTTGGTCCCAAAGGTGGGGTGCTCAATCCTTTTAAATCACTCCCTGGTGTAACACATGGCCAAGCTGCCTTATACAGGCTAATGAATCACCTATGCTTCATACTTGGGTGACAGCAGTCAATTCCAGCCGACAGCTGACAGCGCGTCTGTGCTGTTCAGCATAGCGCACCCTGCTGTCACACACGAGCGGCTGGTTGTATGCCTCTTCCAGCCGCCGTTCTAATCTGACCGCCGGTGCTATTGCCGTGCGGCTCCCTCATTGCTGCCTACCCTGGTCAATCACGGGGATAGGGCCACACACTTAGCTCAGGTCCACTCACAGTGGATCTGCGCTTTGGCTTAGTGTCTGTGCCGCATCTGAGCTTATACTGTCGCGGGCACAGCAAGGGATACACAGCTGAACTCCACGCTACTGCTCTGGTTCACAGGGCGGCGGCGTGAGAGTGCAGCTGTCTGCTCACTATTCACACCCTCTGCGGCAACTATGTTTGCAGGTACGGCAGGATAATTACCCTAATTTATTACACGGCCGTGCCCTACAGGAATATTACGGGCACGAGTGGTTCTCACTACTCTGACCCGTGAGCTTCAAATTCTATATGCTGCCGGCATCCCTATTGAAACCGACTGTTTGGTTTTATATCAAATAATTCATTCACCTCATGGTTTCTCACACAACAGTGATATACACACGGTTTCTTGCATACCCAGCAGCACAGCCTGGGCTGCTGTTTGTGCTCCTGGTCTGGCACATAAGGCACTTAGCGTGAGGGTGCAGTTTATAGACCCATGTTCACACTTTGCTGCAGAGCAGCTGCATGGTGGTGTTGCAAGCTACCTTGCCCAATCTTTGCGCTGCCGCAACCTGAGAATATATTGCTGGTCTGGAAGCATAGCCAATTATGTGCTCTTTCTGAACACTCTTGCTAATTGTATAAACTATAACACCTCAATATACATGGCCTAGGTATGTGAGTTTGGGGGTCACTCACACATACCTCTTACACCATCGGACTTTTTATTGTTCATTTACATTTTAAAGCATATTATTAAAAGTTACATATTAATTTCAGATCACATACTTTTTCTCCTTCCCTTTCCCTATATACATAGTTACCATAGGTGGTGCACACCATTGTGATCTGTTCACAACATTGTGCGATAGGTGGTCTTCCACTAGCTGTCTATAGAGCACCATATACAGGGGAGGGCTATATAGTATATAGCCCCCTGTAGATATAGCCCACCCCAGTATATGGTGCTCCATAGATAGCCCACCCCAGTATATAGTCGCCCTGTAGATATAGCCCCCTGTAGATATATTCCCCCTGTATATAGCCCCCCTATGTATAGCCCACCCCTGTAGATATAGCCCCCCTGTGTATAGCCCACCCCTGTAGATATAGTCCCCCTGTGTATAGCCCAGCCCTGTAGATATGGTCCCCCTGTAGATATGGTCCCCCTGTAGATATGGTCCCCCTGTAGATATAGTCCCCCTGTAGATATAGCCCACCCCTGTAGATATAGCCCACCCCTGTATATTGTATCCCACAAATAGCTCCCCCTATAGTGCTCCACAGAAAGCCCACCCCTGTATATAGCCCCCTTGTACATATAGTCCACCCCTGTATATAGTGCTCCACAGATAGCCCACCCTTGCATATAGTATATATAGGGGTGGGCTATCTGTGGAGCACTATATACAGGGGTGGACTATCTAGTGGAGCACTATATACAGGGGTGGACTATATGTACAAGGGGGGCTATATACAGGGGTGGGCTATCTGTGAAACACTATATGTGGAGCACTATATACAGGGGTGGGCTATATCTACAGGGGGGCTACATACATGGTTGGGCTATCTATAGAGCTCTATATACAGGGGTGGGCTATATCTACAGGGGGCTATATACAGGGGTGGGCTATCTGTAGAGCACTATAGGGGGAATTATTTGTGGGACACTATATACAGGGGATATACAGGGGTGGTCTATATGGGGGCACTATCTACAGGGGCTCTATGGCAGGCACTATCTACAGGGGGCTCTATGGCAGGCACATCTACAGGGGGCACAGTGTGTGTGTGTGTATGTGTGGAACATGGTGTATGGTGCTATTATAATTAGAGGTGCAGTGTATGGCGCTATTATATTTAGGGGCGTAGTGTGTGGTATAATGATAACTTTATATTTATTTATAGGTGCAGAAATGTTGGAAAAGTGAAAAGCTGAAGACATGTGAGCGGCAAACTGCAGAAATGGATCGGGAGAAGTCATCATAGAGGTCTGGACCAAATGGAGAAAAATAACTAGAATCTGAGACGTCACCGGTGAGTCACTTAATGTAAATATTCACTCTGCCTCTAATCAGCACTGTAGTCACTGTATGATCTGCAGCGAGATGATGGGTGGTATGATTATGATAGGATTTATTTTTTGTGAAACGGCAACTCCCAGCATATCCTTATCATTGTTCGGGCCATGCTGGGAGCTGTCGTTTTACGCCGTACAAACCTATACGGCAGGGGTTGCACTAAATCGAGCTGTATTTGTGCTGGGGCTGTATATATGTACCGAGCTTGGTTCTGGTGTTATGTATAGAACCATATTGCTTGTGAAATGTACAAATAATTTTATGCTCGCGTTACATAAAAAGAAATGACACGTCGATTGGTAGAGAAAACAAACACGGCGAGGGGGAAGGAGATGTCGGGAAAGAGGTTGGGGGGGGGGGCGCCAAACTGAATCTTTGCCCCGGGTGCTGGAGAACCTAGCTACGCCTCTGCTTTAATCCACCACTGATCTTAGGGTATGGGAAAATGTGTCCTCCTAACATAAGTGACTCAACGATGTAGCGGTATTCAGCAGTACTGATGAAGGTGAGGGGGACAGCTGCGAGCCTGCGACCCCTATAGCTAAGCCACTGTTGGTCACCTGCAGCCCAGGGCCTGAATACGATGTCTAATGTCTGTCATGTAATGTTTACATACTGTACTAGGTTTGTGATCAATAGTCTTACAGTAATTCTGTCGATTTTATCCAAGCATATAGATAAATAACGTTGTTAAAGTGAATGTTACTCTTTTGGTAATATACACATAAAGAATAGTAACATTATTGATTTAATTCCATACAGATAGGGACATCAGCTTGTTTACAGGAACTGTTACTTAATATTTGGCAATTCAGTAGTCATGTACAGCCAGGACTCTTAGTCATCTGATTTCAATAGGCTTGAGTGTGTTGGAGGACTTTAATGTCTATGACTCAGTTTGAGTTTTGTTTCAAAGTGATGAAGATAGGCTTCATTTACATCTCTGTCGTAGGATCTGTTAGACAAGCCACAATTTTGTATGAGGGAATATCATACTGGTCTAAAAACTGATAAACAGCTATTCCGACAACTACCATTTATGAGGGGCAGGATACTTACGCCTCATGCACACGACCGTGTGCGCCGGCCGAGTCCCTTCAGTGATCTGAGGAAAGATAGAACATATCCTGTCTTTCCTCGGATGGGAGACTCGGAACATTTTTTACGGACCCTATTCACCCGCTAAAGTGAATGGCTCAGTGAAGACTATTGGGTGCCACTCGGATGTCTTCAAAAATGGCCTGAGCGGCACAATGGTTGTGTGCTTTCTCCATTAGTATTGTCAATGCATACAGAACAGCAAAACAAACTAAAAATTGCATCGAATGTGTCCTGTGAGGGTATGTTCACATGGCCTATTCTCAGAAGTTTTTTGGGCCGTAAACGCCCGAAAAACGGCTGAAGAATCGGAAACAGAACGCCTCCAAACATCTGCCCATTGATTTCAATGGGAAAATGGCGTTCTGTTCCGACGGAGCATTTTTTGCTGCGTTATGTTACGCGAGTGTCACCCGAGAGCTGCCCGTGCACATGGCCGCGTCCATTATTTTCTATGAGCCTGGACCACAGAACATGGCCGTAATAAGATATGTCCGTTCTTTCTGCGGTCCAGGCTCCTGGGCCACGCACGGGCCGTGGAAACCACGGCCGTGTGCATGGGCCCATTGACATGAATGGGGCCGCAATTCTCCCGTGGATTTTCGGGGGGAATTGCGGCCGCAAAAGTGCGTTCGTGTGCATGGGGATTTACCTGTGATCTGTTCACAAGTCAACATCTGTCGCCTAACTATTAAATAAGTTAGATTAATTTTGGATTCAAGATCTGTGGTAGACTAAGATCTTCCCACTTCACAATCATCATATACATTTCAACCAACCTGAACTACTCTAAGAAACAAAAAATTAAGGAGTTGGAATGGTCTTCACAGTGCCCAGACTTGAATATTATTCCAAATCTATGCCTTTTGCGCAAACATTTCTTTTGTGCAAGACAACCAAAGAAGCATTCTGTAAGGAAAAGTGTAGTCTTGCTTTGTTATTTTTTTTCTCCCAAAGATAGCTGCCAACTACAATGTTTGAAGGCTATATCTGCCAAAAGGCACTCTACTGAGTAATGGATTGCAAGATATTTAAACTTTTTGACATTTCACTTTTTTTTTTCATTGTTGTCCTTTAGGATAAATTCAGCAAATACTAGTGACGCACTCAAATTTGTGGAAATATGTCAGATTTAATCGGGTTGTATATTATTAGCAAAACATCTCTGCAATCTTCCGGAAACAGCGCCACACCTGCCTATGAGTTCTGTTTAATATTACAGGTCGGCTCCATTGACGTGAATGGGGTTTGATCTGTAAGGCCGGATTCAGACGAACGTGAGCGTTTTGCACACGCAAAAACCGCAGCATTTTGCGTGCGCAAAAGGCACTTGACAGCTCCGTGTGCCCTGTTCATATGGATGCGCGGCTGCGTGATATGGATGCGCCATCTTTATGACACTCCGTTTGGATGTTTGTAAACAGAAAAGCACGTGGGGCTTTTCTGTTTACATTTATTCTTTTACTGTTATTGCGCGAATAACGCTTGTCCCACGGAGGTGCTTCCGTGGGGCATGTGTGATTTTCACGCACCCATTGACTTCAATGGGTGCGTGATGCGCGAAAAACGCCTAAGTATAGAACAAGTCGTGCGCTTTACGCAGCAGACTAACGCTGCGCAAAAAACACGGACTGTCTGCACTGCCCCATAGACTTGTATTGGTCCGCGCGAGCCGCGTGAAAACCACGTGGGCTGCACGGACGTCTGAATCCGACCTAAAGGTATGTTCACACGGCTTATTTTCGGCTGTTTTCGAGCCTCAAACGGCCGAAAAATCGGGGCATTTTTTTTTACAAATGTTTTTCAAAACGGTCGCGTTAAAAAACGCCCGCAAAAAAGAAGTGCATGTGTTCTTCTTGAGCCGTTTTTGTAGCCGCTTTTTATTGAATCTATAGAAAAACAGCTCCAAAAACGGCGGTAAAAAAACGCCGCGAAAAACGCGAGTTACTAAAAAAAACAGCTGAAAATCAGGAGCTGTTTTCCCTTGAAAACAGCTCCGTATTTTCAGACGTTTTTTAGTAAGCGTGTGAACGTACCCTAATACCACACACAATCAGTGGACAGAAGAGGCACCACGTTGGAAAGATAACACCCATGTTTTTCTAAGGCTGGGTTCACACGACCAATTTTCAGGCGTAAACGAGGCGTATTATGCCTCGATTTATGCCTGAAAATAGGGCTACAATACGTCGGCAAACATCTGCCCATTCATTTGAATGGGTTTGCCGACGTACAGTGCAGACGACCTGTCATTTACGCGTCGTCGTTTGACAGCTGTGAAACGACGACGCGTAAATTGACTGCCTCGGCAAAGAAGTGCAGGGTAATTTGAGCCATTCTTCATTGAAGTCAATCAAGAGCAGCTCAAGATTTACGAGCGTCACAGACGCCTCGCATAATGCGAGGAGGAGCTTTTACGTCTGAAACGACGCAGCTGTTTTCTCCTGGAAACAGTCTGTCTTTTCAGACGTAAAAGCCTCTCATACCCTAAGGGTATGTTCACACGGCCAAATTTCAGACGTATACGAGGCGTATTATGCCTCGTTTTACGTCTGAAAATAGGGCTGCAATACGTCGGCAAACATCTGCCCATTCATTTGAATGGGTTTGCCGACGTACTGTGCAGACGACCTGTAATTTACGCGTCGTCATTTGACAGCTGTCAAACGACGACACGTAAATTTACTGCCTCGGCAAAGAAGTGCAGGGCACTTCTTTGCCACGTAATTTGAGCCGTTCTTCATTGAAATCAATGAAGCACGGCTCAAGGTTTACGAGCGTCTCAGACGCCTCGTAAATTACGAGGAGGAGCTTTTACGTGTGAAACGAGGCAGCTGTTAACAGTCTGTCTTTTCACACGTAACTGCCTCTCAGCGTGTGAACATACCCTAATGCTTTTCAACCGTTTTACATTTGTTCCTGCATAGGCTTCATAGTTAACCTTCATGTTAACCTCTTTTTACTTTGAGAAACAAAATCTGTTTGGCTTTTATTCTCTAAACTACACTGGAAAATGTAATTTGAATTGAAACATGAGACTACCTGTCTCTTTACGAACACTTGAGAAGGCATCGCCAGTAACATCCAGAGATCAGCTGTCACTCCATTGCAGGTTACAAAATGAAATGTGTTATCTAGTTGTTCTGGGCAACTACTTCACTAGTTTTCACTCATCATGGCTGATAATGTTCTCCTGTTGAGAAGTCAATGCTTTGCCATTTTAAGATGAAAAACGCTTAACGCAAGCTTACCATCATGCTTTAAAATTGGCTCTTATTTTGCTGCCACAGTAGATCCAACAAAAGTAATACAATCCACTTATAGGGCAAATCTATACTCTGGGATCTACTCAAGTCATAGCCACCTACAAAAGCCACACAGTTTAAGGGCTTGTGCATACGTAACAGAATGGGTGCAGAAAATTTCTGCAGCAATTCCGGTGAAAGTCGCAGACTTTACACTGCAGCAAAAACGCACCATTTCTCGCGTTTTTGACTGCAGATAATGGTGTGGAGTTTGCTGAATTTTTCACAATGCTGCGAGATGGTGACATTTCCTTTGAAAAACGCAGCACTTCAGTCCACTTTCCACAGCAGGAATTGACGTGCTGCGGTCTGAAAAATACGCACCGCAGGTCAATTTCTCCTCGGACTTTTTACGCAGTGTGTGGATGAGATTTGTTTAATTTCACCCACTTTGCTGCTACTGTATTCTGCTGCGTATATTTTCCGTCCGCAATTCAGGACGGGAAATACGCAGCAATTCTGCTTGTTTAACCCCTTAATGACCAGGCCTTTTTGTGCGTTAATGACCAAGGATTATTTTTATTTTTTTCACTGTCGCATTCTAAGGGTATGTTCACACGCTTAGCAAAAAACGTCTGAAAATACGGAGCTGTTTTCAAGTCGGAACTTTTGTTTTATTCTATCGACATAGCCATATGAGGGCTTGTTTTTTGCGAGACGAGTTGTATTATTCAATTGCATCATTTTTTAGTGCATATAATATATTGATTAACTTTTATTAACTTTATTTTAGGAAAGAATTCAAAAGAAACCGCTATTCCAGCATTGATTTTCACGTTATGAATTTACGCCGTTCAGTATGTGGAATAAATAACATGTTACCTTTATTCTATGGGTCAGCACGATTACAGGGATACCAAATATTTAAAGGTTTTATCTTTTCCTATGTATGCAAAATAAAAACCCTTTATTAAAAAAAAACAAAAAACTTGTTTTGTCGCCGCATTCCAAGAGCCGTAACTTTTTTATTTTTCCGTCGATGTAGCCATATGTGGGCTTGTTTTTTGCGGGACAATGTGTAGTTTTCATTGGTAGTATTTTGGGGTACATGGAACTTATTGATTAACTTTTATTTTTTATGGGGAGAATGGTAGTTTAATGAATGTGTTAACTTTATTCTTTGAGTCGTTATGATCGCGGCAATACCATATATGTGTATGTGCTATTTTTTTTTTTACACTTTTGCTAAATAAAACCTCTTTTTTTTAAATAAAACCACTTTTTGGGGAAGAAAGTGGTTTTATCTTATTTTTACTGTAATCTTTTTTTTTTTTCCCATAAAACTATTTAACTTATTTTTTTTTGTCCCACTAGGGGACTTCAATTTGGGATCTTCTGATTGCAGATATAATGCTTTGGTATACTTAGTAATACCCCGGCTGGCATGGAAACCGATGGGCCCCCGGCTGGGGTTGATGGGGTGACAGCGCCATCTAATGGGTTAATCTGCCGGGATCGGAGAGCAATTTGATTCCAGTAGTTGGGGGCAGGAGCCAGGCTGTGTATAACAGCCGTGCTCCTGCCGCTGATATTGTGGGTACACTGGCAGTACCCACGAGTTCAGAGTGACGGATATATCCATCGCTATGCAGGAACTAGCACCTGCTTGTGACGGATTTATCCGTCGCTTGTTGTTAAGGGGTTAAATCACATCTTTATTATCACATAAATCACAAAGTACCAGTAAAAATACCTGAATTAAAACAGGAGATAAAATATCACTCACAATTAGAGATGAGCGAACTTATGATAAGTTCGGTTCGGCTGGTTCGCCGAATTTCATGAAAAAGTTCGATTCGAACCGAACTAGTTCGGACCGAACCTCTAATTCAAGAAAGCCCATAAAAATCGTGGCCGTGATAACGGCACGGGCAGCCCATAGAAGTCTATGGAGCTCCCGTAATGACGGGTGGCTACATGTGTGCACCTGGCATTACGGCAGCGTTGCTAGGCGACGTCAGTAAATAGTCACTGTCCAGGGTGCTGAAAGAGTTAACTGATCGGCAGTAACTCTTTCAGCACCCTGGACAGTGAATTCCGATCACAATATAGGGCAACCTGTAAAAAAAAAAAAAGACGTTCGGACTTACCGAGAACTTCCTGCTTCTTCCTCCAATCTGGCCTCCCGGCCGTTGCCTTGGTGACGCATCCCTCTCGACATCCGGCCCGACATCCCTGGATCATGTTTCAGCCAATGTGACCGCTGCAGCCAATCACAGGCCAATCACATGCTGCAGCGGTCACATGGACTGTCGCGTCATCCAGGGATGTCGGGCTGGATGTCAAGAGAGGGACGCGTCACCATTGCCTTGGTGACGCGTCCCTCTCTTGACATCCGGCCCGACATCCCTGGATGACGTTTCACCCCATGACTGGCTGACATGACTGGCCTGTGATTGGCTGCAGCAGTCACTTGGACTGAATCGTCATCCCGGGAGGTCGGACTGGAGGAAGAAGCAGGGAGTTATCGGTAAGAAGGAACTTCTATTTTTTTACACGTTGATGTATATTGTGATTGGAAGTCACTGTACAGGGTGCTGAAACAGTTACTGCCGATCGCTTAACTCTTTCAGCACCCTGGACAGTGACTATCTCCTGACGTCGCGTACCGGAAAACCAGTGACTCATAAGCCGGGTTCGGTCAAAATGTGTTCGGCCAAACCCGGTGAAGTTCGGATTCGCTGCGAACCGAACTTTTCACGATGTTCGGACCGAAACCGGGTTTGGTTGTCCCGGTTCGCTCATTTCTACTCACAATGAAAGCAGTTACTGACTGGCGTCAATTCAATGCTATATAGACAGACATATAAGTATAATCACTATCATGTACATAGCTAGTGCAAAATCCAATCATGCATTGCTTAGAAGTGGTTAGTGCCGGTTAGTACACAGAAGTCTAAAAAGTATATAGCGGCATAATAAAAAAGTGCAAATACAGACCTGTGGCGACCAGTGTTCCCTAAAGGGTGCACGGCCGCGCACCTTCCACAATCCGTCTGCTCATTAAACTTTACAGCCCGCGCACTGTCACGGACGGCGGGTGGATGCAGTGCTGTCGCTAGTAACGGAGGGGGCTCCAGGGTGCTAGCGACAGCCACATTTACTTGCATGTGAGTCCTCAGGACGCACATACAACTTAATACTTTAGGCTGCAGGTCACGTTAGGTCTGCAGCCTATAAGTCTCTAGGAGTCGCGAAGGCCGGGGTGATGACGTCACATCATCACGCAGGTCTGCGCATGGTGATGCTGGAGAGGCAGTGTAGCGTTCCATCTGTCGCTGGAACGGGGCAAGGTGAGTACAATCTTGTTTTGTTTCTTTTAAGAAACTGTGTGGCAGTATATACAGGGGGAGGCGGGGCTGTGTAGCGCTATATACAAGGAGAGGAGGTTGGCTACTTAATATGGAATTTCTCCAGAAGGAGATTGAGTGTTGCAGATCCAAAAAAGCTGAATTGGAAGAAAAATAGCATACAGTTATGGAAAGTGATGAGTTTTCTGTATATCATGAAAAATTCCTTGGTATTCTACAAAAATGTCAACGTGAACAGGAGGAAGTAAAACGGCATAAATGGTTTCGTGATAGAGATGATTATGCTTCAGGCAAGATCTATAACTGGAAGAAGGATCAACAACCACAACAGAAGAAACCCACTTGGAGGGATAAGAAAGGAAGTTACCCAAGAAATAAGAACTCTCCTGCACCTGATTTTTTAGGGGAGACGACAACTGCATTAGAGTCAAATCAGCACGTACAAGGAGAGGTGGCAGAATGTACAACAGAGGATATAAGAACAAAGAATGTGAAACAGCTAAGGTCAACAGCGCAATTGAAGAAGAAGTTTCCTCTCACCACCAATTAGTGGTAAATATTTCCAACCATGCTCTGTCTGTTGATGAATTGTCGGTCTTATGCAAAGGGCTATCATTTTGCCCCTTTTAAAATATGGATTGGCTGCAACTTGCCATTGATCTGAATAATTTCTTCAGGCCAGTCAGAATCAAGACATGGTTTTCCCAACAGCCTAATCCTGTGAATACTACTAATCCAGAGTTAGATGTAGAATTGTGTTTTAAACGTTGGGGTTTGTTTAATAAGAGTAGTTTTCAACCGCCTGCATGTATGCAGGTGGTTGAAACATTTATTTCATCTGTACTTAAAGATGTTGCAGAATTTAAACGTGAATGTCGCTCTGGCCTATCTTTGCATACTCGACATAATCTGTCTGTTAGAGAGGGTGGCTCTGGATGGTTTGGTCCGTAACGACGACCTTATCATCAAACCCGCTGATAAAGGGGGAGTGGTCGTCGTTATGGACCGAACCCTGTATTTACAAGAAGTTTATAGACAACTGAATGACAAAGTTGTTTATAGGAGGATTTCGTTAGATCCTGTTAAGGACATTCAGAAACGAATTAGAGTGCTGGTTGACAATGCTTTTGCAAATGACATGATTGACAGGGATTTATATACCTTTTTAACACCGTCACATCCGATAAATCCTATACTGTACTGTCTGCCTAAAATACATAAAAGTACTGCTAATCCCCCAGGGAGACCCATTGTCTCAGGTAGGGATTCGCTCCTTAGTCCTCCTGCTGTTTTTCTTTACAATATTTTGAGGAATTTTGCCGTGTCTGCTAGATCTTACATTAGGGATACGGCTGATTTTCTGAACAGGATTAGGGACATTGTTGTTCCCACTGGGGCCCTGCTGGTCTCATTTGATGTGACCAGCCTATATACCTCCATCACTCATGCGAGGGGCATGACTAGTGTGGATAAAGCATTGGGTGGCATTGAATTCTCCTGTGAGTGCAGGGAATTCCTGATGGGTCTTCTTGATATAGTGTTAACCTGTAACTACCTCCTTTTTAATGATGAGTATTTTATGCAACTCCGCGGCACAGCTATGGGGTCCAACGTGGCCCCTACGTATGCCAATATTGTTATGGCAGACATGGAGGAGACGTCGATCTATGTATCCCACCACTTCATTTCGGTACTTGGGTGGTGGCGATACATAGATGACGTCTTCCTCATTTGGACAGGGGATCTGCCTGGTTTGAATAAAAATGTTTAATATTTGAATTTGATTGATTCCGACATTAAATTTACTATGGTATTGTCTGATACCCGTGTCCAATTTCTTGACACTATGGTCTATATACAGAACAACAAACTTATGACGGATTTGTATGTGAAAGAGACAGACTGTAATAATCTGCTTAGTTTTGATAGTCATCACCCTAGGGGAATGATCAAATCTCTACCGTATAGCCAGTTTTTGAGGGTTAAACGGATTGTTGATGATCCGATGTGTTTAGAACATAAACTCGATATGATGGTAGGGAAGTTTCTTGATAGAGGGTATCTGGAAAGACTTTTGAGGAAACATATTACGAGAGTGCAGCGAGCTGATAAGACACAATTGAGTCAGGGCAGCAGGAAGAACCAACAGACCGCTGTTAGACTCCCTATGGTCTCTACATTCAGTGTATGCAGTTCAAATGTGGCTGGAATCATTAAAAGGCATTGGAGAATTTTGAGTAATTTTTATGACAAAGTGGTAGAATTTCAATCGCCTCCTTTATTTTCGTATAGAAGATCTCGGAATTTGAGGGACAAACTCGTTAGGACGGATGTTAGTGTAAAGAATAGTCGGGTTAAAGGTGGACTACAGGATCTGACACGTAATGGATGTTTCCCTTATCTGTCCTGTGACAGTTGTGCGATTATTCTGAAAGGCAGTTCATTTATACACCCCACCACTGGTAGAGCTTTTATAATTACTTCACACTACACGTCAGTGTCATATATGTCTTACAGTGCCCTTGTAATTTGATCTACATGGTCGAAACCACAACTGAATGTAGGTTAAGGCTAAACAATCACAAATCGAGCATACGAATGAAGCAGGTTGAACTCCCCGTACCTCGACATTTTGTGGAGATGGGACATAATGTACAACAGCTGAGATTTTGCATTATTGACAGGGTTCCCCCTTAAGCGGGGAGGGAATAGGGAACTGATCCTTAAACAACGGGAGGTTCAGTGGATCAATAAATTAAATTCTCTCCATCCGAATGGCCTTAATATGGATTACCCTTTGAATGTATTCAAATGACAATTTTGTGTTTATTTTTAGGACAATTTGGTCCAGCTACTTTTGAGAAGCTTTTCATCCTCTATCCATGCAGCTTGTTTGATCTGGCCTTTGCTATCTTTGGGGATTCTCTTGCCTGGTGATACCTTTCTATGATCCATTTAATACTCTGAAAAATATCTGTTTTGGTGTATGGGAATAGGAGTAATTATACTGTAATTGATTTTAATGTACTTACCTGTTTTCCTTCTTCTTTTTTGTAGATTGATGGTTTGAAACTAGTATTGGAAGACGTGGAACAAGGAATGCTGTACACATGTGGTCTTCTTTTTTCTGTCTATGAGATTGACTTTGGATTAAAAAATTTTTTACCGTGTGTAATACAATGGTGCTCTGACTATGCACAGTTTCACTATATCCATTTGTCAGTACATTTGACTTTATATATTGTTGCAGTCGTGAATGCTAGCTCTACTGATGTGGATTTTTTAGAGCTGGATGTGTGGGACTGAGCTTCTTTTTTTCCCAAGATCCCGGAATGAAGTGACATCTCGTACCTTTGTGCTGATGATACATCGTCACATTGGTAGAATAGTTCTTCGTGAGACTTGAGACTTCTGCATTGTGTATGCGGGTGATCTCTTGTCCCTAGGGACATAAGGAGTTAAATGTTGCAAAACCCACACTTATATCTATTTATAGCTCTTGCATACTCCGTTCGTAATAAGGGAGCATGGTATTCACGACTTTACTATAAGTCCTTTAGCTGTAGTTGTAGTCTGACCCTATATTTACAATATTGGCATATTTGCCTTTATTAAATATGGCGTAATTTGAAGCTTTTTACCTTAGTACGACTGCGCAGGATTCAGGTCCCTGAGCAGTGACGTATTCAGGTTAGCTGTTGCGTCGATGTGCAGTGTCACAGCAACCTAGTACACACGTGTTAGCATTACCCAACAGACAGTTAGTGTTGGGGCATGCGCAGATCGGCGACGATGGCGCCGGAAATTTTAGTCTACACATCTCGTGGCCAGGATATCCTTGTTTATCCAGATTGGTGAGCATCAGCTTTTATGTATTGTATTGTGATTATTAATTAATATGCAATCAATGTATTTCACTATTTTATATACACATATTACACTTGTTCGAATTTTAAAGTTTTGTATACCTAATGTCATTGATTGACTCATTCACATATGTACTTGGTGTTTTGATACACTGTTACACATTAGCATATTTTTACATGAATTGTATAATTGCTGCGATTTAGAACACTTGTTAATTGAGCTTTCGCTCGTCCTATATATATATATATATATATATCAGTGTGTGGTTTTTATTAATTTTTTGAAAATGCTTCCATGGAGGAAGTGAAACGTTGCTGTGTTGGGTGAATAAATTCATTTTTTGCTATTGAGTGCTGCTTCTGTGCTCTATTTTTGGTATATTCATGGGGAGTACGTCACTTCTTGATATCTGAAGCTAGCACCAGCCGTTATTGGTTTTTCACACTGTGCTGCTCCTACTATTTTCTTGATTTTGACCTGTGGCTACCAGTGTTCCCTAAAGGGTGCACCTTCAACAATCCGCCTGCTCATTAAACTTTAAAGCCCGCGCACTGTCACGGACGGCGGGTGGATGCAGTGCTGTCGCTAGTACCGGAGGGGGCTCCAGGGTGCTAGCGACAGCCACATTTACTTGTATGTGAGTCCTCAGGACGCACATACAACTTAATACTTTAGGCTGCAGGTCACGTCAGGTGTGCAGTCTATAAGGCTCTAGGAGTCGCGAAGGCCGGGGTGATGACATCACATCATCACGCAGGTCTGCGCATGGTGATGCTGGAGAAGCAGTGTAGCGTTCCATCTGTCGCTGGAACGGGGCAAGGTGAGTACAATCTTCCTTTTTTTTTTTAAGAAACTGTGTTGCAGTATATACAGGGGGAGGCGGGGCTGTGTAGCGCTATATACAAGGGGAGGAGGTTGGCTGTGTAGCGCTATATACAAGGGGAGGAGGTTGGCTGTGTAGCGCTATATACAAGGGGGAGGGGGGCTGTGTAGCGCTATATACAAGGGGGAGGGGGGATGTGTAGCGCTATGTACAATGGGAGAGGGGGGTTGTGTAGCGCTATATACAAGGGGAGGAGAGGGCTGTGTAGTGCTATATTTAATGGGAGATGGGAGCTGTGTAGCGCTATATACAAGGGGAGGAGGGGGGATGTGTAGCGCTATATACAAGGGGAGAGGGGGCTGTGTAGCGCTATATACAGGGGGTGATTGCTGTGCAGCGCTATATACAAGGGGAGGAGGGGGGCTTTGTAGCACTATATACAGGGGGAATTGCTGTGTAGCACTATATACAAGGGGAAGGGGCTGTGTAGCACTATATACACAAGGGGAAGAGGGGACTGTGTAGCACTATATACAAGGGGAGGGGGCTGTGTAGCACTATATACACAAAGTGAAGAGGGGGGCTGTGTAGCACTATATACAGTGGGGAATTGCTGTGTATCACTATATACAGGGGGTTCGGCACTATCTACAGGGGTCTGTGTGGCACTATCTACAGGGGTCTGTGTGGCACTATCTATAGGGGGCTGTGTGGCAGTATCTACAGGGCGGGTCTGCGTGTGGCGCTATCTGCAAGGGGCTGTGTGTGATGCTATCTACAGGGGGTGACGCTATCTACAGGGGGATGTGTGTGTCGCTATCTACAGGGGGTGAAGCTGTCTACAGGGGGATGCGTGTGGCGTTATCTAGAGGGTGTGTGTGTGTGGGTCGCTATCTACAGGGGGTCTGTGTAGCGCTATCTATAGGGGCAGTCGTGTAATGATTCTTTCATTGATGCCTATAATTGGTGTTTATAACTGTCTATTTTACTGCTGTAGTTGTAATATTATAGTATTTAAAAAACTAATTTAAAATAAGTTTTCTTATACTCTTATTTAGTTGCTATATTAGCGTTTACTGGGGGTATTATTTTTGGTGATGAGATTACCCGCTATTGATGGAGACTTGCCCTGCTCCATAACTGCCCCGCTCAGGAGCTGCGAAAGACTTAGAGGGAACATTGGTGGAGACCGCGTGCCCACCTCTTGTTTCACGGTTGCCCCCAGAAGAAGCAACGGTGTAACAAATGTACAAAACAATAACATAAGTTAAAGAAAAACCTGAAACTCGGCATACCTCATGTGCAGCATAAATTGATTTTGAGATCTAACTTATTACATACAAGAACAATCCATTTAAGCCACAAATGTAGAACAATAGAAGGTGGTTAATCAGAAGCAATGAATAACTATAGACCAATAGGACCACAACACACACACACTTATATAATGAATTTTCATCAAAATTCTAAATCATTTATTGGGGTGGGGGGGGGGGGCGTTGTTAGCTGGTGATCGTCTTTCAAGATATTCAGAAATTAGGTGTTATTTACCTATAGAGAGAAACTTCTGTACCCTTTATAACAGGTGTTCTGATATCCTGTACTGTTGTGTTTTGGTTAGATAAATAGACATTGCTCTTTTGACATCCAACATTTGAAATTTTGTTTGCTTATTGTCCAAAGAACTGGTTATAAGACTGGAAAGGTGACTTACCGATTAAAATTTTCTGTTGATGGAAACAAGGAACTGGTCTGAGAGTTGCTATATCTAAGAGGAGGATATAGTTCTTTGCAAGATAATACTTGTTAGCCAAAAGTTAATGGTGAATCACAGAAGAATAATTTTCTAGGTATACGTAGCTTGATCTCCAATACTTCCAAAGATCAATCAGAGCCACCGTCTGTTTCTTTAATATCGAAAGTGGAAAATCCCAAATTGGATAAGGCATTCTGATTGTGGATCTGAGACTGTTCAAAGCCCTGAACAATCTATCTCTCAAAAAGGGTTTCAATTTTTGTCAAAGTCACAGAAAATGCATTAACAGGTGAAAAACTTGACTTTTAGACCCCCCTGCACACAGGACGGAAATTCTGTTGTGGATTTGGGCACAAAAAATAGTGCAGCAGACTACAGTACCAGCCATGGGGATGAGATTTGAACAAATCTCATCCACATGCTGTAGAACATTTGCCAACGGATTTTAGCCTTTTCAGTGTAAAAGTGGTGAAATTCACGGTGAATCTGCATGTGTTAAGGATTTGCTGCAAAAAGATCTGCCTCTTGTGCGGGATACCCTTGGGGTGCTAGGGTTTATGAACCTTTAACACCCTTCCTGTAGAAAAAGTTTAATATTTGGAAGAGAAGAATAGCTAACCTAATTCTAGTATCACTGATCCTGTTAGTAGAAGCCACTATATGGGCAAAAGTATTGGGACACCTATACATTACACCTACAGGAGCTTTTATGACATCCCCATTCTATAGGCATTAATATGGAGAGGGTGCCCCCTTTCGTTGCTAAAACAGCTTTTACGCTTCTGGGAAGGTTTTCTACAAGATTTTTGGAGTGTGTGTGTGAATTTTTGCCCATTCACCCAGAAGAGCATTTGTGAGGTCAGACAATGATGTTGGAGGAGGGGGCCTGGCTCACAATCCCCATTCTAGTACATCCCAAAAGTGTTCGATGGGGTGAGATCAGGGCTCCGTACAGGCCAGTCAAGTTCATCCACACCAATCTCACCCAACCGTGCCTTTATGGACCTTGCTTTGTGCACTGGGACACAGTCATGCTGGAACAGAAAAGGGCCTTCCCCAAACTATTCCCACAAAGTTGGAAGCATACAGTTGTCTAAAATGTCTTGGTATGCTGAAACATTAAGATTTCCTTTCACTGGAACTAAGGGGCCTAGGCCAACCCCTGGAAAAACAAAACAAAAAAACCATTGCATTATTCTTCCTCCATCAAAGTTTAAAGTTGGCACAATGCAGTCAAGCAGGTAACTTTCTCCTGCCATTTATCAAACCCAGACTGCCAGATAGGGAAGTGTGATTCGTCACTCCACAGAACAAATTTCTACTGCTCCCGAGTCCAGTGGCGGTGTGCTTTACACTGCTTCATCCAACGTTTGGCATTGTGCTTGGTGATGTAAGGTTTGCATGCAGCTGCTTGGATATGGAAACCTATGCCATGAAGCTCCCGGCGCAGTTTTTGTGCGGATGTTAATGGCAGAGGAGGTTTGGAACTCTGCAGTTATTGAGTCAGCAGAGCGTTGGCGACTTTTATGCATTATGGCGACCCAGTTCTGTAACTTTATGTGGTCTGCCACTTCGTGGCTGAGCTACTGTGATTCCTAAACATTTCTACTTTTCAATAATGCCACTCACAGATGATCGTAGAATATCTAGGAGAGAAGAAATTTCACAAACTGACTTATTGCAACGGTGGCATCCTATTACATTACCACACTGGAATTCAATGAGCTCTTTAGAATGACCCATTCTTTCACAAATGTTTGTAAAGGCAACTGCATGGCTAGGTGCTTGATTTAAAAAAAACAAAAACCTGTGGCAATGGGACCAAATGAAACCCCTGAATTCAATGATTAAGAGATGTGTCCCAATACTTTTGTCCAATTAGCGTATGTCTACTACATCCTAGACATCATTTTTTCTTAAGCAGATTTTGCTTGCATTAAGCTCATCTTGAAATTTTCCAGACCATCCCCATTGATCGATTCCTTAACTCTGGAAACCAAGCTCTACACTGCCCCTTTACTGTAGAAACATCAGGTTTAGGCCTAATGCACACAACTGTGATGTTCACAAATGAGAGTGGGGGCTGTAAACACTCAGGGCATGTCATTTTATTGTCTCTATTTTCATATCATGTGATCTGTAGTGCCACTAACTGCCGGCATCTCCCGCCTCCTGGCGGCAGCGACTTTCAGTCTGTTCATGCTCGCCGGCGTCTCCCTTCTCAGGGACACCAGCGGGATCAGCCCCTTGCCTCCTCTCCTGCTCTGTGCCTGTAAGGTGCGCGCTCTTTCTGTTTCTTAAAGGGCCAGCGCACAAACCAGGAAAAGTGTCCCCAGCCTATCCCCGCACACACAGGGCTTTAGATGTGAGCCTTGCCCTCTGCCCTAGTGCCTGAGCAAAGTTGGACAAATCTTGTGTTAGAAGGGTCCGTAGTCTATTACCAGTCGTTATTCTGTATTCTGTGTCTGCTTCCAGTAATCCAGCACCAGCGCATTTCCAGTAATCCGGCACCAGCCTGCTCCCATTAATCCGGCACCAGCCTGCTTCCATTAATCCAGCATCAGCCTGCTCCCAGTAATCCGGTACTAGCCTGCTTCCAGTAATCCAGCACTAGCCTGCTTCCAGTAATCCGTCACCAGCGCACTTCTAGTAATCTGGCACCATCTTGCTTCCATTAATCCGGCGCCAGCCTGCTTCCAGTCATCCGAAACTAGCCTGTATCCTGGAACCATCTGCCTGTGCCTGCCTAGCATCTGTCTGGCCAGCAGCTACTTTGCCAGGACCACCTCAAGAGGAAGCGATCTGGCAGTCTGCACACAGCGAAGACCAGATCCCTGTATAGGGATTAGAGCAGGGGTCTCAAGCACGCGGGCCGCATGGGGCCCCTGGGGCTGTCATCTGCGGCCCGCGGGACACAGACCCGCAAATACAGACTTTGCTCCACGACTCTGGAATTCCCTGACATCGCTGTCCACATATGAACAGCAATGTCTGGGGCTTCCCCAGAGCCGGAGTCCCGTGCAGAGCGCTAATATAGTCTCTGCTCCAGGACTCTGGAATTCCCTGACATCGCTGTCAATATATGGACAGTGTGCCAGGATCTTCCCCAGAGCGGAGTCCCGGGCAGAGCGCTAGTATCGGCTCTGCTACGGGACTCTGTGGAATTCACTGACACGGGTGTCCATGTTTGGACACACGATGTCTGGGGCTTCCCCAGAGCGGAGTCCTGGGCAGAGCGCTAGTATAGGCTCTGCTCCGGGACTCTGTGGAATCTTCTGACATCGCTGTCAATACATCGACAGTGATGTCAGGGGCTTCCCCAGAGCAGGAGTCCCAGTGATGTCAGGAGCACAGCTGGAGTCCCAGGAAGAGCCTGCTAGCGCTTTGCCCTGGACTCCAGCTCTGGTGTTGCCCCTGACATCCATGTCCATATATGGACAGTGATGTCAGGAGCAGAGGAGCAGAGCTGGAATCCCAGGCAGAGTGCTAGAAGCGGCTCTGCTCTGGGACTCCAGCGCTGGGCAAGCCCCTGACATCACTGTCCATATATGGACACTGATGTTAATGGCTTCTCCAGAGTTCCGGCGCAGAGCCTATACTAGTGCTCTGCTCCGGGACTCCCGCTCCCGGGTTGCCCCTGATATCACATTCTGGTCAAAGGAGGATCCCCTGACATCACTGTGTATGGACAGTGACGTCAGGGGCTCCAACAGTAGAGGAATCCCCTGCCAAAGCGTCATCAGCACTCTGGCTTGGGATTCCACTCCTAGAGGGAGCCCCAATGGAGCTATCTACTTGGGGTGTGTGTGTGGCATTATCTGCAGAGGGCACTGTGGCAGCATCTGCGGAGGGCACTGTGGCAGTATCTACGGAGGGCACTGTGGCAGCATCTACAGAGTGCACTGTGGCAGCATCTACAGAGGGCAGTGTGGCAGCATCTACAGAGGACACTGTGTCATTATCTAAGCGTGTGTTGCATTATCTACAGCGGGCACTGTGGCATTATCTACAGAGGACACTGAGGCATTATCTGCAGAGGGCACTGTCGCAGCATCTACAGAGGGCACTCTGGCATTATCTACAGAGGGCACTTTGGCAGCATCTACAGAGGACTCTGTGGCAGAATCTACAGAGGGCACTGTGGCAGCATCCACAACGGGCACTGTGGCAGCATCCACAGAGGGAAATAAGAACGTGGCGAAATCTCTCAAATATTAAACCTAGCGCTATTATTATAGTAATGTAGCATTAGTATTATAGTAATACAGTGTTATAATAGTTCAAATAACTAATTGATTAACAATAATTTAGTATTGTATCAAATTTTAAAGTAATGCGGCCCGTCAACATCCCATTTTTTCTATATGTGGCCCACTTACCCGGCCGAGTTTGAGACCCCTGGGTTAGAGGGTGCAGACTGGGGAGGCTGCTTAGACAACGCCCTTAGAGGTAGTCCTACACCAATCCAGCGGAGTAGCACAGTGTTTACACAAACTGGTCATTACACCTACACAGGGGGTTGGGATAAACTGGTGACATCAATTTCAGCCTCCCTTTCTTTTTAGCGGATCCGCGAATACTATTGAAACACGGATGCACTACAGAAGGTTATTTGTGGACAAATGTAATGCAAATACAGACAACGAATCCGTGGTTTTGCTGACCTTAAAAGCACCACAGTCGTGTGCAGGGGCATAGCTAAAGGATCATGGGCCCCGATACAAAAGTTCTTATTGCCCCCCCCGCAAACTTCTCATGGCCGATGGTCCGCAGCTTTCAGCTGCATCGCTGGGTCTCCTAAGTGACCCAACAATGCAGCACTAGCAGCCGGGGCATCACTAAGGACTTAAAATGTCAGGGGAAATAGCCCCAATACATATATGTCCGCCCAAAAAAAATTGTGTATAGGAGACAGCATAGCATATCTATAGCACTACGACCCTATAAACTATGGATAGGATTAGATACATTTGCTCAGCAGACAGTATCACACATTATAGGATTAGATATACAGTGGCTGAGCAGACAGTATCACACATGATAGGATTAGATACAGTGGCTCAGCAGACAGTATCACACATGATAGGATTAGATACAGTGCCTGAGCAAAGTTGGACAAATCTTGTGTTAGAAGGGTCCGTAGTCTATTACCAGTCGTTATTCTGTATTCTGTGTCTGCTTCCAGTAATCCAGCACCAGCGCATTTCCAGTAATCCGGCACCAGCCTGCTCCCATTAATCCGGCACCAGCCTGCTTCCATTAATCCAGCATCAGCCTGCTCCCAGTAATCCGGTACTAGCCTGCTTCCAGTAATCCAGCACTAGCCTGCTTCCAGTAATCCGTCACCAGCGCACTTCTAGTAATCTGGCACCATCTTGCTTCCATTAATCCGGCGCCAGCCTGCTTCCAGTCATCCGAAACTAGCCTGTATCCTGGAACCATCTGCCTGTGCCTGCCTAGCATCTGTCTGGCCAGCAGCTACTTTGCCAGGACCACCTCAAGAGGAAGCGATCTGGCAGTCTGCACACAGCGAAGACCAGATCCCTGTATAGGGATTAGAGCAGGGGTCTCAAGCACGCGGGCCGCATGGGGCCCCTGGGGCTGTCATCTGCGGCCCGCGGGACACAGACCCGCAAATACAGACTTTACTCCACGACTCTGGAATTCCCTGACATCGCTGTCCACATATGAACAGCAATGTCTGGGGCTTCCCCAGAGCCGGAGTCACGTGCAGAGCGCTAATATAGTCTCTGCTCCAGGACTCTGGAATTCCCTGACATCGCTGTCAATATATGGACAGTGTGCCAGGATCTTCCCCAGAGCGGAGTCCCGGGCAGAGCGCTAGTATCGGCTCTGCTACGGGACTCTGTGGAATTCACTGACACGGGTGTCCATGTTTGGACACACGATGTCTGGGGCTTCCCCAGAGCGGAGTCCTGGGCAGAGCGCTAGTATAGGCTCTGCTCCGGGACTCTGTGGAATCTTCTGACATCGCTGTCAATACATCGACAGTGATGTCAGGGGCTTCCCCAGAGCAGGAGTCCCAGTGATGTCAGGAGCACAGCTGGAGTCCCAGGAAGAGCCTGCTAGCGCTTTGCCCTGGACTCCAGCTCTGGTGTTGCCCCTGACATCCATGTCCATATATGGACAGTGATGTCAGGAGCAGCGGAGCAGAGCTGGAATCCCAGGCAGAGTGCTAGAAGCGGCTCTGCTCTGGGACTCCAGCGCTGGGCAAGCCCCTGACATCACTGTCCATATATGGACACTGATGTTAATGGCTTCTCCAGAGTTCCGGCGCAGAGCCTATACTAGTGCTCTGCTCCGGGACTCCCGCTCCCGGGTTGCCCCTGATATCACATTCTGGTCAAAGGAGGATCCCCTGACATCACTGTGTATGGACAGTGACGTCAGGGGCTCCAACAGTAGAGGAATCCCCTGCCAAAGCGTCATCAGCACTCTGGCTTGGGATTCCACTCCTAGAGGGAGCCCCAATGGAGCTATCTACTTGGGGTGTGTGTGTGGCATTATCTGCAGAGGGCACTGTGGCAGTATCTACGGAGGGCACTGTGGCAGCATCTACAGAGTGCACTGTGGCAGCATCTACAGAGGGCAGTGTGGCAGCATCTACAGAGGACACTGTGTCATTATCTAAGCGTGTGTTGCATTATCTACAGCGGGCACTGTGGCATTATCTACAGAGGACACTGAGGCATTATCTGCAGAGGGCACTGTCGCAGCATCTACAGAGGGCACTCTGGCATTATCTACAGAGGGCACTTTGGCAGCATCTACAGAGGACTCTGTGGCAGCATCTACAGAGGGCACTGTGGCAGCATCCACAACGGGCACTGTGGCAGCATCCACAGAGGGAAATAAGAACGTGGCGAAATCTCTCAAATATTAAACCTAGCGCTATTATTATAGTAATGTAGCATTAGTATTATAGTAATACAGTGTTATAATAGTTCAAATAACTAATTGATTAACAATAATTTAGTATTGTATCAAATTTTAAAGTAATGCGGCCCGTCAACATCCCATTTTTTCTATATGTGGCCCACTTACCCGGCCGAGTTTGAGACCCCTGGGTTAGAGGGTGCAGACTGGGGAGGCTGCTTAGACAACGCCCTTAGAGGTAGTCCTACACCAATCCAGCGGAGTAGCACAGTGTTTACACAAACTGGTCATTACACCTACACAGGGGGTTGGGATAAACTGGTGACATCAATTTCAGCCTCCCTTTCTTTTTAGCGGATCCGCGAATACTATTGAAACATGGATGCACTACAGAAGGTTATTTGTGGACAAATGTAATGCAAGTACAGACAACGAATCCGTGGTTTTGCTGACCTTAAAAGCACCACAGTCGTGTGCAGGGGCATAGCTAAAGGATCATGGGCCCCGATACAAAAGTTCTTATTGCCCCCCCCCCCCCGCAAACTTCTCATGGCCGATGGTCCGCAGCTTTCAGCTGCATCGCTGGGTCTCCTAAGTGACCCAACAATGCAGCACTAGCAGCCGGGGCATCACTAAGGACTTAAAATGTCAGGGGAAATAGCCCCAATACATATATGTCCGCCCAAAAAAAATTGTGTATAGGAGACAGCATAGCATATCTATAGCACTACGACCCTATAAACTATGGATAGGATTAGATACATTTGCTCAGCAGACAGTATCACACATTATAGGATTAGATATACAGTGGCTGAGCAGACAGTATCACACATGATAGGATTAGATACAGTGGCTCAGCAGACAGTATCACACATGATAGGATTAGATACAGTGCCTGAGCAAAGTTGGACAAATCTTGTGTTAGAAGGGTCCGTAGTCTATTACCAGTCGTTATTCTGTATTCTGTGTCTGCTTCCAGTAATCCAGCACCAGCGCATTTCCAGTAATCCGGCACCAGCCTGCTCCCATTAATCCGGCACCAGCCTGCTTCCATTAATCCAGCATCAGCCTGCTCCCAGTAATCCGGTACTAGCCTGCTTCCAGTAATCCAGCACTAGCCTGCTTCCAGTAATCCGTCACCAGCGCACTTCTAGTAATCTGGCACCATCTTGCTTCCATTAATCCGGCGCCAGCCTGCTTCCAGTCATCCGAAACTAGCCTGTATCCTGGAACCATCTGCCTGTGCCTGCCTAGCATCTGTCTGGCCAGCAGCTACTTTGCCAGGACCACCTCAAGAGGAAGCGATCTGGCAGTCTGCACACAGCGAAGACCAGATCCCTGTATAGGGATTAGAGCAGGGGTCTCAAGCACGCGGGCCGCATGGGGCCCCTGGGGCTGTCATCTGCGGCCCGCGGGACACAGACCCGCAAATACAGACTTTGTTCCACGACTCTGGAATTCCCTGACATCGCTGTCCACATATGAACAGCAATGTCTGGGGCTTCCCCAGAGCCGGAGTCCCGTGCAGAGCGCTAATATAGTCTCTGCTCCAGGACTCTGGAATTCCCTGACATCGCTGTCAATATATGGACAGTGTGCCAGGATCTTCCCCAGAGCGGAGTCCCGGGCAGAGCGCTAGTATCGGCTCTGCTACGGGACTCTGCGGAATTCACTGACACGGGTGTCCATGTTTGGACACACGATGTCTGGGGCTTCCCCAGAGCGGAGTCCTGGGCAGAGCGCTAGTATAGGCTCTGCTCCGGGACTCTGTGGAATCTTCTGACATCGCTGTCAATACATCGACAGTGATGTCAGGGGCTTCCCCAGAGCAGGAGTCCCAGTGATGTCAGGAGCACAGCTGGAGTCCCAGGAAGAGCCTGCTAGCGCTTTGCCCTGGACTCCAGCTCTGGTGTTGCCCCTGACATCCATGTCCATATATGGACAGTGATGTCAGGAGCAGAGGAGCAGAGCTGGAATCCCAGGCAGAGTGCTAGAAGCGGCTCTGCTCTGGGACTCCAGCGCTGGGCAAGCCCCTGACATCACTGTCCATATATGGACACTGATGTTAATGGCTTCTCCAGAGTTCCGGCGCAGAGCCTATACTAGTGCTCTGCTCCGGGACTCCCGCTCCCGGGTTGCCCCTGATATCACATTCTGGTCAAAGGAGGATCCCCTGACATCACTGTGTATGGACAGCGACGTCAGGGGCTCCAACAGTAGAGGAATCCCCTGCCAAAGCGTCATCAGCACTCTGGCTTGGGATTCCACTCCTAGAGGGAGCCCCAATGGAGCTATCTACTTGGGGTGTGTGTGTGGCATTATCTGCAGAGGGCACTGTGGCAGCATCTGCGGAGGGCACTGTGGCAGTATCTACGGAGGGCACTGTGGCAGCATCTACAGAGTGCACTGTGGCAGCATCTACAGAGGGCAGTGTGGCAGCATCTACAGAGGACACTGTGTCATTATCTAAGCGTGTGTTGCATTATCTACAGCGGGCACTGTGGCATTATCTACAGAGGACACTGAGGCATTATCTGCAGAGGGCACTGTCGCAGCATCTACAGAGGGCACTCTGGCATTATCTACAGAGGGCACTTTGGCAGCATCTACAGAGGACTCTGTGGCAGCATCTACAGAGGGCACTGTGGCAGCATCCACAACGGGCACTGTGGCAGCATCCACAGAGGGAAATAAGAACGTGGCGAAATCTCTCAAATATTAAACCTAGCGCTATTATTATAGTAATGTAGCATTAGTATTATAGTAATACAGTGTTATAATAGTTCAAATAACTAATTGATTAACAATAATTTAGTATTGTATCAAATTTTAAAGTAATGCGGCCCGTCAACATCCCATTTTTTCTATATGTGGCCCACTTACCCGGCCGAGTTTGAGACCCCTGGGTTAGAGGGTGCAGACTGGGGAGGCTGCTTAGACAACGCCCTTAGAGGTAGTCCTACACCAATCCAGCGGAGTAGCACAGTGTTTACACAAACTGGTCATTACACCTACACAGGGGGTTGGGATAAACTGGTGACATCAATTTCAGCCTCCCTTTCTTTTTAGCGGATCCGCGAATACTATTGAAACACGGATGCACTACAGAAGGTTATTTGTGGACAAATGTAATGCAAGTACAGACAACGAATCCGTGGTTTTGCTGACCTTAAAAGCACCACAGTCGTGTGCAGGGGCATAGCTAAAGGATCATGGGCCCCGATACAAAAGTTCTTATTGCCCCCCCCCCCCCCCCGCAAACTTCTCATGGCCGATGGTCCGCAGCTTTCAGCTGCATCGCTGGGTCTCCTAAGTGACCCAACAATGCAGCACTAGCAGCCGGGGCATCACTAAGGACTTAAAATGTCAGGGGAAATAGCCCCAATACATATATGTCCGCCCAAAAAAAATTGTGTATAGGAGACAGCATAGCATATCTATAGCACTACGACCCTATAAACTATGGATAGGATTAGATACATTTGCTCAGCAGACAGTATCACACATTATAGGATTAGATATACAGTGGCTGAGCAGACAGTATCACACATGATAGGATTAGATACAGTGGCTCAGCAGACAGTATCACACATGATAGGATTAGATACAGTGCCTGAGCAAAGTTGGACAAATCTTGTGTTAGAAGGGTCCGTAGTCTATTACCAGTCGTTATTCTGTATTCTGTGTCTGCTTCCAGTAATCCAGCACCAGCGCATTTCCAGTAATCCGGCACCAGCCTGCTCCCATTAATCCGGCACCAGCCTGCTTCCATTAATCCAGCATCAGCCTGCTCCCAGTAATCCTGTACTAGCCTGCTTCCAGTAATCCAGCACTAGCCTGCTTCCAGTAATCCGTCACCAGCGCACTTCTAGTAATCTGGCACCATCTTGCTTCCATTAATCCGGCGCCAGCCTGCTTCCAGTCATCCGAAACTAGCCTGTATCCTGGAACCATCTGCCTGTGCCTGCCTAGCATCTGTCTGGCCAGCAGCTACTTTGCCAGGACCACCTCAAGAGGAAGCGATCTGGCAGTCTGCACACAGCGAAGACCAGATCCCTGTATAGGGATTAGAGCAGGGGTCTCAAGCACGCGGGCCGCATGGGGCCCCTGGGGCTGTCATCTGCGGCCCGCAGGACACGGACCCGCAAATACAGACTTTGCTCCACGACTCTGGAATTCCCTGACATCGCTGTCCACATATGAACAGCAATGTCTGGGGCTTCCCCAGAGCCGGAGTCCCGTGCAGAGCGCTAATATAGTCTCTGCTCCAGGACTCTGGAATTCCCTGACATCGCTGTCAATATATGGACAGTGTGCCAGGATCTTCCCCAGAGCGGAGTCCTGGGCAGAGCGCTAGTATCGGCTCTGCTCCGGGACTCTGTGGAATTCACTGACACGGGTGTCCATCTTTGGACACACGATGTCTGGGGCTTCCCCAGAGCGGAGTCCTGGGCAGAGCGCTAGTATAGGCTCTGCTCCGGGACTCTGTGGAATCTTCTGACATCGCTGTCAATACATCGACAGTGATGTCAGGGGCTTCCCCAGAGCAGGAGTCCCAGTGATGTCAGGAGCACAGCTGGAGTCCCAGGAAGAGCCTGCTAGCGCTTTGCCCTGGACTCCAGCTCTGGTGTTGCCCCTGACATCCATCTCCATATATGGACAGTGATGTCAGGAGCAGAGGAGCAGAGCTGGAATCCCAGGCAGAGTGCTAGAAGCGGCTCTGCTCTGGGACTCCAGCGCTGGGCAAGCCCCTGACATCACTGTCCATATATGGACACTGATGTTAATGGCTTCTCCAGAGTTCCGGCGCAGAGCCTATACTAGTGCTCTGCTCCGGGACTCCCGCTCCCGGGTTGCCCCTGATATCACATTCTGGTCAAAGGAGGATCCCCTGACATCACTGTGTATGGACAGCGACGTCAGGGGCTCCAACAGTAGAGGAATCCCCTGCCAAAGCGTCATCAGCACTCTGGCTTGGGATTCCACTCCTAGAGGGAGCCCCAATGGAGCTATCTACTTGGGGTGTGTGTGTGGCATTATCTGCAGAGGGCACTGTGGCAGCATCTGCGGAGGGCACTATGGCAGAATCTGCGGAGGGCACTGTGGCAGTATCTACGGAGGGCACTGTGGCAGCATCTACAGAGTGCACTGTGGCAGCATCTACAGAGGGCAGTGTGGCAGCATCTACAGAGGACACTGTGTCATTATCTAAGCGTGTGTTGCATTATCTACAGCGGGCACTGTGGCATTATCTACAGAGGACACTGAGGCATTATCTGCAGAGGGCACTGTCGCAGCATCTACAGAGGGCACTCTGGCATTATCTACAGAGGGCACTTTGGCAGCATCTACAGAGGACTCTGTGGCAGCATCTACAGAGGGCACTGTGGCAGCATCCACAACGGGCACTGTGGCAGCATCCACAGAGGGAAATAAGAACGTGGCGAAATCTCTCAAATATTAAACCTAGCGCTATTATTATAGTAATGTAGCATTAGTATTATAGTAATACAGTAGAAAAGGGGAGAAGGTAGGATCCAGCGCTGAAGCGTTTAAAATGGAAAACAATTTTCCAACAATTAGCCAAGTCTAAGGACACAGCGTTGTCCGAAACGCGTAGGCTTACAGAGGATACCCTCCCTCAAATTTCCTATACACCCTGGACTTCATATCACTGGACTTCCTTTTAGAATCTAACAATTAAACTTGGAAAATTGTTTTCCATTTTAAACGCTTCAGCGCTGGATCCTACCTTCTCCCCTTTTCTACTTGATACTCCGTGTGCCGACACGAGGATCCGGGCGCTGTCAACGACACACAGGAGTGTGTCAGGTGGAGCTGGAGGATTTTTTCTACTTTTTTATAGTAATACAGTGTTATAATAGTTCAAATAACTAATTGATTAACAATAATTTAGTATTGTATCAAATTTTAAAGTAATGCGGCCCGTCAACATCCCATTTTTTCTATATGTGGCCCACTTACCCGGCCGAGTTTGAGACCCCTGGGTTAGAGGGTGCAGACTGGGGAGGCTGCTTAGACAACGCCCTTAGAGGTAGTCCTACACCAATCCAGCGGAGTAGCACAGTGTTTACACAAACTGGTCATTACACCTACACAGGGGGTTGGGATAAACTGGTGACATCAATTTCAGCCTCCCTTTCTTTTTAGCGGATCCGCGAATACTATTGAAACACGGATGCACTACAGAAGGTTATTTGTGGACAAATGTAATGCAAATACAGACAACGAATCCGTGGTTTTGCTGACCTTAAAAGCACCACAGTCGAGTGCAGGGGCATAGCTAAAGGATCATGGTCCCCGATACAAAAGTTCTTATTGCCCCCCCCCCCCCCCCCGCAAACTTCTCATGGCCGATGGTCCGCAGCTTTCAGCTGCATCGCTGGGTCTCCTAAGTGACCCAACAATGCAGCACTAGCAGCCGGGGCATCACTAAGGACTTAAAATGTCAGGGGAAATAGCCCCAATACATATATGTCCGTCCAAAAAAAATTGTGTATAGGAGACAGCATAGCATATCTATAGCACTACGACCCTAGAAACTATGGATAGGATTAGATACATTTGCTCAGCAGACAGTATCACACATTATAGGATTAGATATACAGTGGCTGAGCAGACAGTATCACACATGATAGGATTAGATACAGTGGCTCAGCAGACAGTATCACACATGATAGGATTAGATACAATGACTCAGCAGGCAGTATTACACATGATAGGATTAGAGATAGGGCCCAGCAGACAGTATCACACATGATAGGATTAGATACAGTGGCTCAGCAGTCAGTATTACACATGATGGGATTAGATACAGTAGCTCAGCAGACAGTATCACACATGATTGGATTAGATACATTGGCTCAGTAGACAGTATCACACATGATAGGATTAGATAGAGTGGCTAGGCAGACAGTATCACACATGATTAGATTAGATTAGATTAGATACAGTGGCTCAGCAGACAGTATCACACATGATCGGATTAGATACAGGACTCATCTCGCTGACATTGCGGCTGCAGCGCTGGACCCAGGAAAGGTAAGAATAATAATTTTGCTTCTTTATGTGTTACTGATTATTTTTGTGTGTTTGTGTTTTTTTACAGGTTCGGTTGTTGGACTTTGGATTCGAGGATTTCAATGACAGCGTTTTTTTATTGTCAATAAAATGGTTAATGGGGTTGTGTTTTTTTATTTCAATAAAATATTTTTTCTATGTGCTTGTATCTTTTTAAACTTTATTATCACCGCCTTAGTAATGGCCGCTGGCTGATTGACAACCTCCATTACTAAGGCGGGGCTTAATGTTAGCAAGTGTAGAGGCCAACACTAACCCCCATTATTACCCCGGTACCCACCGCCACCAGGGGTACTGGGAAGAGCCGAGTACGAACCAGTACCCGACCATCTGTAGTGACGGCCAGGTACCGAGGCGGCCGCAGGCTGGTAGTATTAGGCTGGGGAAGGCCAAAAACAGTGGCACCTACCACCCTGGTAATGTTGCCTGCCACTGCTGTGTTGTATCTGGCTGGTTATGAAAATTGGAGGGGACCCAACATCGTTCTTTCCAATTATTTTTTATTTTATTTTTTTTAAATGACCCCCCCATTTTTCATAACCAGCCAGATACAATAAAGCAGCAGCAGCCTAGCATTACCAGGGTGGGAAGGGCCACTGTTTTTGGCCTTTCCCCTCCTGATAATACCAGCCTGCGACCGCCCCAGTGACCGACCATCACTACAGATGGTCAAGTACTGGATGGTACCCGGCTCCTCCCAGAACCCCAGGTGGCGGTGGGTACCGGGGTAATAATGGGAGTTAGTGTTAGCCTCTGCACCGGCAAACACTAAGCCCCGCCTTAGTAATGGATGCTGTCAATAGCCGGCGGCAATTACTAAGGCGGTAGAAATATAGTTTAAAAAAAAACACAAAGACATAGAAAAAATATTTTATTGAAATAAAAAAAAAAAACACAAAACCCTCATTAACCATTTTATTGATAATTTAAAAAAAGCCGTCATCGAAGTAGTCCTCGAACCTGTAAGAAAACACACAAAAAAAACGATTAGTAACACATGTGTTAGACTTAGATACAGGGCCCATGTGTGATACGGTCTGTGGGATCCTGTATCTAAGCCTACCACAAGGTAGGCTTAGATACAGGGTCCAGCAGACAGTAATCTTATACAGTATAAGATTACTGTGTGCTGGGGCCCTGTATCTAAGCCTACAGTGTGGTAGGCTTATATACAGGGCCCATCAGACAGGATCACACATGGGCCATGTATCTAAGCCTACCATGTGATTGGCTTAGATACAGGGCCCAGCAGACAGCATCACACAATCTGTGGTCCTGTCTCATGGGCCCTCTAAGCCTGCTACATTGTAGGCTTAAAGGGGTTGTGCAGCCCCTAAACATTGATGGCCTATCCTCAGGATCGGCCATCAATAGCTGATGTGTCGGGGTCCGTCTCCCGGGACTCGCCAATCAGCTGTTTTGAAGGGGCCGAAGAACTCGTACGAGAGCTGCTTCCCCTTCATTTCACTACTCGCCCACACTGTGAATCGCCGACACCGATTCACAGTGTGACCGGAATGAAGGGGAAGCAGCTCTCGTACGAGTGCTGCGGCCCCTTCAAAACAGCTGATTGGCGGGTCCCGCCAGTCAGGGATACTAATCTTACCTTCCTCTTCAGCCGCGGTGGAGGTCCTGTCCTCTCGATGTTGTGCGCGGCGCATAGCGCTGTGACGTCATGCGCTGCGCACAGCGCTTGACGTCAGGACCTCCGCTGCGATCCGGAACCAGGAAGTCAGTCTGTTACTATAGTAGCAGGGGCCCGCGGCCCGAGTTACTATAGTAACTTTTTATTGATGTGGTGCGGGGGGCTGTGGGCCCCCCTGGCTTCAGGGCCGGTAGCAATTGCGACCGCTGCGACCCCTATAGCTACGCCAGTGTTCGTGTGCATTAGCCCTTAGTTGGTGGAACTCTAAAATATCAGAATCTGGGTAACTTGCAGTTCTTCCACATCGCAATCAGTTCTATGATGGAGTCTCTTCACCGTTTTTGTGATTGGAAGAATTTATTTTCAATTCCCATTCCGCTGCATTGGGGAACCTTCTGCTGAGTATACCTACATTGATATTGGTTGCACCTTCTATGTTGACAACCATAAAGTTGGCAAGTTTGTTTTATGCCCTATACATTTGCACTCCAAAGAGAATGAATAGCTTCAGGTTTGGATTGTTAATATGTAATAAAGACATTGCACTCTGATTAGAGTTGTTTTTCCAACCGCTTTACATCTGAAATGTTGACACCTGACAGGAATGGTTCATTGATTCATGCCGCTTGCACCAAATTCTGACCCTCCCATCAGCATGGTGCCATAGGATTGTTATTCCACTGCTCAGTGATCCAATTTTTGCTCTCTATTGCCCACTGGAGTCTTTTCTTTCCTTTTCCATTATACAGCAATGGCACTCAAACTGTTCGTCTGGTATTATAGCCCATCCGTGCTAAGAAACAACGACTTGTGCATTCGGACACATTAGTTTGAGCACCAGCTATGGATTCGACTCCAATTTTAATGACTGTGCACTGCCCGTTTGGCAGAATGATTCTTGACATCCTCCTCTGACCCCTTTCGTCGACAAGTTGTTTACATCCACATGATAACTTTTACTGGATGTTTTTCGTCGATCATGCCATTCTCAGTATACTCTTGACACCTTTGCATGAGAAAACCCCACAAGGCTGGCAGTTTTTTTAAATACTAGTCCCCGGCTACTCTAGCACCGATGACCATGCATGCTTGAAGTCGCTCGGATCGCTTGATTTTTCCATTGCAATTTGGATTTACACTTAAACTGATCCACGTAAAACTTGCACAATTGATTTTGTGCTGTACTCCAGGGTCACATGTCTAAATTTCCACAAATGGAAGATCCAGTCATTAAAGGGCATGTGTCTAATAAAGTGGTCAGTCAGTGAGCACATAAACAATAGAAATATTAAAGTCGAGGGGGGACCTTGATGTGAGCAGTCGCACGGAGTAGGAGCTCCCGCTCGGCGATTCGTTTGGACACATTTATCCTGCACATAACAGCCGGTTGATGCACGCAGATTTCACCCGCAGTGCCAGTAAGGTGTAGTGACTGCAAGAAAACTCTGGAAAGTTGACTTGATGACTCGCACCAAGAAATCCCTTACTGAAGGGGGAGACCGCATGGCTCAAAATGGAGCTGAGGCAGCTGAGGCAAAACGAAAGAGCTGCAGATGAGGCGGCGAGGCGGCGAGGCTGGAGCGGTATGCTAGAACCTCTGCCTCTGCAGCATGCAGGGATAGAGATGTGCTGGCAGTGGCTGACATGTTGGTGGATGAAGCGGACGACACTGGTGAGGAGGAGGAGAAGGAGGCAGATTGTGACAAGGATATACTGGGGTCCGGGACGGCCATGTTGGAGCATGCTGGCGCGGCCATTATTAGGCCTGCAGCACAGACTCTCTTGATCTCTGCCCCAGAACCGACTCTAAGGGACATTATGCTGGCGGTCACTACTTGCAACACTAATGTTTCTATGCTGGTCTCACAGATGGGGAAAGTGTCTGCTGATATTACATTTCTGAGACATGATGTTAAAAAAATCTCTGACCAGACGGCAGAGGTGGAAGGCAGAGTGAGTGATATGGAGGATGCCCTATCGCCTGCATTACAGGACATACGCTGCCATGACCACACTATTGCAGGATTGGTAGCTAAGCCCGATCACCTTGAAAATAGGCTTCGCAGGAATAATGTGTGCATAGTGGGAATGCCGGAGAAGGTGGAGGGACGGGATCCCACTACTTATTTTGAAGCCTGGCTTTTGACTACCTTTGGCAAGGAGACTTTGTCACCATTATATGCAGTGGAACATGCACACAGGGTGCCAACAAGGCCGTTGCCTGAAGGAGCTCTGCCCAGGACAGTACTAGCCAAGTTGTTGCATTACAGAGATCGTTATGTTATTCTGAGAAAGGCAAGAGAAATGCCTAATATATCTGTTAATGGCTGCAAGATTGCATTCTATCCTGATGATTCTGCGGACATAAAAAAAAGGAGAGCTAAATTGACAGATGTCAAGCGTCGTCTTCGTGTTCTTGAACTACCTTACGTCATGCTGTATCCTGCGAATCTGCGGGTGGTGTCTATGGGTTCTACTCACTTCTTTGAAACTCCTAATGTGGCCTTGGAATGGATGGATAGATGGGAGCAAAGATTACGGCGAGAAGGCCGTGGAGTCAACGGGAATGATGGATGAAGCTGATCACTCATCACTGGCTTTTGCAGATTGTTTATGTGCATTGAAACTGATGTGCTGAAAGTTCACTACTAGTTGATACGTTTCGCCGAGTGGGGAGGGATCTCCATCTTCTGTTATGTGGACAAATTGCCGACGTTGCTCTTTTGTAGGATGTAAGGTGGACTCGTGCTCTAGCCTCAGATTTTATCTCGGGTGGTTTCATATTATTATATATGTTTTTCTTGATGGTATTGCTGATACTATTTGTTGGGGAAGGGAAGGGAGGGGAGGGTACACCTAGGATGGCTTCATGCTTTATCGTGTTCTTATGTTTGCATATCTCGATCGTATGTTTCTCCTAGGATGTATAGATATGTGCATTATTTTTCATTCTGTTTCCTATATTGCTGATGGCTGAACAAATAACGATTATATCGTGGAATATCAGGGGTATGGGTGATCCAGTTAAGAGACGGGCCATTTTTGAATATGTCAAGAATCATAAACCATCTATTGTCAGTTTTCAGGAGACGCATTTAACCAAAGATAAGATACAAGTGGTAAAAAGAGCGTGGATTGGGCATGCCTATCATACTACTCACACTGGGTCTTCCCGAGGGGTTTGTATTCTTATACATACATTGATTTTTTTTAGCTGTATGGAGGATGACATCGATACTGAAGGTAGATACATATGTCTACATTGTACTATTTACGATGTTGAGTGTATGTGCCACGTCCATATTCCAGAGTGGTTCTCAGTAAAGTTCTGGCCTTTACTAGTAGGCAGTGGCGTAACTGCCGCTATAGCAGCCGTAACGGCTGCTACGGGGCCCGCGACATGAGGGGGCCCATGGCTGGAGGCTCCACTAGCTGCCGCTATGGCTGCTACAGCGCGACGCCACTGAACAATCGGCAGAGCAGGGAGGTATCTCCCCGCTCTGCCATTAAAGGGGTTGTTCCTACATAAGACATGTATCCCCTATCCACAGGATAGGGGATACACGTGTGATCGCTGGCAGCGATAGGGAGAACGGGGGACCGAAAGTCCCCTGAAGTTCTCCATGAGAAACCTCGGGCTTCCGGGGTCTGTGTCGGCAGCTCTGTAGAAATGAATGGAGCGCCGGTCACGCTTGTGCGCATGCGTGACCAGCGCTCCTTTCATTTTTATTGAGCTGCGCAGACTCCGGAAGTCAGAGTCATGGAGAACTTCGGGGGACTTTCGGTCCCCCGTTCTCCTTATCGCTGGCGTTACCTACAGTGGGGGCTGTATAGCGTTACCTACAGGGGGGCTGTATGGCATTACCTACAGGGGGGGCTGTATGGCGTTACCTACAGGGGGGCCTGTATAGCGTTACCTACAGGGGGGGCTTTATGGCGTTACCTACAGGGGGGCTGAATAGCGTTACCTACAGGGGGGCTGTATGGCATTACCTACAGGGGGGCTGTATAGCGTTACCTACAGGGGGGGCTGTATAGCGTTACCTACAGGGTGGGCTGTATGGTGTTATCTACAGGGGTGGCTGTATGGTGTTACCTACAGGGCGGGCTGTATGGCGTTATCTACAGGGGGGCTGTATGGCGCTATTTACAAAGGGGTCTGTATGGCGTTATCTACAGGGTGGGCTATATGGAGTTATCTACAGAGGGGGCTGTATGGCGTTATCTACAGGGGGGACTGTATGGCGTTATCTACTGGGGGGCTGTATGGCATTATTTCCAGGGGGGCTGTATGATGTTATCTACAGAGGGGGCTGTATGGCATTATCTACAGGGGGGCTGTATGGCGTTATCTACAGGGGGGCTGTAAAAAAGGCACTATCTATAAGGGGGGGTTGTGTGACGCCCAGGTGAGGGGGGGGGGGCTCCAGTCAAACATTTGCTATGGGGCTGTAAAGGATCTGCCAGACACAGCTTCTGTGTCGACGCCCGTGGGTAATCAGTCTGCACCTGCTCCTAAGTCTGAGAGAGTGACACGATCTTCTACCAGTCAGGCTGGGAGGCTGAGGAGTGGGAGAGCCTATCACAGCCTGGCCAGACAGAGCTATCTCACGCCCTCTGTCTATTTATACCTGCATTTCCTGCTCCTCCTTTGCCTGTGATTCTTTTCTGTTTCCTGGCTCTGCTGCTCCTGCTATGATTATTGACCTTGCCTCATTTTTGACCCTGGCTTTACTGACTACGCTTCTGCTCTGCGATTTGTACCTCGTGCACTCCTGGTTTGACTCGGCTCGTTCACTACTCTTGTTGCTCACTGTGTTGCCGTGGGCAACTGCCCCATTTCGCTTAGCTTCTGTGTACCCTTGTCTGTTTGTCTGCCGTGCACTTATTGAGCGTAGGGACCGTCGCCCAGTTGTACGCCGTCGCCTAGGATGGGCCGTTGCAAGTAGGCAGGGACTGAGTGGCGGGTAGATTAGGGCTCACCTGTCTGTCTACCTACCCCGTCATTACAGGGGCCCAGTCTTTCCTAGTTACGCCCCTGCTAGTAGGTTTACCGGAATCCCGATAATTCTGATGGGAGATTTTAACAACTTGATGAATGAATGTTGGGACAAATTGCATACAGTTGTGCGGTTGCTGAGGGATGAACTAAAGCAGTTCGGTCAATTGGATTAATGGAATCCTCGTTAATAGATATTTGGCGTAATAAACATCCACAGATTAGGGCATTTTCCTGTCATTCTGCTACATTTAACTCCATGTCTAGGATTGATTATATGTTCATTAATGACATATTTTTCTCTAGGATCCGGTCTGTAGAATATTTATCTAGAACTTTGTCGGATCATTCACCTATCCTTATGAGAGCGGATTTCTCGCGTTCAGCTGGACAGGGTATTCAGATGTGGAAAGTAAATGCATTTTGGTTACCGTTGTTGAATAAAGAAGATATCAATAAACATATTACGGAGTATTTCCAATTTAATAGTGGTTTGGCATCTTCCAATGTGTTATGGGTTGCCATGAAGGCCTCAGTTAATGGGATCCTTATTAAACTTATTAGTCTGAGGAAACTAAAAACTAGACAGCTGAGGGTAGTTCTGCGACGCTAGGGTTGATGAAACTGAAACAGCATTTATTCAATGCCCGAGCGTAGGGACAGAAACACAGTGGAGGGAAGCTAGGGAGGCTCTGCAGTTCCATCTTTTGACAGAGGCAGAAAAGAAAAGATACTTTTCTAGACAATTTCATTTTGAGGAAGGGGATAGGGCTGGCCATATGCTGGCTAATATTATTAAAACACAGAAAGGGGCTTCATATGTGGCATCTATCTCTACCTCTCAGGGAGCTTTGGTGTCCGAGACGTCACAGATAATTGAGGTTTTTCACCTGTTTTATCAGAATTTGTATAACTCTAGACTTACTGTCCCAAATGAAGAGATTCAGCTCTTTCTATCTGGCACGTGTCTCAGTGTACTATCAGATGAGGATAGGGATTTCTTAGAGACCCCGTTCACTCTGGAGGAGTTACAAAATGCTGCTGCATCTTTGACCAATAACAAGGCGCCGAGATTAGACGGATTGCCAGTGGAATTGTATAAAGAATTTGGGGATGTATTGCTTCCGGAACTCTTGACAGTGTTTGGGGAGGCCTTGCCATAAGGATTCTTACTGGACACTATGGAAGAAGCTGTAATAGTCGTACTGCTAAAACCTGGAAAAGATCCACTTATGCCGGATTCGTATAGGCCAATTTCTCTACTACAGGTGGATGTTAAAATTATTGCAAAGGCCTTGACTGTGCGTCTTTCTAGGGTTATCACTAGTCTGATACATCCGGATCAGACTGGCTTTATGCCTGCGAAGTCTACGGCCATTAACCTTAGACTCTTGTATTTAAACATGCAGATTCCAGTGGATAATCCAGGGAAACGACCTGTTTGCTCCTTAGATGCGGCCAAGGCCTTTGGGATAGTATAGAGTGGGAGTTTCTTTGGAGAGTTCTGGAGAAGATGAGGTCTGGGGAGAAGTTCATTGCTTCTGTTCGTCTCTCATATAAGGCTCCTATGGCTCGAGTACGAGTGAATGGTGTTTTAACGGAACTGTTTGGGCTGGGTAGGGGTACTCGACAGGGATGTCCTTTATCACCGTTACTATTTGCGATTGCCATAGACCCTCTGGCGGCCAATATCTGACAAGATCTGGAGATTGGGGGTTTTTGTTGTGGTAGGATAGAGGAAAGGATAGCCTTGTAAGCTGATGACATGCTTCTCTTCTTGGGAGACACGGGTCATTCTTTGGATAATGCAATTGGTGTCATCAGACGATTTGGCTCATATTCTTGGTTAACCATCAATTGGACCAAATTGGATTTGCTCCCGAACAATGAACCTCTGGTGGAGTTGGATAGGGAACATATCCCGCTGCATTGTGCTACTGTTATCAAATATTTGGGAACAAGGATATCAACAGTGCTGTCTTATTTTGAATGCCTCAATTTGGACCCCCTGATTACTAAATTTAGGCATAAACTGGTGGCCTGATGTGGGTTACCTATCTCATTGATAGGGCGTACCAATCTCATTAAGATGGTGTGGATGCCTCAGCTGTTATTCTTTCTGCATAATTCACCTGTTTGGATATCCCAACGATTCTTTTTGATGGTTAATCGGCTGTTTAGGGATCTTATATGGAAGAAAGGGCATGTACGTATAAAACT
Organism: Rhinoderma darwinii; assembly: GCF_050947455.1. NCBI lineage: Eukaryota > Metazoa > Chordata > Amphibia > Anura > Rhinodermatidae > Rhinoderma > Rhinoderma darwinii. Next base: position 306,234,442 of record NC_134690.1, on the reverse strand, counting down.
AGACACATTACAGAGAGGAAATTTGAATGATGGTTTGGCGGCTCCTAATCCGGGGATATATTATGTGGCGGCACAGGTATAACACCTCAGGGGGTGGGGATTGGAAGAGTCAGATTCTGTGCAGGGTATACTAAGGTATTTCACGCAGTGTGAGAGGTTGTTTTAAGCTTTAGAGGTTGGTAAATTTAAAACACATACTAAGAGGTTGCCCACGTTATATCAAATACATAGAGTATGGGGGAAGGTAAAAGATCATTTGGGAATTCAAGGATATACACAGATCACTCCTCTATGGAATAACCCTTGTTTACCTGAGGTTGCGAGCCTGAAAGGATTTGGGAGATGGAAATATAAGGGAATTTTATGGTTGGCGCAGGTTTATAAGGAGGGAGCTTTAAAACTGTTCTCTGATTTGATATCTGAATTTGCTCTGTCTAATGATTCCTTTTTTGAATACTTACAACTGAGACATGCATTGGTCACAGAAGCCAATATAGGAGATACAATCACGTTCACTACGAATCCGATCGTTACTTTTGTTGGTGATACAGTAAAATCTAAGGGACTTATCTCACTGGTGTATAAATATCTCATGGATAGAGAGTACTCTAAAAGACCTCTTGGGGTTAAAGAAAAATGGGAAAGAGATATTGGTCCTATAGAGGAGGGGCAATGGCAGGAGATAGTGGAGTACATCTCTAAATTGTCTCTGAGTGAGGCACATAGGTTGTCGCATTTGTATCTTCTACACCGGGTATATAAAACGCCTCAGTTCTTATTCGACATTGGACTGAGAGATAATCCTTTGTGTAATCGGTGCAAGGTTCATAATGCGGATCTCTTACATATGATGTGGTCATGCCCACATCTGGAAACATTCTGGAGGGAGGTGGTGGAGATAGTTAATGGGGTGTATTCTGCTAATCTTACAATGACGCCATATGTGTGTGTGTTGGGTTATGTGAACGATCTAATGGGTTCTGAGGTATTTAAAACTGCTGTAGCTCGTTTGCTATATATGGCAAGGAAATTAATTGCTCAGAAATGGTTGCAGGAGCTTCCTCCTACAAGGGTAGAATATGTTGCCAAAGTGAACTGGCTTGTATCCATGGAAAAAACTATATATTCGAAAAGGGGTACCTTAAAAAAATTTGAGGAGATGTGGGCGTTATGGCTGGATGGCTCGGGTCTAGCGTCTGTGGAGCTAATAAGAGATAGGGGGATATTTAGGATCGTTGTTGGAGACATATAGGGATATAATGAGAAGGTATGAATATGTTATGGTTTATTATAATGATGATGGACGTCATTACGCATATGACTGCTGGGTGGTGTATGTTGCTTGATGATATGACATGCCATTCTTGTGGATTGGGTGGATTCTTTCCCAGGTGTACTAAGCTGGAGGGGACGGGGTGGGGGTGTTATCTGTTAATATGTATTTCTTTTCTACTGCTTGTGCTTTTTTGTACTTGTGTGTGCATGTATTGTGAAAAAAACATGTGAAAACTTTTGTGTTCTAATAAAACGTTACTTGATTTAAAAAAAGAAATATTAAAGTTGGAGATATTTAAGTAATAGGGAAGGGCTTCCTTGCTTATTCCATCAGCAGAATACTGACAATACAACACAATCACAACATTATGAGTATTGCCTACCTCTAGTGAATGTGGCTGAGATGCTGTACCCCACACAACCCGTGGAAGAGTGGAGTTTTTTTCTAATCTCAACAATGTATTTTATTTATAAATTTCGAGACCAATATTTTTATATTACACAGTAAGAAGAACATTTGTTCCAAATACATTATCTTTTGTAGATGCAATACAATGTTTTATTCCAAGTATTATCTGGTCAGTAATAACCAAAGGCTTTATATATTTTTATATGGTACGTTGCTCTAAGGTGAGACACCAGACATGTGGACAAGCAGATGCATATTGTACAGACGGCTGCTAATTCATTCATTACTCATTTGCAGTCTCTTCCATTCTGACTGACAAGCTCCATGTTTTAAGGTCCCTTCAAATCAAGTTTATTTGCATTATGGTAAGATGCTTAACTACTTAGTGGTGCTTAGTATGTATGCTTGAATGGGTTAATTGACTGCACATAGTTACATAGTTAGTACGGTTGAAAAAAAGACACATGTCCATCAAGTTCAACCAAGGGATGGAAAAAACAAGACTGTCACATCACATGAAAATAATATTTATTTTATGAACATGTTTCTTAAAATGTTATGAAAATATGTTTCTGAAGATGTAATTTTTTTTTAGCATGAATTGACTACATGGAAATCTTAACATAGTTTCTAATTAAATTGTACAAGTGCACTAAAAATAATTGTCTGCTTTGATTCTCTTAGAGAGTTCCTCCTGGAAGAATTGATCCCACTGGACCTATTTAAAATGCTTGACACCACTAGAAACTATACACTAATTGGTCTGATTTACGTTTCTCTGAAAGTTGCTTGTTTAACCAGTAACCAGGCAACATTATCCAGCCAGTATTATTACAAATACCCTCAAGCCTACATTTGACTTATTTAGAATGAGAAATAATACCCTGGGGCGCGAGATATGATAACATTGCTTTAAATAATTTAAAAAAACAACAATGGAGATTTTGAAGTTGCGAAGGGCTATACTACTGTATATAGGGAGAGAGAACAATTATTGATATTGTACAGGGGTATTTTAAATCAGGGCATTTATAGTCCTAGTCCCATCCGCTGCTGTTCCACAACGAGATCTACTCTTAGAGAATCCTTGATATCCTAAAATGACGGGTTAAACCAGCATTTGGAAACAGGTATTTTTATTTTGACTTCATATCATTTATGGTATTGTCACATTAAATGAGTATATTTTTGAACAAATACAAAAGCGGTGCTGTTTTCTTTTAGTCTCATAGAAACCCTTTAATATCTCTCTGATAGCTACTGTGATCATGTCTACATATAATTAATATGCTCGATTTCTCATTTGGTAATTGTTTAAATGGTTTAGTGGTTTTCTTTTAATATTATACAGATGTATTTTTATTTATATATATATATATATATATATATATAGATAGATAGATAGATAGATAGATAGATAGATAGATAGATAGATAGATAGATAGATAGATAGATAGATAGATAGATAGATAGATAGATAGATAGAAAAAGAAAATTTGCAGCACTTCAGCGTGAAGAAAATGGTGGTTTATTCAGTCAAACACAAAGCGACGTTTCAATCCTACAATGGGATCTTTATCAAGCATAGTGACACATCAAATGCTGCAAACTTATATAGGGCTGAGATCAATTTGCATAATTAATCTCATTAGAATACAAATAAAGTGCATAGTGCAAAAAATCATTGTCAACAAGTAATTTAAGGTATCAGTCAAAATGTCAATTTGATACATAAAGTGCAAGTGCTCATACTAGATATCGTGAACAACGGTATAAAATACAAAATTCATTAAAATCAAGTGATTAGGACACAATCATATATGCCTCAGTTGTGTTAGAATAAAGTATCGTAGATCCGCTCACCAATCAGAACTTCAGGTTTTTATTAGTGTATATAGCTATCAGATTTCGTGGCGATGCTCAGCTGTACACCGCGTTGTGATCAAAATATCCTGGTATGGAGTGCGCCTGCGTGAAGGATAGAAGCGGAAGTATACCGCTGCCAGGCAACAGGACGCTCAAAAGACGTGGTGACGACACAGTGCGTTCCACTGTGTAAACATTGTGAATGACGGCGTCCTCAGTTGCCAAGCAACCGATCCGAATCCACAGCACACAATTGGGTACAATATTAATATCACTCTCATACATTGTATAACACTGACGACATTGTCATAGCGAGTCACACGGTCCATAATGGAAAAAAAACAAATGTAATAGTGCTCCTAAAGGTAAGTAACAGAGATTTCCGTTATGATATTCCATCCGAGGATCAGGACGTTTTTCTGGGCACCCATGCAACAGTTTTTTTGTGAGTGCTGCTGCTTTCTGCTTTTCTATATTTGGATCCTATTAGCTTGCACCACGATTTTCAACTCTATATAACTTCCTTCTATGGAACAGGTGGCTATACCTGTTGGGGTTACTTTAGCCAACACTATTGTTTTTACAGATGAGGACATTGTGAGAATTTTAAACGGAGAGGAGGGCGATGTGTCATTCCTGAGTGTTCCCTCTATATCAGACATCAAACGGAACCTTGAATTTAATTCAAAACGATTGATCAATGTCGAACTCCATTTACTTACACTTGGACAGTACTACAGGAACAACATGATTCCACATGGGATGAGAATCCAACTTAAACCTACAATGCATATGCAACATGAGGAATTTAGAAGTAAATATGAGCTGCTTGCCGGCAAATACGCTTTATAAACTATATTTATAAACTATATTATTGAATATGGACTTTTTACAGAGAGATTTGGGTGGTCTGAAAAAGAAGGTACAAGATCTGGAGGGTACCTTGAAAACGCTTATACAGGCAGATGAATTTAATACTCACATGGATAAATTACGTACTACACTCAGCAAAGTAAGGATTGACATTGAAGAGACCAAGAAAAAGAAGTGGTATCGTGATCAATTGGACTATCAATCAGGACGCGTTTATACATGGGATAATGCTTTTGATTACACCGGCGGTGCTCCCAGACATGATAAAAAAAAGCACGGGATCAAAGCTACAACAAAAAGGATGTACGCACACAAGGATACTTCCAGAGGAACCTTCCAAGAAGTGAACAGGATGATTTTTTAGATTCCAATATGTGGGAGATTCCAAAAAGAATACCAGACGAGCAGGGCGCAGGAGACACCGAAGAACCCGCTTCCATAAATTGGCACACCACAAGGGTCAGAAGTCACTACAAGACAGCAACAAAAAGACTCTGCCCAAACAGTGGTAAGTATTTCTAGGCATCTTTTATCGAATATACAATTGCAATTACTGTCAAAAGGGCTTTCGTTTTGTCCAAATCAGCATATTGACTGGTTTCAGTTAGAATTAGATCTGTATAGATTTATGAGATCCATTAAGCTAAAAGTATGGTTTGATACGCAACCTAAAAATACAGTGGTTCATGACACTCTCCCTACATTATCTTTAAATAAATTGGGATTATTTAATAGAAGCTCGTTTCAACCACCTGTCATAACACATGCGATAGAAACATTTAGAGAACTAGTTCAGAAAGACATTAACCGCTTCCCGACCGCCCACTGTATATTCACGTCGGCACTTGCTGGGCTCTGTGCAGTGCCGACGTGAATTCACGGTGGGTGTTAAAAGCGCGATCCGGGTGTCTCAGAGTAGCGCTGACACCCGGATCACGCTGTTATCACCTACCTCTGTTCCCGGAGATATGATCGGGACCTGATTAGTTCAGGTCCCGGTCATGTGATCGCAGGGAAAGTGTGTTGTATCAACGAACTGGAAAGTTTGTTGCTATAACAAACTGGAAAGTTTGTTGCTACAACAAACTTTCCCGGGGACCGATTGCAGGTGCTGCAGTCGGTTATAAGGCAGAACCCGGGGCCATATATCAGCCCCCGGGTCTGCCATGCACGACAGCCTATGAGAACCAGCCGGATGCTGGTTCTCATTAGCTTCCTGTCAGTGTGACTCTCAGCGTCACACTGACAGTATATAATACGTTACACTACCTAGGTAGTGTAATGTATTATAGCAGCGATCAGTGCTGCCAGGCTTCAAGTAAAACAAGTAAAAAGTAAAAAATAAAGTAATAAAAAAGTTTTATAAAAGTGTAAAAACAAGTTATAAAAGTTACAAAAAGAAATAATGCTTTTTTTCCTATAATAAGTCTTTTATTATAGGAAAAAAATGAAAATGTTAAAAAAAGTACACATATTTGGTATCACCGCGTTCGTAACGACCCAAACTATAAAACTATAATATTATCAGAATCACTTTTTTTTGGTCATCAACCCTCCCAAAATATAGAATAAAAAGTGATCAAAAAGTCGCATGTACCCCAAAATAGTACCAATAAAAACTACAACCCGTCCCGCAAAAAACAAGCCCTTACACCGCTTTTTTGACGGAAAAATATAAAATTATGGCTCTCAGAATATGGGGACACAGAAAATAAATTATTTTATCAAAGTGATTTTATTGCGCAAATGCCACAAAACATAAAAAACCTATATACATATGGTATCGCCGTAATCATACCGACCCGCAGAATAAAGTAAAATGTCATTTATACCGCACGGTGAATACTGTAAAAAAAAAAAAATACAAAAAGCATTGTCAGAATTTATGTTTCTTTGTCACTTTGCTTCCAAAAAAATCTAATAAAAAGTGATAAAAAAAAATCACATGTACCCTAAAATGGTAATAATGAAAAGTACAGATTGTCCCGCAACAAATAAGCCCTCACACAGCTCCGTTGGAGAAAAAATAAAAAAGTTCTGGCTCTCAGAATATGGCGATGCAAAATGTGCAGAGTGTTCCAAAAGCGGATAGGATCGGGCGCCATTTATCAGTGCGACACTGGCCACATATCTGCGGATTATTATTTATGTACCCCATTATTATACCCTCTTATTATGCCTTGATGTACTCTGCCCAATTTACACATACCCCCACATCATAAACTGAAATACCAGCAAAACCCCAAACAGAACAGTTACCAAGCAAAATCTGCGCTCCAAAAGCCAAATGGTGTTCCCTCCCTTCTGAGCCCCACAGTGCGCCCAATCACCAGCTTACATCCACATATATGACATTTTATATCCGGGAGAACCCGCTCAACATTGTATGAGGTATTTGTCTTCAGTGGCACAAACTGGGCACAATATATTGTGCATTAAAATGGCATATCAGTGGAAAATTGTAATTTTCACTTTGCACCATCAGCTGCGCATTAACGCCTTGGCGCACCACGACTTAATAGCATGTCGTGGTGCGAGGGGTTATATATGGAGCGGGCTCACGCGCTGCGCCCGCACCATATTCTGCAGCTGTCAGCTGTGTATTACAGCTGACACCCAGGACGAACGGACAGGAACAGCGATCGCGCTGTTACAGGAGCCTGTAAAATGACATTATACTGCAATACCTTAGTACTGCAGTGTATTGTACCAGCGACCTAATGATCGCTCGTTCCAGTCCCCTAAAGGGACTTTTGGGAGGTTTCCACTGTTTTGGTACCTCAGGGGCTTTGCATATGCGACATGACACCCGAAAACCATTCCAGCTAAATTTGAGCTCCAAAAGCCAAATATTGTTCCTTCCCTTCTGAGTCCTGCCGTGTGTCCAAACAGCAGTTTATTACCACATATGGTGTATTGCTGAAATCACGACAAATTACTTTACAAATTTTGGGGTAATTTTTCTCCTTTATTCATTGTAAAAATTAAACATTTCTATGTTTTTTCAGAAAAAAGTCGATTTTCATTTTCACGGCCTAATTCCACTAAATTAAGCAAAAAAACTGTGGGATTCCACTGTTTTGCTTACTCCAGGGCGTTGCAAACGCGACATGGCACTGAAAACCAATCCAGCAAAATCTGCGCTTCAAAATCCAAATGGCGCTCCTTCCCTTCTGAGCTCTGCCGTGGGTCCAAACAGCAGTTTAGTACCACATATGGGGTATTGGCGTAATCGGGAGAAGTAGCTTTACAAGTTCTGGGGTGCTTTTTAATCTTTATTACTTGCAAATATAATTTATTTATTTATTTTTTTTCAGAAAAAAAGTAGATTTTCACTTTCACAGACAAACTCCAATAAATATAGCAGAAGACCTGTGGGGTCAAGATGCTAACTGTACCCCTAGATAAATTCCTTGAGGTGTGTAGTTTCCAAAACCGTCTCACTTTTGGGGGATTTCCACTGTTTAGGTACCACAAGACCTCTTCAAACCTGACATGGTGCCTAAAATATATTCTAAAAAAAAGGAGGCCCCAAAATCCACTAGGTGCTACTTTGCTTCTGAGGCCTGTGTTTCAGTCCATTACCACACTAGAGCCACGTGTGGGATATTTCTAAAAACTGCAGAATCTGGGCAATAAATATTGAGTTGCATTTCTCGGGTAAAACCTTCTGTGTTACAGAAAAAAATGTATTACAAATGAATTTCAGCAAAAAAAATAAAATTTGTAAATTTCAACTTTGCTTTAATTCCTGTGAAGCGCCTAATGGGTTAAGAAACTTTCTGAATGCTATTTTGAATACTTTGAGGGGTGCAGTTTTTAATATGGGGTGATTTATGGGGTCTATCTAGTACACAAGGCCCTCAAAGCCACTTCAGAACTGAACTAGTCCCTGTAAAAATAGCCTTTTGAAATTTTCTTGAAAATGTGAGAAATTGCTGCTAAAGTTCTAAACGTTGTAACGTCCTAGAAAAATAAAATAATGTTCAAAAAACTATGCAAATATAAAGTAGACATATGTAATATATAAAATAGTAACTATTTTGTGTGGTATTACTATCTGTTTTACAAGCAGATACATTTAAAATGAGAAAAATCATAATTTTTGCAAATTTTCTCCAAATTTTGGTGTTTTTCACAAATAAGCAATGAATTTATTGACCAAATTTTTTCACTAACATAAAGTACAATATGTCACGAGAAAACAATCTCAGAATCGCTTGGATAGGCAAAAGCATTCCAGTGTTATTAACACATAAATTGACACATGTCAGATTTGAGAAAATGGGGCTGGTCATGAAGGTCAAAATGAGCTCGGTCTTGAAAGGGCTAATACTCTGAGGACTCAGACACATAACCATTATTTTAAACAGCCTAATATGACTACCTCTGACATTGCGGCATTGGAAGAACTGGTCCATAACCAGGATCTTACGATAAAACCCGCAGACAGAGGCGCAGCAATCGTGGTTATGGATACAGATATGTACATCAAGGAATGCAATAGACAATTGTCTGATACCAATGTGTAATGATGGTGGTAGGGAAACAGACAAGTGAGCCCTAATCTACCCGCCACTCAGTCCCTGCCTGCTTGCAACGACCCGCCCTAGGCGACGGGGTACAACTGGGCGACGGTCCCTACGCTCAATAAGTGCACAACAGACAAACAGACAAGGGTACACAGAAGCTTAGGGAAATGGGGCAGTTGCCCACGGCAACACCGTGAGCAACAAGAGTGGTGAACGAAGCCGAGTCAAACCAGGAGTGTACGAGGTACCAAACGCAGAGCAGGAGAGTAGTGAACAAGCCGAGTCAAACCAGGAGTGTACGAGGTACCAAACGCAGAGCAGGAGAGTAGTCAGTAAGCCAGGGTCAATATGAAGCAGGTACAAATAGTTTAAGAAGCTGCAGCAGGGCCAGGAAACCAAACGAGAAGAATCACAAGGAGGAACAGGAAAGGCAGGTATAAATAGCATCCTGTTGCCTGGCAGCGGTATACTTCCGCTTCTAATCTTCACGCAGGCGCACTCCATACCAGGATATTTTGATCACAACGCGGTGTACAGCTGAGCATCGCCACGAAATCTGATAGCTATATACACTAATAAAAACCTGAAGTTCAGATTGGTGAGCGGATCTACGATACTTTATTCTAACACAACTGAGGCATATATGATTGTGTCCTAATCACTTGATTTTAATGAATTTTCGATTATACCGTTGTTCACGATATCTAGTATGAGCACTTGCACTTTATGTATCAAATTGACATTTTAACTGATACCTTAAAGAGGCTCTGTCACCAGATTTTGAAACCCCTATCTGCTATTGCAGCAGATCGGCGCTGCAATGTAGATTACAGTAACGTTTTTATTTTTAAAAAACGAGCATTTTTGGCCAAGTTATGACCATTTTCGTATTTATGCAAATGAGGCTTGCAAAAGTACAACTGGGCGTGTTGAAAAGTAAAAGTACAAGTGGGCGTGTATTATGTGCGTACATCGGGGCGTGTTTACTACTTTTACTAGCTGGGCTTTCTGATGAGAAGTATCATCCACTTCTCTTCAGAACGCCCAGCTTCTGGCAGTGCAGATCTGTGACGTCACTCACAGGTCCTGCATCGTGTCGGCACCAGAGGCTACAGATGATTCTGCAGCAGCATCAGCATTTGCAGGTAAGTAGCTACATCGACTTACCTGCAAACGCCGATGCTGCTGCAGAATCATCTGTAGCCTCTGGTGCCGACACGATGCAGGACCTGTGAGTGACGTCACAGATCTGCACTGCCAGAAGCTGGGCGTTCTGAAGAGAAGTGGATGATACTTCTCATCAGAAAGCCCAGCTAGTAAAAGTAGTAAACACGCCCCGATGTACACACATAATACACGCCCACTTGTACTTTTACTTTTCAACACGCCCAGTTGTACCTTTGCAAGCCTCATTTGCATAAATACGAAAATGGTCATAACTTGGCCAAAAATGCTAGTTTTTTAAAAATAAAAACGTTACTGTAATCTATATTGCAGCGCCTATCTGCTGCAATAGCAGATAGGGGTTGCAAAATCTGGTGACAGAGCCTCTTTAAATTACTTGTTGACAATGATTTTTTGCACTATGCACTTTATTTGTATTCTAATGAGATTAATTATGCAAATTGATCTCAGCCCTATATAAGTTTGCAGTATTTGATGTGTCACTATGCTTGATAAAGATCCTATTGTAGGATTGAAACGTCGCTTTGTGTTTGACTGAATAAACCACCATTTTCTTCATACTAGAGTGCTGCATATTTTCTTTTTCTATATATGATATTCCGTCCGAGGATCAGGACGACTTGCTGGGCACCCGTGCAACAGTTTTTTGTGAGTGCTGCTGCTTTCTGCTTTTATATATATATATATATATATATATATATATATATATATATATATATATATATATATATATATATATATATATATATAATTAAAAACAAGTATATGGCCATTTTTTATTGGTAGCATAGAAAGTATAGGTGCTTTGTATGTCTTACTAGTTATGCTTTAGGTTGGATAAGTGATTTAATTATAAATATGTAATTAACGGGTAACAGCCAAAACACCTACAAATTGCTAAATCATGGGTGGCATTGCACTTTGTACTAATTCAGGGATTCTGGATTACTGGGGTGGAAATCATTGAGACTGCAATGCGCTTGTATGACATGTCAGAATAAGATAGCTTATATGTGCACACCAAGACGAGCTTTCTCACCGACTCCTTTACAATCAAACTATTATTATTTTTAGCAGCAGAAGATTTAATCATCTATTGCAGAAGATAAAACACTGTTAGGCCCTGTTCACACAGAGTTTTTTTGCCGTTGTTTTTGCCATGAAAAATGGCCCAAATTGACTCCCATTGGAGCTGGAGGCGTTTTTTAACCGCGAGCAAAAAAAACGCTTGTGGGAAAAAGAAGTGACATGCCCTATCTTGAGGCGCTTTCTGCCTCAAAAACCCCATTGAAATCAATGGGAGACGCATTTTTTACGCGTTTTTTTGCCGCGATGTTTGACGTGTTTTTGCCACAAAAAACACTTGCGGTTATTCCATCTTTCTGTTGAAGAGATAGATAAAAGAAAAAAAAGGAGTCATAAAACCGTGTCAAAAATCGCGTCAAAAAACGCGTGTGGTACAAAACCACTTAAAAAAAAATTGTTTTTCCAGGTAGAATTTTCTGCCAGCAAAAAACTCTGTATGATCAAGGCCTTATACATAAACATTTTTATAATTAAAAATAAAGATTATTTATGCATTCAAAATGTAAAAAAACTCCAGCACAGTAAACATTCCTATGCTAATTCATGAACTGTGTAATCAGACACGTGAAAGGGAACAAAACATAAGGATGTGACATGTCTTACAGTTGTCTTAGTTTTTATTTGTAGTAGTACAACACAGGGCCTTGGCTATCAATTTCGTATTTGAGAGGGCACATTTTTCTAAGGACTTATTCACACGAACGTGTCCATTTTGCGCGCGCAAATAATGCAGCGTTTTGCGCACGCAATAGTTCAGTGTGGCATCTGTATTTGGTGCGTGGCTGCGTGATTTTCGTGCAGCCGGCATCATTATGACACTCTGTTTTGATGTTACGACACAGTAAAGAAGGAGGGGCTTTTATGTTCCCCTTCACTTCTTTACCTACTGTAGCGCGAATCACGCGCGTCACCCGGAAGTGCTTCCGTGTGCCGTGCGCGATTTGCACTTAGATTTGACTTCAATGGGTGCGTACTGCGAGAAACACGGGCAAGTATAGGACATGTCGTGATTTTTACGCAGCGGACATAAGCTGCGTGAAAATCACGACCTGTCAGAACGGCCCCATTGACTTACATACGTCCGTGCGACGCGCGTGATTTCCACGGGCGTAGCACGGACGTAATACACGTTCGTGTGAATAAGGCCTAAATTTGAAATACATGGGAAATGTAAATAACGCAGACGAAATAGCACCGACCCGGAATAACCAAGCACACCTAAGAGGTTGAAAGAAATCTCCTTGGGTATACATTGCGCAGAAGGGACCCCATAGCAAAAACCAAATACTAGCCATCATACTCCTCCATTCAAGAAAAGGAAGATCCAGAGCTTGTTGCCGCCTCACCTTTCCTATCCATTGTAAGGGAGTGCGCTGGTATGAAACACACTGTTTCTTCACAGCCCAATGCAAGTACATAAAGCCAATAGAAAAGGGGAATTGGGCCAGCCTGAACCTCCTCCCCATAACATATAGTACGCATGTCCTTGCCAATACCTTCAATCTAAGCAGTTTGACGCCTGCGTCCACTGTACCCAATCAACTTTGATACAGCTATTTTATATTTCAGCATGAGCATTTTCATCATCGGTATAACTAGAATTTAAAGTGACCTACAGCATAGTCAGGAATGGGCCTCTACCTTGTAAACTGGACTGTGGTAATACCTTCAATATAAGTGCTGAGGATACTGCCACAGCGGCTAGTGAACAGAGATGGATAATAATGGCTGCTGTTTTGCAGGAGAGTTAGGGTATGTTCACACGCAGTAGCAAAATATGTCTGAAATCACGGAGCTGTTTTCACCTGAAAACAGCTCCTGATTTTCAGATGTTTTTGTAACTACTCGCGTTTTTCGCGGCATATTTTACGGACGTTATTGGAGCAGTTTTTCAATGGAGTCAATGAAAAACGGCTCCAAAAACATCCCAAGAAGTGACATGCACTTCTTTGATGTGGGTGTCTTTTTACGCGCCGTCTTTTGACAGCGACGCGTAAAATGACACCTCGTGGGAACAGAACATCGTAAAACCCATTGAAAGCAATGGGCAGATGTTTGTAGGCTTAATGGAGCCGTTAAACAGTGCATCTGAACATACCCTTAGTAGTATTTTAAGACCTCCTTTACTGACACCTACCATACAAAAATTACAGGATGATATTCATTCCATGAAGTTACTCTTAGTGACTATTTATTAAGGACAGTTATGGGACAGTATAATGCTCCCTTGTCAGTTTTAAGCAGAAAAGGACAACAGGAACGGATTTCCAGGATTTTAGGAATGGGTGCTTAGGCTGACTCTTGGCCTACTGATACAGAGGATTAGCAGTTTTAGGTCATAAGTCTACTGGACAATGGATTCTTTGACCATGGGGATTTCAGGAACACAGTCTCAGGAACACGGTGCCTTTGGAACACAAAACTTTAGAATTACAGTGTGTCACAATGGGTACGTGGACCCACTGGGCCGTACCACCATAGCGGGATAGCAGCTGGTCAACGGGATACCAAGTCAAAGTCTATAGTTCGGATAAGGGTACCTGTAGTAACTTCAGACAGTAGCGATGGTAGGTTCAGACGGGACCTTGGAAGCAGGCAGACACCAGGCGCGGTGTAACACGGAAGGCGTAGTATACAGCACAACGCGACTCCAACTCTTTACGGCACAAGAACAAGGTAGCACGGGATACAGGTAGCAGGAATGGGAACACTGGGAACTGGAAAACACTAAGGGACCATTTGCAAAAACTAACACGGGTAACACAACAACGCTCAGGCAATGAAGGAAAGGGACAGGACCCTTTTTATAGTCCAGGGTGATCATGGGCTAATTTGGGATACAATTCAGGACACAGCAGAGTAAAACGGATGTGAGCGCTGGCGTCTACTGAGGAGGAGATGCGGACCAGCGCTCACTGATCCATGGCTGCGGACGTCAGGGGGTGAGTAATCCCGTCGGTCCGCGGCCATGGGTGTCACACAGGGCTTTAGGAAAAGAGCTTCAGGGACACAAGCCACAGAACACAGGTCTAGTTGGCAACAGAATTAGCAGACACAAATGTTCCAAAACTCCTCTAACCCGCTGGCTTACTTTTGTAACGCAAGAGGAAGGCAGTCAACAAAGGACAGGTGGGATAGATCGTGATAAAGACGAAATGCAGAAAACAACAAACATAAAAGACACTGCAAAAAAAGAATTTGCTTTGATTACATTTTAATATTAACTTAATTCATACTTCTTACATGGTTGTAAGGTCATCAAGACAAAATCTCCAGGCAGCTTCATTTGAAAACTGATTTAAAAATAAAAACTCATGAATCCCCCCTTCCTTGTCTTTTATTTTGGTTGTGCAACTAATTTTGCAAAGCAATCTTCTTCATATACTTAGATGATGGTGTATGTATTTCTCTCCCAAGTATCTAGTGTCTTTTTAACTACATTTATTTGATGAATTGAATGTTTTTGGGGTGCTCGGACGTGCACTCCACACTATTTACCTTTGATCTTGTCTATTGGTGAGCTGCCCCATCCGCTAGTTGGGTAGCCAGTGGCGGATGATCATTAGGGCGTTTCGGGCGGTCGCCCGGGGCCCACGGCTCCCAGGGAGCCCAAGGCTCCCAGGGGGCCCATGACCGCCCGAACCCCCTCATGCCCAGTGGCGTCGCTAGCACCGGAGGGAGCCCCGGTGCAAGGACCGCACCTATCGGGCGAGGGGAGCTTAGCTTCTACTTAGCAGTCGTGGTCTGTGCTGCTTTAGAAGCTCCCCCTCCAGCCCCCCTTCCCTGCTCTAAACATCTCTCCTCTGCTGCTAGCTGTCGGGACATGGGGGAGGGGAGACTGTCGGCGGGCTCTGTGTCGTGCTGTGAGCAGGAGAAGAGCTGCAGTGAAGACATAAAAGGTAAGTGCATGTGTGTTTAATGTCCATATTCATGTATGTTTAATGTCCATATTCATGTGTTTACAAGGTGTACTTTTTGTATAATGTGCATACTCGTGTGTACTTTGTGTACTATTCATACTTTGTGTATAATGTGCGTACTTTGTGTATAATGTGCCTACTTTGTGCATAATGTGCGTACTTTGTGCATAATGTGGTACTTTGTGTACTGTGCGTACTTTGTGCATAATGTGCCTACTTTGTGTACTTTGTGCATAATGTGCGTACTTTGTGCATAATGTGCCTACTTTGTGTACTTTGTGCATAATGTGCCTACTTTGTGTACTTTGTGCATAATGTGCCTACTTTGTGCATAATGTGCCTACTTTGTGCATAATGTGGTACTTTGTGTTCTGTGCGTACTTTGTGCATAATGTGCCTACTTTGTGTACTTTGTGCATAATGTGCCTACTTTGTGCATAATGTGCGTACTTTGTGCATAATGTGGTACTTTGTGTACTGTGCGTACTTTGTGCATAATATGACTACTTTGTGCATAATGTGCGTACTTTGTGCATAATGTGCGTACTTTGTGCATAATGTGCGTACTTTGTGCATAATGTGGTACTTTGTGTACTGTGCGTACTTTGTGCATATTGTGACTACTTTGTGTACTTTGTGCATAATGTGCGTACTTTGTGCATAATGTGGTACTTTGTGTACTGTGTGTACTTTGTGCATAATGTGCCTACTTTGTGTACTAGTGTTCAGGTAGTGTTAGCAATAGTTACGGCGTGGCAGGGTGGTGGTGAAGGGGGGCCCAAGTTTGGGTAACAGCCCAGGGCCCATGGTCTTCTTAATCCGCCACTGTGGGTAGCCCTGTTGTTTCTTTCATCACAGCAATATACAGTACAGAATTATTTAGTGACAAATGATACATTATTTTCTAATCTCCGTGTAGAGAATACAAATAAAGCTACATGGAATTCTTTGAAGCAAATTTACTCTCTTGTATTATAATAAATGAAAATACAGTGTTTTTGTGAAGCAATGAAATGAAATGATTGTGTGAGCCTAAATTGTGGAATTAAACATGATAAATAATCCTTCTCATGGTTTACATGCAATCTCTAAGCTCTGAGAGGAGGGGGTCTGTTTCTGTGTGTTTGTGAGTAAAGTGATGTCATCCTGCAAGTGAGCAAAGCACTTGATGGGCTTTTTACAGAAGGACCAATCCGAATGCATCCGCTAGTGGAGGTTGGACTGGCTTGTAAATGGATGAGTGGAGTAACAGCCACAATACTACGCTGTTGGACAAGATTTTCATTGGATAGGTTAATAAAGAAACCATTTTAGATGACGAAACTAGGACATTCATTTTATGAGCTTCTCAAAATCCCTTGTCAGTCTGATAGAAGATCAATCTACCTAAAGCATACAGCCAAGCGATGGAACTAGGTCTGGATGCAATCTGCGGAGATAGAAAGTGATAGCACTGTATAGAGTTACAAAACATACAGTGCCATATGCTAACCTGCCATATGGAGCGCCTCATTCAGCACACATGATAAGAGATGGGACCTGCATTATATAACATACTCATAGCTTCATTGGCCTCCTATGTTATTAGACACCGTGTGTGTATCGGTGCGACAGGGACTGTGTACCGCACTGTGGAATATGTTGGTGCTATAGAAATAACAGGAAATGCAGAAATATTGATCCTGTTGATGCCAGCTTTACCTTATACATGTCCTTATTACCTTTTACACCCAGAAAAACATTCCCATACATTACTCATGGTGCCCATGTGAGACAGATAAATCCTGCTGTTATAATTAACTGGGAGCAAATCCGTATTTCCTGCTTAATATTTGTAGCACTTATTTGCTAGCAGCGATTCATCCTTGCTCCCCCTCCTCTTCCCCCCCTCCCCCCTCCCGGTAAGACCCCTCCTCCTCCTCCTTCCTCTCCTCCTTTCCTTTTCTCATCTGTCCTGCCAGCCAAATCACAACAGCTGTACTCATCATTGCCCGGCTGGGTGGTTGTCTGAGGTTATCTTCAGGTTATCTTCGCAGATCAAGGGGCCTGGGCTTGACAAGTGGGTAGCCTGCCAAGGTCGATGTAAGGCGATGTCCGCCGGAGTGTGGTGCTGAAGCCGCGTCCATTCTGTCTGCCGAGGAGGCGTGTAGAGAAGAACAAGGGAGTCACTCGCTGCACTGCTCTGACTACACATCCAGCCTCGGCTGCTTCTTACCATTGTGTATTCTTCTTCTCCATCTCATCACTGATCCGATTCGTCAGGGCTGCGGAGGAGCTGTCCACGCTTCTTCTCCATCCTCGCTGCTTTTATTCATATAGTGATTGGACATCTACTGCTTATACATTTCTCGCTCCCTCATTCACCTAAGGTCTCCTCTCCAACCTTCCATGACACATCAGTGAATGTGAGAGAGGAAATAGAAGACACGAGCAATGGAGGAAGAGCTTAAATGTCCCGTTTGTGGGTCTTTCTTTCGGGAGCCACTGATCCTGCCCTGCTCGCACAACATCTGCCTGCCCTGTGCCCGCACCATCGTAGTGCAGACACCAGAAAGCGAACATCTACCTCATGCCGCTCGCCCCATGTTGCTTATGGGGGCCGATTATGACTACCCGGACCACCTGGATAAGATGAGCCTGCATAGTGAGACAGATAGCGGGTATGGTTCGTACACACCAAGCCTCAAGTCCCCAAATGGAGTAAGGGTATTACCTCCAGCTCCAGCCCCGTCCTTAGCTTCTTCTTCTGGGGCATCTTCTCGTGGGCTGCATGGCAGCATATGCAGTTCTTCCTCGATCACCTGCCCACAGTGCCATCGCAGTGCATCCTTGGACGAGAGGGGGCTGCGGGGCTTCCAGCGCAACCGACTACTAGAGACGATAGTACAGAGATACCAGCAAGAGCGTGGCGCAGGACATGAAGCGCAAGACAGCGGGGCACCAGAGGCTTCTGGAGGGTATGCTACCAATGCCAGGTGTCAGTTGTGTGATACCAACCCGTCAGAGGCCGCGGTTATGTGCGAGCAGTGTGATGTGCTCTATTGCTCTTCTTGTCAGAAGAAATGTCACCCTACTAGAGGACCGTTTGCTAAGCACAGGCTTGTACCACCGACCCAGCTAGTTCCTTCCGCCAGTACCAGCCTAAAACCAGCCGCAGCTGCCCCTGGGCCCCCCAACTCTACACGCAAGTTTCCAACCTGTGCTGATCATGAACTTGAGAACTACAGCATGTACTGCCTGAACTGCCGTACCCCTGTGTGCTACCAATGTCTTCAGGAGGGCAAGCATGCCAAGCATGAGATGAAGGCACTGGGCATTATGTGGAAGCAGCACAAGGTTAGATGTCTGCACACTTACAAGCGTTTTGCTTTTTCACTATTACGTGATCTATTGGAAAGCTTAAGTTTAGTTCTGGTTTACACTTCCTAATGTGAAGATTTATTTTTACTTTACCATGCAGGTTATCAGCAGAGTTGTTTGCCCATCTTATATCAGTAGTCTTTGAAAAGATCCTCATATTTTAGTGTATAAAAACAACTTTGGGAAATTATATTTTTATAAGATCACAGGAAGGAGGGGTGCAGATAGCTAGGTGACCAGGGGATACCAGGACCTAGGCAGTCAAACACTAGAGATCTGGGACTGGACACTGGGCAGTAACCACTGGAGACACCAGTGACTGTAGCATCAAAGCACTGGAAAACAGGGACTGGGAGACCAAGCACTAGACAGGAGAGATTAGGGCATAAAGAACTGTACACCAGCACAACTGGCATAATACATTAAATCACTGGAAGCAATGACATTAAACCACTAGACTAGGGTACAAAAAGACTGGAGACATAACGTTGTCATAGATGGATTGATGGTGCGACATATTGTCATCTTTGCTCAGGGCACAGAAATAGCATGTCCTGCCACCCTACCCGAACATGTATCAAAACGCACGCACACACGCACGCACGCACACACACTTTTTGGTAAGATGGTTATGCTATTAAGTAGACTTCATGAAGTCCATTGAGTAGTGGAGAGGCGTCTATGATATTACACAACACATTCAGAGATGGGTGAAGTGTATACGTTTTTAATGAAGTGTTTGCCCCAAAACCGTAAAACAGTAGAATGGTTAGAATTGGATTTTGTACTTCTTGGTATGATGCAACTAGATCTTTTGTGTTCGGCTTTGTATGCACACATAGTACTTGTGATCAAGTAACTCAGATCGAGTGTTTTGCCCATTCTGAAAAGCAATAGAAGAAAAACTTTTCTTGCCATGCAACCAGACAATAAGCTATACAGCTGTGGCAGTAATGTTGGATTATAGGGAGGGTAGACGATAACAATGAGAACAATCATTTCAAACAACTGAATCTTTTCAATCAAAATAGTTTCGTAACTTAGAATATAATGCATTACGTGTTAATTTTGTTAAAATTACTAGTTGCTGTGGACAGCACAGGGGCCCAGCCATTCTGTTTTTGTTAGAGAAAAGGTGCTACCCACATCACCTTGGCCCAAACTAGCTTTCTGCACTGTGGTTGTGTAACTGGTCAGTGATATCATATACGACTGCTTAGGATGAAATAATACGATTTAAAAATACAGCATCATAATGACATGAATCATACTTATTGGAAATATAATTCTCTCTTTCCTTTATTCTCCCAAAAATTGGTAGGGGGCCCAACTAAAGGGGCCCACCACCAATCTTGATCCGGCCCTGTGTGCCACTGTCTTCTGTTGCCCATGCTTTTCTGATGTAGATCTTTGTACCATGATCTACTATTGTAGTCTTTGGTCCTACAAACTGCCTAAAAATTATCCCTCTATATGCAGGGGGAATATTGTCTTAACCAAGCTATGGGGCTAAGAGAGCATAGCATGAAGAAAAAAAAAAAAGATTCTGTCTGTTTGATCACCGCAGAGAAAAGTGCCAGTGCAGGCTGAACATCCCCTCATAGGTTTTCAGTCTTTGCCTAAGATTTATTTTTAAAAAACTTTAAAAATGCTATTATGTAGCATGATACGAACCCTAAAACAACATCCCTAGAATGAACATTTTTTTTTTTACAAAAGACAAACAAAACAAAGACATTATATTACATATATATACTTCAACAAAAATAGACAGCACTCCAACCGTTTTCAAAGCGAAAAAGTGTTTTTTTATTCACCCATCAGTGTGCGATGTTTCAGCCCCAAGCATGTGCCTTTCTCAGGCTTGGAGCGCTGCCTATTTTTGTTGAAGTCTTTGCGAGAAGGGCTGGAGGTCGAGACCCTGAGGCTTGCACCCATACATCTGCTATCATAGTGCTGCTCTCTTTGTATAATTCCTTATATATATATATATATATATATATATATATATATATATATACATAGTACTGTGCAAAAGTTCTAGGCAGTTGTGGAAAGATTCTACAAAGTAAGAATTCTTTCAAAAGTAGAAATGTTATACTTTTTTTTAATCAATTAACAAAATACAAGGTGAATGAACAGAAAGAAGGGAAGTCTGAATCAAATCAATATTTGGTGTGACCACCCTTTGCCTTCAAAACAGCATCAATTTTTCTAGGTACACTTGCACAAAGTTATGGATTTTGTAGGATCATAGTCAGGTGTATGACTTACCAATTATACCAAAACAGGTCGTAATGATCATCATTTTCATATGTAGGTGGAAACACAGTCATTAACTGTAACAGAAACAGATGTGTAGGAGGCTTAAAACTGGGTGAGGAACAGCCCAACTCTGCTACGACGGTGAGGTTTTGGAACACAGTTTCATGTCACATATCCACCATGCCAAGACTGAGAACAGCAACAAAACACAAGGTAGTTATACTGCATCAGCAAGGTCTTTCCTAGGCAAAGATTCTAAAGCAGACTGGGATTTCAAGATGTGCTGTTCAAGCTCTTTTGAAGAAGCACAAAGAAACAGGCAACGTTGAGGACCATAGATGCAGCGGTTGGCCAAGGAAAGTTAGTGCAGCAGATCATGATACATCATGCTTACTTCCCTTCATAATAGGAAGATGTCCAGCAGTGCCAGCAGCTCAGAACTGGCAAAAACCAGTGGGACCCAGGTACACCCATCTCCTGTTCAGAGAAGTCTGGCCTGAAGTGGTCTTCATGGAAGAATTGCACGCAAAAAGCCATACTTTCGATGTGGAAACAAGACCAAGTGACTGCATGAAAACCTAGGAACTGGGGTGCAGAACAATAGCATCAGGTGCTCTGGACTGATGAGTCAAAATGTGAAATATTTAGCTGTCACAGAAGGCAGTTTGTCTGCCAAAGAACTGGAGAGTCGTACAATAATGAATGTCTGCAGGCAACAATGAATCCTTGCACGTTTGGGGCTGCATTTCAGCAAATGGAGTTGGGGGTTTGATCTAGATTAATGGTGTACTCAATGCTGAGAAATATAGGCAGATACTTATCCATCATGCAATACGTTTACGGAGGCATCTGATTGGCTCCAAATTTATTTTGCAGCAGGACAACTACCCCAAACATACAGCCAATGTCATTAAGAACTATCTTCAGTGTAGAGAAGAACAAGGAGTCCTGAAAGTGATGATATGGCCCCCACAGAGCCCTGATCTCAACACCATCGAGTTTGTTTGGAACAACCTTCCTGCCCTTCAAAAACTGTGTGCAGGTGTACCTAGAAGATTTTATGCTGTTTTGAAGGCAAAGGGTGGTCACACCAAATATTGATTTGATTTAGCTTTCTTTTCTGTTCATTCACTTTGCATTTTGTTAATTGATAAAAAAAATTATTGAACACTTATATTTTTGAAAGCATTCTTACTTTTCAGCATTTTTCCACAATCATCTAAAACTTAAAACGTTTGCACAGTACTGTATACACACACACATATATATGTATATATATACAGTGAAGGAAATAAGTATTTGATCCCTTGCTGATTTTGTAAGTTTGCCCACTGTCAAAGATATGAACAGTCTAGAATTTTTAGGCTAGGTTAATTTTACCAGTGAGCGATAGATTATATATAAAAAAAAAAAAAGAAAATCACATAGTCAAAATTATATATATTTATTTGAATTGTGCACAGAGAAATAAGTATTTGATCCCTTTGGCAAACAAGACTTAATACTTGGTGGCAAAACCCTTGTTGGCAAGCACAGCAGTCAGACGTTTTGTGTAGTTGATGATGAGGTTTGCACACATGTTAGATGGAATTTTGGCCCACTCCTCTTTGCAGATCATCTGTAAATCATTACGATTTCGAGGCTGTCGCTTGGCAACTCGGATCTTCAGCTCCCTCCATAAGTTTTCGATGGGATTAAGGTCTGGAGACTGGCTAGGCCACTCCATGACCTTAATGTGCTTCTTTTTGAGCCACTCCCCTTTGTTGCCTTGGCTGTATGTTTCGGGTCATTGTCGTGCTGGAAGACCCAGCCACGAGCCATTTTTAATGTCCTGGTGGAGGGAAGGAGGTTGTCACTCAGGATTTGACGGTACATGGCTCCATCCATTCTCCCATTGATGCGGTGAAGTAGTCCTGTGCCCTTAGCAGAGAAACACCCCCAAAACATAATGTTTCCACCTCCATGCTTGACAGTGGGGACGGTGTTCTTTGTGTCATAGGCAGCATTTCTCTTCCTCCAAACACGGCGAGTAGAGTTAATGCCAAAGAGCTAAATTTTAGTCTCATCTGACCACAGCACCTTCTCCCAATCACTCTCAGAATCATCCAGATGTTCATTTGCAAACTTCAGACGGGCCTGTACATGTGCCTTCTTGAGCAGGGAGACCTTGCGGGCACTGCAGGATATTAATCCATTACGGCGTAATGTGTTACCAATGGTTTTCTTGGTGACTGTGGTCCCAGCTGCCTTGAGATCATTAACAAGTTCCCCCCGTGTAGTTTTCGGCTGAGCTCTCACCTTCCTCAGGATCAAGGATACCCCACGAGGTGAGATTTTGAATGGAGCCCCAGATCGATGTCGATTGACAGTCATTTTGTATGTCTTCCATTTTCTTACTATTGCACCAACAGTTGTCTCCTTCTCACCCAGCGTCTTACTTATGGTTTTGTAGCCCATTCCAGCCTTGTGCAGGTCTATGATCTTGTCCCTGACATCCTTAGAAAGCTCTTTGGTCTTGCCCATGTTGTAGAGGTTAGAGTCAGGCTTATTAAAGAGGCTCTGTCACCAGATTTTGCAACCCCTATCTGCTATTGCAACAGATAGGCGCTGCAATGTAGATTACAGTAACGTTTTTATTTTTAAAAAATGAGCATTTTTGGCCAAGTTATGACCATTTTTGTAGTTATGCAAATGAGGCTTGCAAAAGTCTAAGTGGGTGTGTTTAAAAGTAAAAGTCCAAGTGGGCGTGTATTATGTGCGTACATCGGGGCGTTTTTAATACTTTTAGAAGCTGGGCGTTCTGAAGAGAAGTGGATGATACTTCTCATCAGAGCGCCCAGCTAGTAAAAGAAGTAAACACGCCCCGATGTACGCACATAATACACACCCACTTGGACTTTTACTTTTAAACACACCCACTTGGACTTTTGCAAGCCTCATTTGCATAACTACAAAAATGGTCATAACTTGGCCAAAAATGCTCGTTTTTTAAAAATAAAAACGTTACTGTAATCTACATTGCAGCGCCTATCTGCTGCAATAGCAGATAGGGGTTGCAAGATCTGGTGACAGAGCCTCTTTAATGGAGTCTGTGGACAGGAGTCTTTTATACAGGTGACCATTTAAGACAGCTGTCTTTAATGCAGGCACCAAGTTGATTTGGAGCGTGTAACTGGTCTGGAGGAGGCTGAACTCTTAATGGTTGGTAGGGGATCAAATACTTATTTCTCTGTGCACCATGCAGATAAATAGATATAATTTTGACTAAGTGATTTTCTTTTTTTTATTTTTTATATAATCTATCTCTCACTGGTAAAATTAACCTAGCCTAAAAATTCTAGACTGTTCATGTCTTTGACAGTGGGCAAACTTACAAAATCAGCAAGGGATCAAATACTTACTTCCTTCACTGTACATACATACATTCACACATACACACACACACACACACACACACACATACATACGTGTGTGTATATATATATATATATATATATATATATATATATATATATTTCTCATGAAACCACTGCAATACAATATCACAACATGCTAGCAAAACCCTTGTCAGGCTGCAACCAACATCACAACCACCAGGTGGCCACATATAGCATAAAATCTCGTGACAGAGTATCGCAAAATCATGTTGTTTTTTTTAAGCTGTTCATCTCGTGCCACGCATTTTAGGATATGTCGAGATAAAAGGTAAGGTAAGGAAGGACCTAGCACCAGTGGCACATCCAGGGGAGGCTGTGCAGGGATTGGCTTTTTCATCATTGTAGCCAAAATGAGAATGCAGTTAACAGACAGATCTGCCAAAGAGTGCTCATGCTGCACAGATAATTTTCTCTCCTAATTGGATGTCTGATGTCACATGTAAATGGCTGCTGATCTGCTGTTCACTTGAGACTTCCTGTCTGTAACGGCATGGAGGGAGAAGTCTACAAGTACGGAACAGATAAGTATTTATATGGCACTTTAGTTGTTACTATGGATGCAGTCTGGCTGTTAATATTTAAGAAGTTAGGCTGGTTTTATGGCACGCTACAGCTCATATTATGAGGACGCTACATATACATAATGGTTGGTACAATTATATATCCTGCTGATCCTATATGAGAAATATGGTTCTTATTGTGAATACACTGGGGCTGATATTGGCACTATTATTGACTTTAGGCGCAGTACATTTAAAGACCTATCCCTTTTTCTTTTCCAGATGAAATACACATAGGGAAGTGTAAGATCCTCTAAATAATTCTAGGGTTACCTCTTTCTATTTCATAAATTGTTGTGTAGAGGAGATCAAAGTCCCAAACTGTTTCCTGCTGCCAAGGCATATCATGCTTGAAGAATTGAGGAAGCCCCGGAAGCTTTTGAGCCAATTACATGAATAATAAGCAACCCTGCTGATATTACTGCTTGTTCCTTGCATCATTCTAGAAGCATTTCTGATGCTATTATACATTTCTGATAAATATTAGATTAAGGAAGTGCATAAATAGCAATCAGTAATCCCCCAGATTTGAAGGTAGACTCGTTCAGAATACTGTTGTGTTCTTTATTAAGATTTATGACCAACTTTGCTAGTCAATAACTTAAAAAATATAAGCTACAGTAAATCACAGCCTATATTCTGCTGATGAATCTGCAGGGCAAAGAACCAAAAATTCAAAGTTTTTAGCAGTCCTGTAGGTTATAACTGGTACAGTCGCACAGGCAAAATTATTAAAAGAATTCCTTTTTGGGCAGTTACCCGATTTGCATTAGGTACTATCAGGTAATAATAGTGCAAGAGGGATTGTGCCCAAAAAACCACTGGCAGGAGGGGAGAACTGCAAACCTGAACCTGAATTTCAGTCTACATAATTTTTAATCTCCTTGGCCAGTGTTCATTGAGACAGATCTCTTTAAATTAGGGCAACTACCAGATATCCAGTTAGTGGGTTCAATATCACTCACTCTACTCAGAGTTCTGGTTTGAGAGTCCTGTTAGCAAGTTTTGAAGATCCACTGTGTTATGCGTTTGTCCCGTAACTTGAGAGGTGTAAAGATCTAAAGGACAATAGCAGAGTAGTGACTCCCTACAAGTCATAGCATATAAATTGAAGCATACAGACCACTAAAGTATGCTATGGGGACTAGTATTTTCTACTTACGCTTCCATTTTCATGGAGCAAAATGACTACTTGTCTTGATGATGTAACTCTGATTATTAGGTGGCTATTTTTATTTATTCTGCAGATTGATAGAGAGAAGAGGGGGCTGAAAAGAAAGTTACTGCCTTCCTGTTAGAAAATGAAATGGGATTTTAATGCAATCCTATATTGTTAATTAAATTAAAGAGAATAGAAAGCATGGTTAAATATTAATTATATGGCCGGTGACTAAGTTGTAGAGCATATAGATAATATGATGTATAGAATTATGTGGTATTTAACCACCAAATCCACGACTTCATTTCCAACCATAACATCTTTCTGTCTGTTTATATGCTGCCCTTATGGAGAGAAGCCTCGAGGAATTTGACTTTACTCTTACCTTCTCTAACTCAATTCATGAAATAGCAGTATATACGTAAATTATAATAATTTTAGGACTAGAACATAACAAAAGAGCAGTGTTGTAATAAAAGTTGCTGATACCGATCACACATATGTATATAAATGTTTTTGTAGGCACTCAGACCTTGTGATATGGGAGGTAGATAGGAGGAAAACTTTCTGGACCTCCCGGCTTTATAGTGGTTGTACAGAATTTAAAAATCATGGCTGCTTTCTTCCAGTGTAGTATAATAAAAAAGTCCATCTCACTGATGCCCAGTGTCTTAAAAATTAAGTGGCTGGTCTCATACGCCGCATGCCTAAACCAGTCTGCACCCTACAAAAGTAAATGGCAGGCCAGCGAGCCAATGGCTCTCTACTGCGCCACAGTTTTTCAACTTTCCTCAACGTGGGTACAGTTGAAAGTGGCGTTCATCTGGGGCACTGGGCCAAAAATGTGGGCCATTTGCTGGTCCATGGTGTTACAGTATCTTCAATAAACCATGTTGTAAAATGTTTTTTATTTACTTTGGGTATTCAATAATGTAGAGACTCAATGAAGATTAACCCCTTCATGACTTCCATATGGCTATATACGTTCCAATTTCCGATGCCCCGTGCAGTTGTCGCATATATAAACGTCGACAGCCTGGAACAGGGTTTAATGAGCGCAGTGAGAGCTGCACACTCAGGTCCGCCAGAGCTTTGAGAGCCCCGGAATACACCCTCCACTGTAGATAGCGCCACACACAACCCACTGTTGATAGCGCAAACCCACCTGTAGATAACGCCACCTAAGCTCCCTTTAGGATCGGAATCCGTGGCCAGCGCTCTGGCCGAGGATTCCCCTCCTAGAGGGAGCCCCCACTGTCTCTTCATCTCCAGCTGTAGATAGTGCCACCTCCCTGCAGATTGCAACCCCCCCCCCCCCGCTGTATATAGCACCCCCCCTACTGCAGATAGCGCCTCCTAAATTTCCACTAGGAGCGGAATCCCCGGTGTCAGATCGCACTGGCCTGGGATTCCACTTCTAGAGAGAGTCCCTGACATAACTGTCCATTTGGACAGTGATGTTAGGGCCTCTGTCTAGGAGCGGAATCCCCAGCCGACACTCTGGCCAGGGATTCCGCTACTGGAGAAGCCTGTAGGAACAGAATTCCTCTGGCCGGAGATTACGCTCCTACAGGGAGCCCCTGATGTCTCTGTCCATATATGGACAGTGACGTCAGGGGCTACTCCTGGAGCGGAATCCCCACTCTGGCAGGGGATTCGATTTTTAGAGTCAACCCCTGATGTCACTATCCATATATGGACAGAGGCGTCAGGGGCTACTCCTGGAGTGGAATCCCCACTCTGGTAGGGGATTCCGCTTTTAGAGTTTATCCCTGATGTCACTATCCATATATGACGCTTCTATAGGGAGCTACAGTGGTGCCATTTACAATGGGTGGCGCTATCTGCAGGGGGGGATGTTATAATGTACAGGGGGATAGTGCTATTTGCAGGAGGTGGCACTATATACATGGCCACTGTGGCATATGGGCACTACTTACAGGGGACCCTGTGGCGCTAACTACATAGGCACTGTGTGCATCACTATGTGGGGGCTGTACAGTGGGAACTGTGGCATTACGTGGGAACTGTGGCACTATGTGGCAACTGTGGCACTATGTGGGAACTGAGACACTATGTGGGACACTGGTACTATTACCGTGGGCACTGTGGCACTATTACAGTGGGCACTATCTATCTGGTCAATGTGGCACTATCTACATAGGCACTGTGGTATTTTCAGGGGGTAGGGACAAAAAAATCCTAACAATTAAAATTCATCCATTTTTTTAGCGTCCATGAAAAACATATGGCAAATGGCTATTAAAAACGGTCAGACGGCAGGGAAATGGATTCAAATTTTGAGACACATTGTTGCAAAACAGCCATGAAAATCTGACAGTTGATCCGTTGTTAACTGCCGTTTTTTTCCCTGTCATGTGAATATAGCCATATAGCCCTCTTCACTCTTCCCTCACAGCGATCCAAGGTGACGGAGAAAAAAAGAAAACGAATTGTTTACAGAGCTGTACAGTGTATACATATATATATATATATATATATATATATATATATATATATATATATGTGTATATATATATATATATGTATATATATATATATATGTATATATATATATATATATATATATATATATATATATATTTAAATATATAAACCGAGCCGTAAAAAAATGGAACATGCCCTATTTTGGGCCGTTCTCTCGGCCACACGGCTCCCATTGAAGTCTATGGGGCGGTGTAAAGCACGGCTGTCACTCGGATGTGAACTGTGTGACGGCCGTGCATTCTGCTACTTGCTCGCTCTCTTCTCACAGTGCGAAGTGCATGTGAGGAGGAGGACGGTATTTTGTTGCTCCCGGTAGGAGCTGAATCCCTAATTCCCGGCCACAGCTTCGGCCGAAACTGTGGCCGGGGATTCTGCTCAAGGAGATGTCCCTGACTTCACCATCCATATATGGACAGTGACGACAGGGACTTCTGAAGCTGCGGCTGTGGCCGGTGATTCCGATCCAGGAGAAGTCCCTGACTTTACTGTTCATATAAGGACAGTGACGTCAGGGACTTCTCCTAAAGCGGTCCCCTACTCCTGAAGCAAAATCCCCGGCGCTGTGGC
The DNA here is from genome assembly GCF_050947455.1 of Rhinoderma darwinii. Lineage (NCBI taxonomy): Eukaryota > Metazoa > Chordata > Amphibia > Anura > Rhinodermatidae > Rhinoderma > Rhinoderma darwinii. Next base: position 306,205,440 of record NC_134690.1, on the reverse strand, counting down.
CGGTGATTCCACTCTTGGAGAAGTCCCTGACGTCATTGTCCATATATGGACGGTGACGTCAGGGACTTCTGAAGCGGAATCCCCGGCGCTGTGGCCGGTGATTCCGATTTCAGGAGAAGTCCCTGATTTCACTGTCCATATATGGACATTGAAGTCAGGGACTTCTCCTGGAGCAGTCCCCTACAGGAAGGTGTGTGTGTGTGGGGGTGGTGCCATCTATGGGGGGTGGCTATGTACAAGGGGGGCTGCCTACAGGGGGGCTGTTTGGCATTACCTACAGGGGGGCTATGTGGCATTACCTACATGGGGGCTGTGTGGCATTACCTACAGGGGGGCTTTGTGACACTACCTACAGGGGGTCTGTGTGGCACTACTTACAAGGGGGTCTGTGTGGCACTACCTACAAGGGAGTCTGTGTGACATTACCTACAAGGGGGGCTGTGTGGCATTACCTACAGGGGGACTGTGGCAGTATCTACAGAGGGCATTGTGTGGCATTATCTAGAGGGCTGTGTGTGGCATTATCTACAGAGGGCAGTGTGTGGCATTATCTACAGAGGAAAGTGTGTGGCAGAAAATGTATAAATTAAATTCATCCGTTTTTAAAACAGGGAAAAAATTGATGCAGAATGGGTCAAAATCGGCCATTAAAAATGGAAACATGGCCTGGAATGGAAACGGATTGGATGCAAAACGGCCCAAAAAAATGGACCAAAACGGCGGACACTCTGACCTTGCCGTGTGAATAGAGCCTAACGCCTCATGCACAGGACCGAGAGTGCCGTCCGAGTCCCGTCAGTGATCCTAGGAAAGATAGGAAATGTTCTATCTTTCCTCAGATCGGAGACTCGGACCATTTTTCACGGACCCGATTCACCCACTAAAGGGAATGGGTCCGTGAAGATGATCGGGTAACACTCGGATGCTGTTAAAAATGGCCTGAGTGGCACAACGGTTGTTTCCATGAGGCATTAGGTTGCATGCACACTTCTGTCGGCCGTTGTACGGCCGCTAATGACGGTTCCGTGAAACACGGGCCACACATGGCTTCCGTGTGTAGTCCGTTGTTTTACGGACCAAATCAATGAAAAGGCTGAGACTGTTCCGTCAAAAATGGGCAGGAGTAGGACCTGTCTTATTTTTGACGGAACGGCCACACGGTTCCGTTAAAACAACGGAAGTGTGCATGGCCCCATTGAAATGAATGTGTCAGGGTGCTATCCGTTAAAACAACGGATAGCACCCTGATGAAAAAAACGAAAGTGGGCATGAGGCCTTATTGTGGTTGATTTTGCTTATGCTGATTCCATGGCTCTCAAAATGTGTCCTGTGAGGAATTTGCAGTTAAATCTTATTTTTTATGGATAGTACATAATGTGGTTGGACTGGTCCACCAGTATACCAGAGGACCTACCATTGGGCCAAGATTCTGTCATTATAATGTGGCCCACCAATAGCATTGGGTTTATCATTTATTTTTGGAGTTAATGTACAAATAACCCATTGCTGATATGGCCTGTTTTTCAATGATAACAGCATAGTATACAAATCTACAATCATTTCCGCTGGTACCATATTCCGACGCTGAATGTGGCTAAGAATACTATGTAGATGCAAATGTCAAATAACAAAGATAAGATAAGAAATACTTTATTCTTGACATAGTTGAGCTGTAGTAAATTCCCAACGAACTAATTTTTGGGTGACTTCCTCATTGAGTTGCACTGTTCTACCAAATGCATGCTTTGTAATCTGTGACCAAAAACATTTTACCCAAATTTTTTTTTGAGTGGAAAGAGGGTGTTAAGAGAGTCTTTTAATAGCTGTCATTTTACTGATCCTACAAAGCCTATCCCAAATTAATAGAAGATAGCCTCACCAGTAGTAGTGTACTCCAAGCTTTTTAATTTCTGCTTTTGTGAAAATGTCTAGAAAGTGCAGGCTTTAATGTCAGGCGCCCGTAAATCTTAAGAGTTCAATTAGTGGCTAATTTATGAGTAAGTCATGTGATGCGCTTCATTTCAGATTCCATGATCTCATTCAATGCGCATCCTTTTACCTTGGGAACACCTGCGGACGGTTGTTGCAGTACTGTATATTGGCAAATCAATATGCTATAAATGTGTTCCATTAAAAAAGCTTGTTGTGTGGCCTATAGGAATGGTAATAAAAACTACTTAGCGAGCACTTAACCATGCATTACTGCAGAATCCAATGATTTATAAATACTACCGGTCGAAACAATGGGAGCTTACAAGATAAAGATATATAGATAAAGAAATTTAATATTCTGTATGTATACACGCAAATCAATGCCTAACCTGCCAGACATTAGCATACATTAGAAAAAATAGATATTTTTTTTTTTGTATAACAATTTATTGAACATACCATATACAATAGCAAAACATGGCTTTGCCCACATTTTGAGAAAGTGCACATTAATACAGAGTATGTCTCTTAGATTTTGTCAAATTGATACATGCGATTAATACAATGTTTCCTAGAGATATGTACTTCGATCCAATCTTGACAATGTATTCAAAATAAACATATTAAGAACTAAGAACAGTTAACATTCTAACTTTGGCAGGCAATTCACAATTGGTTTAGTCTTCTCATACCTTCCCCTTAACTACACCCGTCCAGTATCTATCTTCAGCTAGAACCTTGGCTCTACAACCTTCAGCCTCCCCAAAGTCCCTTTAACATCTTCTGTAAGATACCATTTAGTATACTGAAATCCTGCTACTACCTCCCCAATTGCCGAATCAGATAGTTGCAAAAGAAACGGTTTCCATTTTTTGAAAAAGCCTGCTGTTTTTTTTCTCATGTGTAATTGTGTCAAGCCTATCCGAATGGAGACAGACCCTCAACTGTTGAATTAGCTGATCCAGTGTTGGGACACTGGAATCCAGCCAATTCTTCAAAAGACATCTCTTGGCAATTAGCAATATCACATGAGCTAATGATGATACATAAGTTAAGGCCCCCCCTTCCTCTGCATCCAGTGAAGCCACAGAATGAAAGAGAAGCAACATAGGAGTCATCGTGAAGGTCCGTTCCCATAATTTATGGATGTAATCAAGAATTTCCTTCCAAAATCCTTGTTTATCAGGGCATAGCCAGATGCCATGATACAAATCAGTGTGCGGTTGGTTGCATTTAGGGCATGCATGCATTCTGTGTGGGTTATTAGCATTGGGCGGTATGTTGAAAGCGTAAATCACCGCATTCATCAATCTGAAATGGGTCTCTCTCCATGTTTCATTGATTTATGTGTTTTCTTACCACCCTCCATCCCTCCAACATATGTGTGTTAATGTTTGGTATCTTTAGAATACGCCTCCAGTATGGAAAAAGATCCTTCGGGTTTACTCTTAAGTATAAATCTTTAAATGTTTTATATAAAACTGATAATGATTTCCTATACTGGCCATCGCCCACCAAGTCATCAAATAGGTTATCGACAACTTCCCCCTCCAAATTTCTTACAATGGTAGTACAAAAAGATTTGACCTGCATGTATTGGAGAAAATGTGTTGGCAATATCCCAAATTCCCCCACCAGTTCGGCCAGTGTTTTTAGTCTAGGTTCTGAGGCATGGAGTATGTGACCCACTGCTGTAATACCCTTTCGTTTCCACATATGAAACAGGCAACTGGACATCCCAGCCAAGAATTCTATATGTGACCATAGAGGCAAATATTTAGATAACTGAAAGGACAAGCCCTGCTTTTTCCTCACCTCCTTCCATCACATAATAGCGTCTCTCAACACTATGGAACCTTTAACATGTCGTGGAAGAGCACAAGTTTTATTATGTAGGAGGGCCACGAGATCACATGGTCCCGCTAGTTCTGATTCTAATGTATAGTTAGAATAGTGATTGGTGTGATGTATCCAATCAAGGACATGTCGAAAAAGACTGGCTACATTGTAACCTCTCAAATGAGGAATGTTTACCCCCCCCTGCCAATGATAGCACTGCATTTCAGCTAGCGAAATGCGGGAGCGTTTGTGTGACCATATAAATTTGGAGATAGCAGTGTTAAAGGTGTTAACATCCGTATGTTTCAATAATAGTGGCAATGTCTGTAGCGGGTATACAGGGGCGTAACTAGGAAAGACTGGGCCCCATAGCAAACTTTTGCCTTGGGCCCCCCCTCCCCTGGGTGTCACACAACCCCCCCTTGTAGATAATGCCTTTTTTTACAGCCCCCCTGTAGATAACGCCATACAGCCCCCCCTGTAGATAACGCCATACAGCCCCCTGTAGATAATGCCATACAGCCCCCCTGGAGATAACGCCATACAGCCCCCCTGTAGATAACGACATACAGCCCCCTCTGTAGATAACGCCATACAGCCCCCCTGTAGATAACGCCATACAGCCCCCCTGTAGATAATGGCATACAGCCCCCCTGTAGATAACGCCATAGAGCCCCCTTTGTAGATAACGCCATACAGCCCCTTTTGTAGATAGCACCATACATCCCCCCCTGTAGATAACACCATACAGCCCTCTCTGTAGATAACGCCAAACAGCCCTCCTGTAGGTAACGCCATACAGCCCCCCTGTAGGTAACGCCATACAGCCCCCCTGTAGGTAACGCCATACAGCCCCCCCCCCCGTAGGCCTGTAGGTAACGCCATATAGCCCCCCTGTAGGTAACGCCATACAGCTCCCCTGTAGGTAACGCTATACAGCCCCCTGTAGGTAACGCTATACAGCCCCCCATATAGGTAACGCTATACAGCCCCCCTGTAGATAATGCTACACAGCCCCCCTGTAGGTAACGCTATACAGCCCCCCTGTAAGTAACGCTATACAGCCCCCCTGTAGGTAACACCATGCAGCCCCAACCCCCCCAAAAAAATCTGACCTATAGTGTATCCTACAAAAGACATGTATCCCTTATCCACAGGATAGGGAATACATGTGTGATCGCTGGCAGCGATAGGGAGAACGGGGTACCGAAAGTCCCCCGAAGTTCTCCATGACTAACCTCTGACTTCCGTAGTCTGAGCAGCTCAATAAAAATGAAAGGAGCGCTGGTCACGCATGCGCACAAGCGCGACCGGCGCTCCATTCGTTTCTACGGAGCTGCCGACACAGACCCCGGAAGTCCAAGGTTTGTGATGGAGAACTTCAGGGGACTTTCGTTCCCCCATTCTCCCTATCGCTGCCAGCGATCATACATGTATCCCCTATCCTGTGGATTGGGGATACATGTCTTTTGTAGGAACGACCCCTTTAATGGCAGAGCGGGGAGATACCTCCCTGCTCTGCCATAGTGTTCAGTGCCGTCACGCTGTAGCAGCCATAGCGGCTGCTAGCGGAGCCTCTGGCTATGGTGGGGGCCCGTGCCAGCGGGCGACACGGGCCCCCTCATGCCGCGGGCCCCGTAGCAGCCGCTACGGCTGCTACAGCGGTAGTTACACCACTGTGGGTATAGTAACCTGGCAAATGAAATCATCTTAACCAGGTGACATCTGCCAAACAGTGAGAGCGGCAATGAGGCCCATTTGTCAAGTTCGGATTTTATTTTATGAAAAAGTGGTCCATAATTTAGTCGATAAAAAGATCCCGAGGTGTGTCCTATCTGGATCCCTAAATATGTTATGTAGGTTTTCGCTATTCTTATACCCGTCTTTTTGAGTTCCAATTCTCGTGAATGATTATGAGACATTAAACCTAATAGCTCACTTTTGTTTGGATACATTTGTAGCCCCGCAAACAACCCATAATCATGAAACAAGTCAAAAATTTTCTGTAAATGTCTAGATGGGTGCGAAAGAAACAGCAAGATATCGTCTGCAAATACTGCAGTTTTCACTTCAACTCTTCCCACCTGTATACCCATGTACAGTTGTTCATGTTCCAAGACGTAGAGTAAGGGTTCCAGCGCTAGGTCGAATAATAACGGTGACAGGGGGCAACCCTGTCCCGTTCCTTTATGTAGCTGGAACACTGGAGATCTGACTCCCGGTGTACAGATCGCCGCTGTGGGGTTATTATATAGAGTTTTCAGGTACATTCTAAATCCCCCCTGGGTATGAAATTTATCCAGGACCATGTTCAGCCATCGCCACTCAACATTATCAAAAGCCTTTTCAGCGTCGAGTTGCACAAGTGCGGCATTTTTGAATTGCGATGGCCGAGCCTCAATCTCATCCATCACTCCCAAAACTTTCCTGATATTCGTAACTGCTGCTCTGCCCTTAATAAAACCCACCTGAGATGATCCCACCAAAAGCGGCATCAGAAGCGCAAGCCTGGCTGCCATAATCTTTGATATCAGTTTGAGGTCTTGATTTATAAGTGAAATGGGTCTATATGAACTTGGTTGCAGTAGATCCTTCCCAGCTTTCGGCAAAACCTTGATATATGCAGTATTTGCCGCTGTTGGTATGTTTGCACCATTCAACAGTGAATTAAAGTATGACAATAGTGTCGGAGCTATCTGTTCCTGTAAGATTTGATAGAATTCAGCCGGGTATCCATCAGGCACCGGCGCCTTCCCATTTGACAGAGCCTCGATAGCCGACTGTAACTCTTCTAGCGCTATAGGAGCATTTAGGCCCTCTAGTTGTTCCACTGATAAGGTAGGCAGGGGCATGCTTGATAAAAACTGATTCCCTGAGATATCATCTGTAGTGTTAGTAGTCTCGTATAAATGTTGATAGAAGGAGTGAAAAATTTAATTTATCTTTCTAGGGTCAGAGTGAGTATTTCGCATGTGGTCTTTCAAGCGGGTTATGTGAGTATGTGGTCGAAACCCTCTAGACAGGCCCGCCAGCATTTTCCCTGCTTTGTTGACAAATCGGAAAAGCTTAGCCTCATAAATTGATCTGCCAAACCTTTCCTTTTTGTCCAACCATGTTTCAAAATGTTGTTTGGCCTCTATCCATTTATTCTGATTTTCAGGGGTCGAGTCTGCCAGAAAAGTAGAGTAGGCTCCCCAGAGAGCATCACTACACTCTCTGTACTTTTGACAGGTTTGCTTTTTCCTGTACGTTACGTAAGATATGAGTCTCCCCCGCAGGGGCGTAGCTAAAGTCTCATGGGCCCCGATGCAAAAGTTCTTATTGGGCCCCCCCCCCGCAAACTCCTCATGGCCGACGGTCCGCAGCTTTCAGCTGCATCGCTGGGTCTCCTAAGTGACCCAACAATGCAGCACTAGCAGCCGGGGCATCACTAAGGCTGGGTTCACACACCCTATTTACGGACGTAATTTGGCCGTTTTAGCATTGAATTATGTCCGAAAATGCAGCTCAAAAGCGTTGGCAAACATCTGCCCATTCATTTGAATGGGGTTTACGATGTTCTGTGCCGACGGTCATTCTTTTTACGCGCCGCTGTCAAAAGGCGGCGCGTAAAAAAGACGCCCGCGTCAAAGAAGTGCCTGTCACTTCTTCAGACGTAAATGGAGCCGTTTTCCATGGAAAAACAGCTCCAATTACGTCCGTAATGGACGCAGCGAAAGACGCCTGCACATGCCATTACGGCTGAAATTGCGGAGCTGTTTTCTCCTGAAAACAGCACCGTAATTTCAGCCGTAATGGACGCTGCCGTGTGAACATACCCTCAGGGCTTAAAATGTCAGGGGAACATGATGATCCTGCAACATCGTAGGCTTAGGGGTTGTGCAGTCCCTAAACATTGATGGCCTCTCCACAGGATAGGCCATCAATAGCTGATGTGTCTCCTGGGACCCGCAAATCAGCTGTTTTGAAGGGGCCGCAGCACTCGTACGAGAGCTGCTTCCCCTTCATTTCACTACTCGCACACACTGTGAATCGCCGACACCGCTGCGGCCCCTTCAAAATAGCTGATTGGCGGGTCCCGGGTGTCGGACCCCGCCAGTCAGGGCTAAGCTTACCTTCCTCTTCAGCCGCGGCGGTAGTTCTTTCGTCTCGATGCTGTGCGCGGCGCATAGCGCTGTGACGTCATGCGCTGCGCACAGTGCTTGACGTCAGGACCTCCGCTGCGATCCGGAACCAGGAAGGTAAGTAAAGTCTGTTACTATAGTAACAGGGGCCCGCGGCCCGAGTTACTATAGTAACTTTTTATTGATGTTGTGCGGGGGCTGTGGGCCCCCCTGGCTTCGGGGCCCGGTCGCAATTGCGACCGCTGCGACCCCTATAGCTACGCCAGTGCTCCCCCGTAGCACCGCTTTTGCCGCCTCCCAATATAGCACATGATCAGTTCTATGTGTCGCATTTTCAGTGTCATATTCTAGCCACCAGCCTTTTAACATTTCGTGGAAGTCTTCCTAACCCACTAGTATGGACGGAAATCTCCACTGGAAATCCCCCTCTTTAGGGTGAGTGTCTGTTAACACTAACCTCACAGGTGCATGATCAGATATGATCATATTGGTAATGTCAATTTGATCTACTCTTTGCAATAAACTCGAGCTCAAAAATATGTAGTCCAGTCTGGACCAAGATTGATGAGATGGTGAAAAATAAGTGAAGTCCCTATCATCTGAATGTGCATATCGCCAGCCATCACTTAACTGCGTGGCATGTGAGAATTCTGGTAAAATGCCATCAGTGGCTAGGTTTGAAGTGGAAGTATTCCTTTTCCTATCTTCAGCAACGTGCATGACTGAGTTAAAATCACCCCCTACTATTTTCAGAACACAGGTGTCCGCTATAAGTGTGGTTTGGAGAGTTTGAAAATATGTACGATTGCTGGAGTTAGGTGCATATACATTATATATACTAATTTCGCCCATTTGGGTATCCAACAGTACATGCAATAATCTTCCTTCATTATTTGTAAATTTCGAGCGTAGCGTGGATGCAAAATTCAATATTAGTACCCCATTTTTCCTGCAGATTGCTGAGGAGCCATGAAACTCTCCCACCCAAAATTTTCGCATACATAAGAAATCTTTCTCCTCCAGATGCGTTTCCTGGAGTAGAGCCAGATCCGCCTTCAGTTTACTGAGATGTCTCAGGACCATAGATCTCTTATGGGGGGACAGAAGACCCTTAACATTCCATGTCACTACTCTCATAAAACAACAGAGTATAATGTTCTACAATAGTTGACTTTGCACTGTAAATAGAGCTAAAACTGTAATGTGTCTCGTAACCAGGTACAGAGATAGGGAGGCATGAATGTTCCGTGTAACCAGCATCAGATGAGCGAACATGTCTGCCATTGAACCAACAACCCAAACTATTGTGGAATGCTATAACTTTCCCTGGTTCTATCAGGGAACCCCCACTTTCTCCTTCATTCATTTTCGTAACTTCTCTTTTTTCTGACATGTGACCTTCTTGAACCTACCGTTAGATACAACTAGCAAATAAGAAGGTAAACAGTGACATGATATCTTCAGGATTGCAATTGACCATAACTGGTGTACCGCTTGGCACCCGACTTAAAACCCATGCCTTTACCATCATGTCAGGATAGATATGTCCGATAAACAGGAACAATTGTAACAGTCTTGTGACATACTCACGACGCGCTCCAGCCCCTTGACCGGTACAGGCCTGTCACTTCTAGATCGCTACCCATGTCGCCGGGTTTGGGTCAATCTTTTTTCCTTAGGTGATGATCCCCTTGGATAGGCCCCGTTCTGTTTTGGGTTCCCTCTAGAGGTCCCCCCATCAGGTGCAGAGGGAGTAGAATCTTTGAGCAGGTCCCTGAATACTGCCTCCGCTTCTTGATGATCAGTATAGACTTGTAATGTGCCGCTTGGAGTGGTGACTTTTAATATCGTCGGGTATTGTAGTTGAAACTTCATTCCTTGGTCGTTAAACGCAGTGCAGATCCTGCTAAACAGCTTACGCTTCTTCGAGACGTCTGCCGAGTAATCTCCAAACAGCATGACAGTGACGCCATTTAGCTTTGTCGTTCCCCATCTTGCTTTGTATGAACGTAATAGCGCCTCTTTATCCGAAAAGTCCAGGTAGCGCACAATAACTTGTCTTGCTCTTTTGTGTAAGCCCTGGGCGTGTTGTGAGTTTTGTCTGTCTGGACCCACTCTGTGTGCCCTTTCCACTTTACACGGCCCTTCCATATTCAGCAATTTCGGTAGCTCATACTCGCAAATACGTTTCAGGTGCAAAACCGGCACTGACTCCGGGATACCAACTATGCTGATGTTATTCCGTCGTGATCTGTTTTTGAGATCATCAATTTTAGACAGCATCCGCTGTTTCTCGGTCAACAGCTCCTGGAGCTTTACATGTGTGTCAGCAGCATCGTCTTCCAGCATAGATTTGTGTTGTTCCACTTCATCTAGGCGAGCGCCATGTTGAACAATATCATTTTGTATTAACTGCAGCGAAGCTGATATCGTGGACGCTAAAGTGTCTTGTATGTCTGGCGTTATACGCTTCGCTACCTCGATGGCCAATTTCTTGTAGTCAATCATCGTTGATCCGGAGGCCGATTCCCCTCCTTCTCCATCAGATGCTACATCGTCATGATCCGATGATGGTCTGCTAACCGTCTGTCACAGGCGGCATAGCTGTGTTCTGTCGTGGTATATAGAAGCAACAGCTCGTGCACTATGTTCTACAACTGCCGTTCAGAACAGCTCAGGGTGGGGTCAGAGGAAAGTAATGGTGCTTCCCGTCTCCAAACAGGCTGCACGAGGGATTGGCGCCAAAAAAACGGTCCGGTCCAGCACCGTATGGACCGTATGAGTGCTGCGGCCCCTTTCAAAACAGCTGATTGGCGGGTCCCGGGAGACGGACCCCGACACATCAGCTATTGATGGCCTATCCTGAGGATAGGCCATCAATGTTTAGGGACTGGACAAGTCCTTTAAGCCTACGATGTAGCAGACTTAGAGGGCCCATGAGACAGGATCACGGATTGTGTGATGCTGTCTGCTGGGCCCTGTATCTAAGCCAATCACATGGTAGGCTTGGATACATGGCCCATGTGTGATCCTGTCTGATGGGCCCTGTATTACTGTATAAGATTACTGTCTGCCTGACCCTGTATCTAAGCCTACCTTGTGGTAGGCTTAGATACAGGGTCCCACAGACAGTATCACACATGGGCCCTGTATCTAAGCCTAACACATGTGTTACTAATCGTTTTTTGTGTGTTTTCTCACACAAGATTTTAGATTCCAGGACTACTTCGATAACAGCTTTTTTATTATCAATAAAATGGTTAATGAGGGTTGTGTGGGTTTTTTTTTTATTTCAATAAAATATTTTTTCTATGTCTTTGTGGTTTTTTTTAAACTATATTACTACCACCTTAGTAATGGCCGCCGGCTGAGTGACAGCGTCCATTGCTAAGGTGGGCTTAGTGTTAGCCGGTGCAGAGGCTAACACTAACCCCCTTTATTACCCCGGTACCCACCGCCACCAGGGGTGCTGGGAAGATCCAGCTACGATCCAGTACTTGACCATCTGTAGTGATGGTCGGGCAATGGGGCGGCCGTAGGCTGGGGAAGGCCTTATACAGTGGCCCTTCCCTCCCTGGTATTGCTAGGCTGCTGCTGCTTTATTGTATCTGGCTGGTTATGAAAAATGGGGGGGACCCCACATCATTTAAAAAAAAAAAATACTAAATAATTGGAAAGAACGATGTGGGGTCCCCCCTAATTTTCATAACCAGCCAGATGCAACACAGCAGCAGCAGCAGGCAGCATTACCAGGGTTGTAGGGGCCACTGTTTTTGGCCTTCCCCAGCCTAATACCACCAGCCTGCGGCCGCCCCGGTGTCTAACCGTCACTGCAGATGGTCGGGTACTGGTTCGTACCCGGCTCTTCCCAGCACCCCTGGTGGCGGCGAGTACCGGGGTAATAATGGGGGTTAGTGTTAGCCTTTGCACCTGCTAACATTAATAATAGCTTGGAGGTTGTCAATCATCCAACGGCCATTACTAAGGCGGTAATAATAAAGTTTAAAAAAGTACAAGCATATAGAAAAAATATTTTATTGAAATAAAAAAACACAACCCCCATTAACCATTTTATTGAGAATAAAAAAACGCTGTCATTGAAGTCCTCGAATCCGACGTAGTCCAACAGCCGAACTTGTAAAAAAACACAAACACACAAAAATAATTAGTAACACATAAAAAAGCAAAACAATTATTATTCTTACCTTTCCTGGGTCCAGCGCTGGAGCCGCAATGTCAGCGTGCTGGGCCATGTATCTAATCCAATCATGTGTGATATTGTCTGTTGAGCCACTGTATCTAATCCTATTATGTGTGATACTGTCTGCTGAGCCACTGTATCTAATCCTATCATGTGTGATACTGTCTGCTGAGCCACTGTATCTAATCCTATCATGTGTGATACTGTCTGCTGGGCCTCTGTATCTAATCCTATCATGTGTGATACTGTCTGCTGAGCCAATGTATCCTATCCAGGGTGTCGCAGTGCTATCGATATGCTGTCTCCTATACACACACACACACACACACACATTTTTTGGGGCGGACACATATGTATTGGGGCTATTTCCCCATACATTTTAAATCCTTAGTGACGCCCCCGGCTGCTAGTGCGCATTGTTGGGTCACTTAGGAGACCCAGAGATGCAGCTGAAAGCTGCAGACTGTCGGCCATGAGAAGTTTGCGGGTGGGGGGGACCCAATAAGAACTTTTGCATCGGGGCCCATGAGCCTTTAGCTATGCCCCTGATTATAGGTGTATGCAGTATATAGCGGTATTATATGTGAGTGTAGTATATAGCAGTATAATAGGTGTGCAGTGAATATAATGGTACTATATGTCTACAGTTATAGCAGTATTTTTTATACAAACAATATGTAGTGGTATTATATGTATACACACCTATAACACCGCTATATAATGTACAGAGTATAAAGTGTTTTCATTAATTATACTTGCAGCATATGTTGGACTCTATATGTACAATATATGGCAGCATTATATATATATATATATATATATATATATATACATACAGTACATGGGGGTATTATTCAGCCACTATGTGGTTATGGTGTTGTGGCATTATTCAGTATCAATACAGGGGTATTATTCGGTCACTATGTGGTTATGGTGTGGCGGTATTATTCAATAACAGTATGGGGGTATTATTCAGTCACTATCTGGTTATGGTGTGGTGGTATTATTCAGTAACAGTATGGGGGTATTATTCAGTCACTATGCGGTCATGGTGTGGCTGTTTATTGAGTATCAGTACGAGGGTATTATTCAGTCACTATGTGGTTATGGTGTGGCGGTATTATTCAGTAACAGTATGGGGGTATTATTCAGTCACTCACTATGTAGTTATGGTGTGGCGGTATTATTCAGTAACAGTATGGGGGTATTATTCAGTCACTATCTGGTTATGGTGTGGTGGTATTATTCAGTAACAGTATGGGGGTATTATTCAGTCACTTTGTGGTCATGGTGTGGCGGTATTATTCAGTAACTGTATGGGGGTGTTATTCAGTCACTATGTGGTTATGATGTGGGGGTATTATTCAGTAACAGCATGGGGGTATTATTCAGTCACTATGTGGTTATGGTGTGGGGGTATTATTCAGTAACAGTATGGGGTTATTATTCAGTAACAGTATGGGGGTATTATTCAGTCACTATGTGGTTATGGTGTGGGGGTATTATTCAGTAACAGAATGGGGTATTATTCAGTAACAGTATGGAGGTATTATTCAGTAACAGTATGGAGGTATTCAGTAACAGTATGGAGGTATTATTCAGTATCAGTATGGGGGTATTATTCAGTCACTATGTGGTTATGGTGTGGGGGTATTATTCAGTAACAGTATGGGGGTATTATTCAGTCACTATGTGGTTATGGTGTGGAGGTATTATTCAGTAACAGTATGGCGGTATTATTCAGTCACTATGTGGTTATGGTGTGGGGGTATTATTCAGTAATAAAGTGTTTTCATTAATTATACTTGCAGCATATGTTGGACTCTATATGTACAATATATGGCAGCATTATATATATATATATATATATATATATATATATATACAGTACATGGGGGTATTATTCAGCCACTATGTGGTTATGGTGTTGTGGTATTATTAAGTATCAATACAGGGGTATTATTCAGTCACTATGTGGTTATGGTGTGGCGGTATTATTCAATAACAGTATGGGGGTATTATTCAGTCACTATCTGGTTATGGTGTGGTGGTATTATTCAGTAACAGTATGGGGGTATTATTCAGTCACTATGCGGTCATGGTGTGGCTGTTTATTGAGTATCAGTACGAGGGTATTATTCAGTCACTATGTGGTTATGGTGTGGCGGTATTATTCAGTAACAGTATGGGGGTATTATTCAGTCACTCACTATGTAGTTATGGTGTGGTGGTATTATTCAGTAACAGTATGGGGGTATTATTCAGTCACTATCTGGTTATGGTGTGGTGGTATTATTCAGTAACAGTATGGGGGTATTATTCAGTCACTTTGTGGTCATGGTGTGGCGGTATTATTCAGTAACTGTATGGGGGTATTATTCAGTCACTATGTAGTTATGGTGTGGAGGTATTATTCAGTAACAGTATGGTGGTATTATTCAGTCACTATGTGGTTATGGTGTGGTGGTATTATTCAGTAACAGTGTGGTGGTATTATTCAGTCACTATGTGGTTATGTTGTGGCAGTATTATTCAGTAAGTGTATGGTGGTATTATTCAGTCACTATGTGGTTATGGTGTGGCGGTATTATTCAGTAACTGTATGGGGGTATTATTCAGTCACTATGTGGTTATGGTGTGGTGGTATTATTCAGTAACAGTATTGTAAAGGATCTGCCAGGCACTATGTCTGGGTATACTCCCAGGATTAATCAGTCGACACCTGAGGCCAGACCTCTGAGACTGACACCTGCTCCCACCAATCAGGGTGGCAGGCTCAGGAGTGGGAGAGCCTATCGCGGCCTGGTCAGTCAGAGTTAGCTCCGCCCCCTGTCCATTTATACCTGCCGTTTTCTCTTCCTCCTTGCTTGTTATTCTCTTGGATTCCTGGCCCCACTGCTGCCTTGCTCCAGCCTGCTTCTGCCGTGCTTCTGCCTTGCTTCAGTTCCGTTTATCCTGCGTTGCTCTGCCCCTGGCTTGCTTCTGCTCCGTGCTCCCGTTTGTATACTCCACTACTTCCTGATCCTGACTGGCTCTTTCCCGCTCCGTTTCCTCGCGGCGTTCCGTGGGCTACTGTATTCCCTTGCGTGTTCCCTGTTTGTACCCCCTTGCACTTAGACAGCGTAGGGACCGCCGCCCAGTTGTACCCCGTCGCCTAGGGCGGGTCGTTGCAAGTAGGCAGGGACAGGGCGGTGGGTAGATTAGGGCTCACTTGTTCCCTTCACCTCCTTCCGCCATTACATAATAACAAGCCCTTACCTAGTCTACCATTTCTTCTACGCTGACGCTATAATGGACCCCCTTGAGACCCTAACCCAGCAGATGCAGGGCCTCTCCCTACAGGTCCAGGCCCTGGCTCAGAGGGTCAATCAGTCTGACGCTGCCTTTGTAGTACCCCTCACCTCACCTTTAGAACCCAACCTCCAGTTACCTGACCGGTTCTCAGGGGACCGTAAGACTTTTCTCTCCTTCCGGGAGAGTTGCAGACTTTATTTCCGCCTAAGACCTCACTCCTCAGGTTCCGAGAACCAGCGGGTGGGTATCATTATATCCCGACTCCAGGAAGGACCCCAAGAGTGGGCCTTCTCCTTGGCTCCTGACGCCCCTGAACTTTCCTCCGTTGATCGGTTTTTCTCTGCCCTCGGTCTCATTTACGACGAGACTGACAGGACTGCCTTAGCCGAGAGTCAGCTGGTGACCTTACGTCAGGGTAGGAGACCTGTTGAGGAATACTGTGCTGATTTTAGAAAGTGGTGCGTAGCTTCCCGGTGGAACGACCCGGCCCTAAAGTGCCAGTTTAGGTTAGGATTATCTGACGCCCTGAAGGATCTGCTGGTTAGCTACCCCTCTTCTGACTCCCTAGACCAGATTATGGCCCTAGCAGTACGACTTGACCGACGTCTCAGGGAACGTCAGCTTGAACGTTTCAATGTTTTCCCCTCTGACTGCCCTGCGATTCCCCCCGAGGTCCCGTCTCCTCGCTCTTCCACGGAGGACTCGGAGGTACCTATGCAACTCGGGGCCTCCATGTCCCCTCGACAACGTAGAGAGTTTCGCAGGAAGAATGGTCTCTGCTTCTATTGTGGGGACGACAAGCATCTACTGAACACCTGTCCCAGGCGCAAGAATAAGCAGCCGGAAAACTTCCGCGCCTAAGTGATCATCGGGGAGGTCACTTGGGCGCACAGGTATTTCCCGTTAATACTAAACGCAATAAGATTTTGCTTCCCTTTCAGGTCTCGTTTGCTGGCCGGTCTGCCACTGGCAGTGCCTTCGTGGATTCGGGCTCATCTGCTAATATCATGTCTGTGGAATTTGCTATGTCTCTAGAGATGCCTTTTATTGATTTACCTTATCCTATCCCCGTAGTGGGTATCGACTCCACTCCTCTTGCTAATGGTTATTTTACTCAGCATACTCCTGTTTTTGAACTCCGTGTTGGCTCCATGCATTTGAAGCAGTGCTCTGTACTGGTGATGCAGGGATTATCGTCCGATCTGGTATTAGGTCTTCCCTGGTTGCAGCTGCATAATCCCACGTTTGATTGGAATACTGGGGATCTCACCAAATCTGGTAGTGAATGCCTGATGTCATGTCTTTCGGTTAACTCTATTTCTCCCCGGGAGGAGGTAAACACGCTTCCTGAGTTTGTTCAGGACTTCGCTGATGTGTTTTCTAAGGAGGCCTCCGAGGTGTTGCCCCCTCATAGAGATTACGATTGCGCCATCGATTTGGTGCCTGATGCCAAGCTTCCTAAGGGGAGGATATTTAATCTTTCATGTCCTGAACGTAAAGCTATGAGGGAGTATATCCAAGAATGCCTGGCCAAGGGTTTCATTCGCCCCTCGACTTCTCCTGTAGGTGCTGGCTTCTTCTTCGTGGGGAAGAAGGATGGTGGTCTTAGGCCGTGCATTGATTATCGGAACTTGAATAAGGTCACAGTAAGGAACCAGTATCCCCTGCCTTTGATTCCGGATCTTTTTAATCAGGTTCAGGGGGCCCAATGGTTCTCTAAGTTCGATCTACGGGGGGCGTATAACCTTATCCGCATCAAAGAGGGGGATGAGTGGAAAACTGCGTTCAACACGCCCGAAGGTCATTTCGAATACCTAGTCATGCCCATGGGTTGTGTAATGCCCCTGCCGTCTTCCAGAATTTTATTAATGAAATCCTGAGAGATTACCTGGGTAATTTTCTTGTAGTGTACCTTGATGACATACTGGTGTTTTCCAAGGACTGGTCCTCGCACGTGGAGCATGTCAGGAAGGTCCTCCAGGTCCTTCGGGAAAATAATCTGTTTGCGAAGACCGAAAAATGTGTGTTTGGGGTACAGGAAATACCATTTTTAGGTCAAATCCTCACTCCTCATGAATTCCGCATGGACCCTGCCAAGGTTCAGGCTGTGGCGGAATGGGTCCAACCTGCCTCCCTGAAGGCGCTACAGTGTTTTTTGGGATTCGCTAACTATTACAGGAGATTTATTGCCAACTTCTCGGTCGTCGCTAAGCCTCTTACGGACCTCACTCGCAAGGGTGCTGATGTCCTCCATTGGCCCCCTGAGGCCGTCCAGGCTTTTGAGACCCTCAAGAAGTGCTTTATCTCGGCCCCCGTGCTGGTTCAGCCCAACCAAAGGGAGCCATTTATTGTGGAGGTTGACGCGTCCGAGGTGGGAGTGGGTGCCGTCTTGTCCCAGGGTACCAGCTCCCTCACCCATCTCCGCCCCTGTGCTTACTTCTCTAGGAAGTTTTCGTCCACGGAGTGTAACTATGATATTGGCAACCGCGAACTTTTAGCCATTAAATGGGCTTTTGAAGAGTGGCGTCACTTCTTGGAGGGGGCCAGACACCAGGTAACGGTCCTTACTGACCACAAGAATCTGGTTTTCCTAGAATCTGCCCGGAGGCTTAATCCTAGACAAGCTCGTTGGGCACTATTCTTTACCAGATTTAATTTCTTGGTTACCTATAGGGCTGGGTCCAAAAATATTAAGGCTGATGCACTGTCACGTAGTTTCATGGCTAATCCTCCTTCTGAGAAGGATCCTGCTTGTATTTTACCCCCTGGTATAATTGTTTCTGCCACTGATTCTGACTTAGCCTCTGACATCGCGGCTGATCAAGGTTCAGCTCCCGGGAACCTCCCTGGGGACAAACTGTTTGTCCCCCTGCAATACCGGCTAAGGGTGCTCAGGGAAAACCATGACTCCGCTCTATCTGGTCATCCTGGCATCTTGGGTACCAAACTCCTCATTACCAGAAACTATTGGTGGCCTGGGTTGCCTAAAGACGTTAGGGCTTACGTCGCCGCTTGTGAGGTCTGTGCTAGGTCCAAGACCCCTAGGTCCCGACCTGCGGGCTTACTACGTTCCTTGCCCATTCCCCAGAGACCTTGGACCCATATCTCCATGGATTTTATCACCGATTTGCCTCCATCTCAGGGCAAGTCGGTGGTGTGGGTGGTAGTAGACCGCTTCAGCAAGATGTGCCACTTTGTGCCCCTTAAGAAACTACCTAACGCCAAGACGTTAGCTTCTTTGTTTGTGAAACACATTTTGCGTCTCCATGGGGCCCCAGTCAATATCGTTTCGGACAGAGGGGTACAATTTGTTTCCTTATTTTGGAGAGCTTTTTGTAAAAAATTGGAGATTGATCTGTCCTTCTCCTCCGCCTTCCATCCCGAAACTAATGGCCAAACGGAAAGGACTAACCAATCCCTGGAACAATATTTAAGGTGTTTCATTTCTGACTGTCAATTTGATTGGGTCTCATTCCTTCCCCTCGCCGAATTTTCCCTGAATAACCGGGTCAGTAACTCGTCAGGGGTCTCCCCGTTTTTCTGTAATTTCGGGTTTAATCCTAGGTTCTCCTCCGTTTCCCCTGGTGGTTCCAATAATCCCGAGGTAGAGGACGTTCATCGGGAACTGTGCACAGTCTGGGCCCAGGTTCAGAAGAACCTAGAGGCGTCCCAGAGCGTACAAAAGATTCAGGCTGATTGTAGACGTTCTGCTAACCCCCGGTTTGTCGTCGGGGATCTTGTGTGGTTGTCGTCGAGGAACTTGCGCCTTAAGGTCCCGTCCAGGAAGTTTGCTCCCCGATTTATTGGACCTTATAAGGTCATTGAAGTCCTCAACCCTGTATCCTTCCGTCTGGAGCTGCCCCCATCCTTTCGTATACACGACGTCTTCCATGCCTCCCTCCTGAAACGCTGCTCCCCGTCCTGGTCCCCCTCGAGGAAACCTCCTGTTCCCGTTCTCACCCCTGAGGGGGTGGAATTCGAGGTGGCCAAGATTGTGGACAGTAGGATGATCCAGGGCTCCCTCCAGTACCTGGTCCATTGGAGAGGATACGGGCCGGAGGAGAGGACTTGGGTTCCTGCTCGAGATGTTCACGCTGGGGTATTGATCAGGAGGTTCCACCTTCTCTTCCCCACTAAACCGGGTCCTCTTAGTAAGGGTCCGGTGGCCCCTCATAAAGGGGGGAGTACTGTAAAGGATCTGCCAGGCACTATGTCTGGGTATACTCCCAGGATTAATCAGTCGACACTTGAGGCCAGACCTCTGAGACTGACACCTGCTCCCACCAATCAGGGTGGCAGGCTCAGGAGTGGGAGAGCCTATCGCGGCCTGGTCAGTCAGAGTTAGCTCCGCCCCCTGTCCATTTATACCTGCCGTTTTCTCTTCCTCCTTGCTTGTTATTCTCTTGGATTCCTGGCCCCACTGCTGCCTTGCTCCAGCCTGCTTCTGCCGTGCTTCTGCCTTGCTTCAGTTCCGTTTATCCTGCGTTGCTCTGCCCCTGGCTTGCTTCTGCTCCGTGCTCCCGTTTGTATACTCCACTACTTCCTGATCCTGACTGGCTCTTTCCCGCTCCGTTTCCTCGCGGCGTTCCGTGGGCTACTGTATTCCCTTGCGTGTTCCCTGTTTGTACCCCCTTGCACTTAGACAGCGTAGGGACCGCCGCCCAGTTGTACCCCGTCGCCTAGGGCGGGTCGTTGCAAGTAGGCAGGGACAGGGCGGTGGGTAGATTAGGGCTCACTTGTTCCCTTCACCTCCTTCCGCCATTACAAGTATAGTGGTATTATTCAGTCACTATGTGGTTATGTTGTGGCAGTATTATTCAGTAACAGTATGGTGGTATTATTCAGTCACTATGTGGTTATGGTGTGGCGGTATTCTTCAGTAACTGTATGGGGGTGTTATTCAGTCACTATGTGGTTATGATGTGGGGGTATTATTCAGTAACAGCATGGGGGTATTATTCAGTCACTATGTGGTTATGGTGTGGGGGTATTATTCAGTAACAGTATGGGGTTATTATTCAGTAACAGTATGGGGGTATTATTCAGTCACTATGTGGTTATGGTGTGGGGGTATTATTCAGTAACAGAATGGGGTATTATTCAGTAACAGTATGGAGGTATTATTCAGTAACAGTATGGAGGTATTCAGTAACAGTATGGAGGTATTATTCAGTATCAGTATGGGGGTGTTATTCAGTCACTATGTGGTTATGATGTGGGGGTATTATTCAGTAACAGCATGGGGGTATTATTCAGTCACTATGTGGTTATGTTGTGGAGGTATTATTCAGTAACAGTATGGCGGTATTATTCAGTCACTATGTGGTTATGGTGTGGGGGTATTATTCAGTAACACTATGGTGGTATTATTCAGTTACATAGTTACATAGTTACATAGTTACATAGTTAGTACGGCTGAAAAAAGACACATGTCCATCAAGTCCAACCAAGGGAAGGGAAAAGGGAAGGAAAAATTTCTACACATAGGAGCTAATATTTTTTTGTTCTAGGAAATTATCTAACCCTTTTTTAAAGCCATCTACTGTCCCTGCTGTGACCAGCTCCTGCGGTAGGCTATTCCATAAATTCACCGTTCTTACTGTAAAGAAGCCTTGTCGCCTCTGCAGCTTGAACCTTTTTTTCTCCAGACGGAGGGAGTGCCCCCTTGTTTTTTGAGGGGGTTTTACAAGGAACAGGATTTCACCATATTTTTTGTATGTGCCATTAATATATTTATATAAGTTAATCATGTCCCCCCTTAGTCGTCTTTTTTCAAGGCTAAATAGGTTTAATTCTTTCAATCTTTTCTCATAACTTAAATTCTCCATGCCCCTTATTAGCTTCGTTGCTCTTCTTTGTATTTTTTCCAACTCCAGGGCATCCTTTCTATGAACTGGAGCCCAGAACTGAACTGCATATTCTAGATGGGGCCTCACTAATGCTTTGTAAAGTGGCAATATTACATCTCTGTCCCGCGAGTCCATGCCTCTTTTAATACACGACAATATCTTGCTGGCCTTTGAAGCAGCTGATTGACACTGCATGCTGTTATTGAGTTTATGATTTACAAGAACACCCAGATCCTTCTCAACAAGTGAATCCGCCAGTGTAGCTCCCCCTAGGACATATGATGCATGCAGGTTGTTGGTACCCAGATGCATAACTTTACATTTATCTACATTAAACTTCATCTGCCAAGTGGACGCCCAAACACTTAGTTTGTTTAAATCTGCCTGTAATTCATGAACATCTTCCATAGTCTGAACTATATTACATAGCTTGGTGTCATCTGCAAAAATAGAAATAGTGCTATTAATCCCATCCTCTATATCATTAATAAATAAGTTGAATAATAGTGGTCCCAGCACTGAACCCTGGGGTACACCACTTATAACCGGTGACCATTCAGAGAAGGAATCATTGACCACAACTCTCTGGATACGGTCCTTGAGCCAATTCTCAATCCAATTACAAACTATATTTTCTAAACCTATAGTCCGTAATTTACCCATTAGGCGTCTATGGGGGACAGTGTCAAATGCCTTTGCAAAGTCCAAAAACACTAAATCCACAGCGGCCCCTCTGTCTAGACTTCTGCTTACCTCTTCATAAAAACAGATTAGGTTAGTTTGACAACTTCTGTCCTTAGTAAAACCATGCTGGCTGTCACTTATAATACTATTTATTGTCACATAATCCTGTATATAGTCCCTCAATAGCCCCTCAAACATTTTCCCCACGATGGATGTTAAGCTTACTGGTCTATAATTACCCGGGGAAGACCTAGAGCCCTTTTTGAAAATAGGCACCACATTTGCCCTGCGCCAGTCCCTTGGCACTATACCAGTCACTAGAGATTCTCTGAATATTATGAAAAGGGGGACAGAAATAACTGAACTAAGCTCTTTAAGAATTCTAGGGTGTAACCCATCTGGTCCCGGAGCCTTGTGCACATTTATTTTATTTAATTTAGCTTGGACCATCTCTACATTCATCCAATTCAGTATATCAGCCGATATATTAACAGCACTGGCACCGGCTACATCAGCTGCTCTTTCTTCAGTTGTATATACAGAGCTAAAGAACCCATTTAGTAACTCTGCCTTCTCTTGATCCCCTGTGATCAACTCCCCATTACCATTATCTAGGGGTCCTACATGTTCAGACCTTGGCTTTTTTGCATTTATATGCTTGAAGAATTTTTTAGGATTTGTTTTACTATCCTTGGCCACCTGCCTTTCATTTTGTATTTTTGCTAATTTTATTACATATTTACAGATTTTATTAAGCTCTTTATATTTTACAAAGGCTACAGCTGTACCCTCAGATTTGTATTTTTTAAATGCCCTTTTTTTGTCATGTATTGCCCCTTTCACAGAAGGTGTAAGCCATGTGGGGTTTAATTTGAGTCGTTTATACTTATTACCTGTAGGAATAAATTTTGCACTATAATAACTCAAAGTAGATTTGAAAATCTCCCATTTATCATTTGTTCCATTATTTGACATTAGTTCTTCCCAGTCCATATCCTGAATTGCAGCCCTCATCCTGGGGAAATTGGCTTTCTTAAAATTAAATGTTTTTGCCCTCCCAGCCTGCGTTTGTTTTTTACAGTATAGGTAAAATGTAACTATATTGTGATCACTGTTACCGAGGTTTTCACGAACATTGACATTCCCAACAAGATCTGCATTATTAGAAATGACCAGATCCAACAGAGCTTCACCTCTAGTCGGGTCTTCCACAAACTGGCCCATAAAATTTTCCTGCAACAGGTTGAGGAAATGTCTCCCCTTTGCAGTTGAAGCCGAACCATGACACCAATTAATATCCCGGAAATTAAAATCTCCCATTATCACTACAGTACCCGTCTGTGCAGCCCGCTCCATCTGTTTATATAGCTGAACTTCCATCTCCTCAGTTATATTGGGGGGTCTATAGATTACACCAAAAGTAATTTTTTCAGTGTTTACCTCCCTTTCTAGTTCCACCCACAAGGTTTCAACCTCCTCACAGTCTTCACCCACTATTGTCTCTTTCACACTCGCCTTCATATCACTTCTCACATACAGACATACACCACCACCTTTCCTATTTGTCCTGTCTTTACGAAAAAGTGTAAAACCCTGTAGATTTACAGCCCAGTCATGTGATGAGTCCAGCCATGTTTCAGCAACACCAACTATATCTATATTTTCTTCCAGTATCAAGGCCTCCAGCTCCCCCATTTTACTTGCTAGACTTCTGGCATTTGTGAACATACACTTTAATTTGCCTGTCAGTTTTTCACTTTTATTATCAGAAATGTGATTTGACATTAATCGGTCCTTTTTATTTACACTGATGTTTTGTAACGAAAGGATCTCCTTATCCTGTTGTCTAGTCCTCTCCCCACATTCTGTTTCTCCCCCCACCAATATAGTCTGACCCCTCTCTAACCTGGCTACCCCTTTATTTTCTACATTGACCTCCCTCCTCAGCCCTAGTTTAAATACTCCGCCACCCCAGCTAGAATTCTCTCCCCCAGCACAGCGGACCCCCTTCCATTTAGGTGCAAATCATCTGCAGAATACAGTTTGTACCCCAATGAAAAGTCAGCCCAGTGCTCTAGGAACCCAAATCCTTCTCCTCTACACCAAGACTTCAGCCATGCATTTAACTCCCTAAGCTCCCGCTGTCTTTCCTGTGATGCGCATGGCACAGGCAGTATTCCTGAGAATACAACCTTGGAGGTCCTTCCCTTCAGCTTGTAGCCTAGTTCTTTAAAATTATTCTTAAGGCTCCTCCACCTACCATTTATTCTGTCGTTGGTACCGACATGGACCACGACAGCTGGATCATCACCAGCCCCTCCCAGCAATTTGTCCACCCGTTCCACCACATGCCGAACCCTGGCACCAGGGAGACAGCAAACCATTCGGTTGAGGTGGTCTTGGCGACAAATAATTCTATCCGTCTTCCTGATTATAGAATCCCCTACGACTATCAATTGTCTTGGCTTACCTGCATTACCATCCCGCCGACTACTAGCTGGGCTGTTCTCCCGGCTGTTAGGGAGATCAGTATCCACTAGGGCTGCCATTTCTGAGACTGACACCCTCGCATCATCACCCAACTTGGCAATTTTGCCTGGAATGTCAGAAACCGGATCGGCCTTCCTTGTCTTTGACCCCTTTCTACTGCCCCTAACTACATTAACCCAGCTACTTACCTGATCCTGCTCACCCATGTCTTCACCCTCCAGTTGTAACCCACTAACTGCATGCTCTGTGAGCAGCAAGCTCCGTTCAAAATTGTCTATCCTCCTCAGTGTTGCATTCTGCTCCTCCAGATCTCTAATACGAGCTTCCAGGTGAACAACATGCTCACATCTGCCACAGAGATATTCACCCTGGAACTCCGGCTCCAGTCGTGCATACATATGGCAAACTGTGCACTGAAGAAAACCTCCAATCTTGCTGTCCATTATCCCAGTTACAAAAAAAAACAGCGAACAGGTGTTAACCAAAAAGATAAAGAAGTAGAAGAGCACTTACTTGGGCTTTAACTCCTCTTTTGAACTCCGGTTTTTGGAACTCCACTTAATATACAAACCACTTGCTATTCAAGGCACAGAGCAGGCTCTACAGAGTAGTGAGGCCTGATTTATACCACCTGGTAGCAGCTAAGCCCTCCCCCTTACTCAGCTACTCAGGAAACTGCAAAGGAAAAAAAGGTTACAAATTATGTCACTTTTGCAAACTTTGTAGCAAGCAAGCAATCAATACATATATCACATACAATGGCCCCCCACTTTGTCACACACAACACAGTAAATCAATCCGGTTTTTGGAACTCCACTTAATATACAAACCACTTGCTATTCAAGGCACAGAGCAGGCTCTACAGAGTAGTGAGGCCTGATTTATACCACCTGGTAGCAGCTAAGCCCTCCCCCTTACTCAGCTACTCAGGAAACTGCAAAGGAAAAAAAGGTTACAAATTATGTCACTTTTGCAAACTTTGTAGCAAGCAAGCAATCAATACATATATCACATACAATGGCCCCCCACTTTGTCACACACAACACAGTAAATCAATCCGGTTTTTGGAACTCCACTTAATATACAAACCACTTGCTATTCAAGGCACAGAGCAGGCTCTACAGAGTAGTGAGGCCTGATTTATACCACCTGGTAGCAGCTAAGCCCTCCCCCTTACTCAGCTACTCAGGAAACTGCAAAGGAAAAAAAGGTTACATGGAGCCATGGAGGAGTGAGTTCCGGGCGGCATCTCCCTCTTGGGAGACGCCGGCACTCACTTCCGCGTTTTGAGAGTGGCTCCCACAGGGTGCATGCGCCCGCGCATGCTCGGCCTTAAAAGGCCAGTACGCGCACATGCAGAATAGCTGCAAATTAGTCCAGAATGCCTCTGGACTATAAAAGGGGCTCTGCCCAATCATTGCCTGAGCGTTGTTGTGTTACCCTAGTTTGTCTTTGTAAATGGTCTCGTAAGTGTTTCCCAGTGTTTCCCGTTCCTGCTGCCTGTACCCTGTATCCCATGCTACCGTGCCCCTGTGCCTTGAAGAGTTGGAGTCGTGTTGTGCTCCCTGCTGCATCTACTGTGTCGCACCCCGCAGGTTGTGTCTGTCTACTGCAGGAGCCTCATTTTAGCCTTAAACCACCGCTACTGTCTACATTGCCTATAGAAATTTAATTTTCCCTTTTTGCCCAGTTGCTATCCCGCTACGCGGTACGGCCCGGTGGGTCCACACCCCGCGCCGTTACAGTACGCTCAGGCCATGGACCCCGCTGGTCAATTCAAGGGCCTGTCCCCCTCTCAAGCCATGCAAGCGGATCTGCAGGACCTGCGAACACTACAGGATCAACTCCTTGTGGCAGTAAACTACATGGCACTACAGCTAGGGGCGCTAGCTGCTTCTTCCTCTGCTCCTGGTCCAGCTTCTCCAGCTGATCCTCCTGCTACACCTCCTGTCAGCACCAGTTCTGATCTCCGGTTCTCGCTGCCGCTTTCGCCTCGTTTTAACGGAGACGCAAGCGCATGCAGGGGATTTCTCAACCAGCGTCATATCCACTTTACCTTGCATGCCAAAGCATTTCCCTCGAACGGCGCCAGGATCGCCTTCATTGTTTCCCTGCTTGCCGGCAAGGCCTTGGCATGGGTGAACCCTATCTGGGAATGACAGAGACCCGAGACTTCCAGGGGTTCCTGCAGTTATTCCACACTGTGTTTGAGGAGCCTGGGCGAGTCCCGTTGGCGGCTACCTTCCTACTGAACCTTCGCCAGGAGGACACCTCCGTGGGCGAGTACACCATCCAGCTCCGGACCCTGGCAGATGAGCTATCCTGGAACAACGAGGCGTTGGTAGCCTCCTTCTGGCATGGACTGTCGTCTGAGATTAAGGACGAACTGGCTGCCCGTGATCTACCACCTACCTTGGACGGCCTAATTTTACTTGCTACCCGGGTTGATATGAGGCTCAGAGAAAAATCCCAAGAGGTTCGTCGAGAGAGAAGGCTTCCTAGGTTGGCTCACAACTTCCAGCAACCGCTCTTGTCCTCATCTGTTGCTTCATACGAGGTCCCTATGCAAATGGATCGACTTAGGCTATCTGTCCAGGAGAAACAGCGCAGGCGCACTTCTGGACTTTGTCTATATTGTGGCCTTGCTGGCCATGTCGTGCGTCTGTGTCCCCAGAAGCCAAAACACTCCAACGCCTAGGATTGGTTAGGGAGACAACCCTTTCATCCAAGCTGTCTATCCCTGTGACTATTGTCGCTGGCGAGAGGACCCACAAGGCCCCTGCCTATCTGGACTGGCTCCGCAGCCAATTTTATACGCAGAGACCTAGTCTATCTTCTTCACTTTCCTACTACCCTTCTGGAGAAGCCGTTGATCGTTGCCTCAGTAATTGGACTGCCGCTGCCCGACCCAATATTGTCTGTGACCAAACCGCTTGGGCTTGAAGTGGGAGCCTTTCATTCTGAGCTCATCTCCTTTTTTGTCTTGCCCAAGGCCATCAACCCCGTGCTGCTGGGTTTGCCTTGGTTCCGTCTACACGCCCCAGTCCTGGATTGGAACTCCGGAGAGGTTCTCCAGTGGGATCCCAAGTGCCTCAACCACTGCCTGGGGCATATCCATCCAGTTCCGCCTCCTCCGCATCAGTCATTGCATCAGTCCACACCCCGCGCCGTGACACCATCATTTTAAAATAGGAATGGCATAACCTCCCCACACATCTTGCCCTGCATACTGTAATGTATATAGAACTAAACTAGTGCATATTAAAAGAGTTGAATAAAAGCACAGGCTACTGTGTTAGGTATTATGGCTGGAATGAGCTTAGCTGCAACACCACAAACCCAGTCAAGAGTTGCACTGTATCTGGAAGAAAGCAGCCATGTTTTCTTTAATCTCATACAAGGCCTTTAAAGGTGTGAATGCAAGTAATTGTTGCCTGTGAAACAAGTGAAAACGTGGGTTGTTAAAGTGGTTGTCGAGGATTAAAAAAAATAAAATAAAAGGCTCTGATTTTTACTTATTTTTTCCAAAAACCCAACTCCTGTCCATGGGATATGTAGAGTTTTGGAGCTTATCCACATTCACTTAGTGTTGTTTCTTTTAACCCTGGAAAACCCCTTTAAAGAGAACCTTTCACCTCCCCATACATGTGCAGCTGATTGCAGCATGTAATGGGGAGGGCTGCACAAACCATGGGGCACCTTCCTTTTTTTTTTTCTACCTCCCTCCGTTATTTAGATATGGGTGCCGTTACATTTGGCGCCCTATATTTAAATAACCCCTTGAGCTGTCAACGGGGTGTCTACTGGCAAGGGGGCGTGTTACTATGGCTGTGACACTGTCCAATCAGATATGGACAGTGTTACAGCAAGCGCGAGGAGAGAGAGAGAGAGTTTGTGCGCGCGCGCGCACGCTCTCACTCTTCAGCTTTCAAGATTAGTCTTTTGCCGAACTCGCAAGGGGGCTTGGCACTGCTACGGACAATGTAAGAGCTGTGGAGAGGAGGGCGCATTCTCATCTCTTCAGCTCTTGCGAGAGATCAGTCTTGTATTGTCTGCCGAACTGGCAAGGGGGCGTGTCACTGCTACGGACAATGTAAGAGCTGTGGAGAGGAGAGTGCGTTCTCATCTCTTCAGCTCTTGCGAGAGATCAGTCTTGTATTGTCTGCCGAACTGGTAAGGGGGCGTGTCACCGCTATGGACAGTGCAAGCGCTCACCAGCTCTTACACTGTCCGTAGCAGTTATATAGTTACATAGTTAGTATGGCTGAAAAAAGACACATGTCCATTAAGTTCAACCAAGGGATGGGAAAAGGCAAGGTAGAAATTTCTACACATAGGAGCTAATATTTTTTTGTTCTAGGAAATTATCTAAACCTTTTTTAAAGCCATCTACTGTCCCTGCTGTGACCAGCTCCTGCGGTAGGCTATTCCATAGATTCACAGTTCTCACTGTAAAGAAGCCTTGTCGCCTCTGCAGCTTGAACCTTTTTTTCTCCAGATGGAGGGAGTGCCCCCTTGTTTTTTGAGGGGGTTTTACAAGGAACAGGATTTCACCATATTTTTTGTATGTGCCATTAATATATTTATATAAGTTAATCATGTCCCCCCTTAGTCGTCTTCTTTTCAAGGCTAAATAGGTTTAATTCTTTTAATCTTTCCTCATAACTTAGATTATCCATGCCCCTTATTAGCTTCGTTGCTCTTCTTTGTATTTTTTCCAAACTCCAGGGCATCCTTTGTATGAACTAGAGCCCAGAACTGAACTGCATATTGTAGATGAGGCCTCACTAATGCTTTGTAAAGTGGTAATATCATATCCCTGTCCCGCGAGTAAATGCCTCTTTTAATACATGACAATATCTTGCTGGCCTTTGAAGCAGCTGATTGACATTGCATGCTGTTATTTAGTTTATGATTTACAAGTACACCCAGATCCTTCTCAACAACATATGATGCATTCAAGTTGTTGGTACCTAGATGCATAACTTTACATTTATCTACATTAAACTTCATTTGCCAAGTGGACGCCCAAACACATCCGCTTGCAATTCACGAACATCTTCCATAGACTGAACTATATTATATAGCTTGGTGTCATCTGCAAATAAGAATAGAATAGAAATAGTGCTATTAATCCCATCCTCTATATCATTAATAAATAAGTTGAATAATAGTGGTCCCAGCACTGAACCCTGGGGTACACCACTTATAACCGGGGACCATTCAGAGTAGGAATCATTGACCACAACTCTCTGGATATGGTCCTTGAGCCAATTCTCAATCCAATTACAAACTATACTATCTAAACCTATAGTCCTTAATTTACCCATTAGACGTCTTTGAGGAACATTGTCAAATGCCTTTGCAAAGTCCATAAATAGTTATATCCACAGCGGCCTCTCTGTCTAGGCTTCTGCTCACCTCTTCATAAAAACAAATCAGGTGACAACTTCTGTCTTTAGTAAAACCGTGCTGGCTGTCACTTATAATACTATTTTTTGTCACATAATGCTGTATATAGTCCCTCAATAGCCCCTCAAACATTTTCTCCACGATGGATGTTAAGCTTACTGGTCTATAATTTCCCGGGGAAGACCTAGAGCCCTTTTTGAAAATAGGCACCACATTTGCCCTGCGCCAGTCCCTTGGCAGTATACCAGTCACTAGAAAATCTCTAAATATTATGAAAAGGGGGACTGAACTAAGCTCTTTAAGAACTCTAGGGTGTAACCCATCTGGTCCCGGGGCCTTGTGCACATTTATTTTATTTAATTTAGCTTGGACCATATCTACATTCATCCAATTCAGTATATCAACTGATATATTAACAGCACTGGCACTGGCTATATCAGCCACTCTTTTTACTGTTGTATATACAGAGCTGAAGAACCCATTTAGTAAATCTACCTTCTCTTGATCCCCTGTGACCAACTCCCCATTACCTCTATCTAGGGGTTCTACATGTTCAGACCTTGGCTTTTTTGCATTTATATACTTGAAGAATTTTTTGGGATTTGTTTTAGTATCCTTGGCCACCTGCCTTTCATTTTGTATTTTTGCTAAATTTATTACATTTTTACAGATTTTATTACGCTCTTTATAATTTAAAAAGTCTACAGATGTACCCTCAGATTTGTATTTTATAAATGCCCTTTTTTTGTCCTGTATTGACCTTTTTACAGAAGGTGTAAGCCATGTGGGGTTTAATTTTAGTCATTTATACTTGTTACCCATAGGATTAAATTTTGCACTATAATTACCCAAAGTAGATTTGAAAATCTCCCATTTATCATTTGTACCATTATTTCACATTAGTTCTTCCCAGTCTATATCCTGAATTGCAGCCCTCATCCTGGGGAAATTGGCCTTCTTAAAATTAAGGCTGGGTTCACACAACCATGTTACGTCCGTAATGGACGGAACGTATTTCGGCCGGAAGTCCCGGACCGAACACAGTGCAGGGAGCCGGGCTCCTAGCATCATAGTTATGTACGATGCTAGGAGTCCCTGCCTCTCCGTGGAACTACTGTCCCGTACTGAAAACATGATTACAGTACGGGACAGTTGTCCTGCAGTGAGGCAGGGACTCCTAGCATCGTACATAACTATGATGCTAGGAGCCCGGCTCCCTGCACTGTGTTCGGTCCGGTTACTTCCGGCCGAAATACGTTCCGTCCATTACGGATGTAACATGGTCGTGTGAACCCAGCCTAAGTGTTTTTGCCCTCCCAGCCTATGTTTGTTTTTTACAGTATAGGTAAAATATAACTATATTGTGATCACTGTTACCGAGGTTTTCACAAACATTGACGTTCCCAACAAGCTCTGCATTATTAGAAATTACCAGATCCAACAGAGCTTCACCTCTAGTCGGGTCTTCCACAAACTGGCCCATAACATTTTCCTGCAACAGGTTAAGGAAATGTCTCCCCTTTGCAGTTAAAGCCGAACCATGACGCCAATTAATATCCCGGTAATTAAAATCTCCCATTATCACTACAGTAACCACCTATGCAGCCTGCTCCATCTGTTTATACAGCTGATATTCCATCTCCTCAGTTATATTGGGGGTCTATAGTTTACACCAATAGTACTTTTTTCAGTGTTTACCTCCCTTTCTAGTTCCACCCACAATGTTTCAACCTCCTCACAATCTTCACCCTCTAATGTCTCATTCACACTCACCTTCATATCACTTCTCACATACAGACATACACCACCGCCTTTCCTATTTGTCCTGTCTTTCCGAAAAAGTGTAAAACCCTGTATATTTACAGCCCAGTCATGTGAAGAGTCTAGCCACGTTTCAGCACCAACTATATCTATATTTTCTTCCAGTACCAAGGCCTCCAGCTGCCCCATTTTGCTTGCTAGACTTCTGGCATTTGTGAACATACACTTTAAAGAGGCTCTGTCACCAGATTTTCAGACCCCTATCTCGTATTGCAGCAGATCGGCGCTGCAATGTAGATTACAGTAACGTTTTGTTTTTTTCAAAAACGAGCATTTTTGGCCAAGTTATGAGCATTTTTATATTTATGCAAATGAGCCTTTCTTAAGTACAACTGGGTGTGTTTAAAGTTAAGTCCAAGTGGGCGTGTATTGTGTGTGTACATCTGGGCGTTTTTACTTCTTTTACTAGCTGGGCGTTGTGAATAGAAGTGTATGATGCTGACGAATCAGCATCATCCACTTCTCTTCGTTAACACCCAGCTTCTGGCAGTGCACAGACACACAGCGTGTTCTCGAGAGATCACGCTGTGATGTCACTTCCTGCCCCAGGTCCTGCATCGTGTCGGACGAGCGAGGACACATCGGCACCAGGCGACAGAGGCTACAGTTGATTCTGCAGCAGCATCGGCGTTTGCAGGTAAGTCGATGTAGCCTCTGTCGCCTGGTGCTGATGTGTCCTCGCTCGTCCGACACGATGCAAGACCTGGGGCAGGAAGTGACGTCACAGCGTGATCTCTCGAGAACACGCTGTGTGTCTGTGCACTGCCAGAAGCTGGGCGTTGTGAAGAGAAGTGGATGATGCTGATTCGTCAGCATCATACACTTCTATTCACAACGCCCAGCTAGTAAAACAAGTAAAAACGCCCAGATGTACACACACAATACACGCCCACTTGTACTTAACTTTAAAAACGCCCAGTTGTACTTAAGAAATGCTCATTTGCATAAATATAAAAATGCTCATAACTTGGCCAAAAATGCTCGTTTTTGAAAAAAAACAAACGTTACTGTAATCTACATTGCAGCGTCGATCTGCTGCAATACGAGATAGGGGTTTGAAAATCTGGTGACAGAGCCTCTTTAACTTGCCTTTCACTTTTTCACTTTTATTATCAGAAATGTGATTATATGACATTATTTGGGCATTTTTATTTTCACTGCTGTTTTGTAACAAAAGGATCTCCTTATCCAGTTGTCTAGTCCTCTCCCCACAGTCTGTTTCTCCCCCCACCAATATAGTCTGACCCCTCTCTAACCTGACTACCCCTTTTTTTCTACATTGACCTCCCTCCTCTGCCCTAGTTTAAATACTCTGCCACCCCAGCTAGAAGCGACACGCCCTCTTGCCAGTTCAGCAGAAGACTAATCTTGAAAGCTGAAGAGTGAGAGAGCGTGCGCGCGCACACACTCCCTCTCTCCTCGCTCTTGCTGTAACACTGTCCATATCTGATTGGACAGTGTCACAGCCATAGTAACACGCCCCCTTGCCAGTACACGCCCCGTTGACAGTTCAGGGGGTTATTTAACACCTTCCCGCTGCAGCCCTTTTTCAGATTTTCATTTTCGTTTTTTCCTCCCCACCTTCCAAAAGCCATAACTTCTGTATTTTTCCGTCGATATAGTCCTATGAGGGCTTGATTTTTGCGGGACGAGTTGTAGTTTTTCATAGCACCATTTATTTTACCATATAATGTACTAGGAAATGGGGAAAAAATTATTTGTGGGGTAGAAAATGAAAAAAACAGCGATTCCTCCATGGTTTTTTGCGCGTTGTTTTTACGGAATTCACTGTGCAATTAAAACAGCCTGTTAACTTTATTCTGTGGGTCGATATGATTACGCAGATACCAAATATATATAGTTTTTTCTATATTTTACTACTTTTACAAGTAAAAACCTAAGTGTAAAAACGAAAATTTATTTTGTCGCCAAATTCCGAGAGCCATAACTTTTTTATTTTTCCGTTGATTAAGTGGTATGAGGGCTTATTTTTTGCGGGATAAGCTGTAGTTTTTAATAATACCATTTTGGTGTACATGCGACGGTTTGATCAGTTTTTATTTCATTTTTTTGTGGGAGATTAGGTGACCAAAAAATAGAGATTCTGGCGTTTACAAGTTTTTGTTTTTTTACAGCATTCACCGTGCGGGTTAAATAATGATATATTGTAATAGCTCAGACTTTTACGGACGCGGCGATACCAATTATGTTTATTTTATTTTTTTCTTTACTATGCTTTAGGGGGATAATGGGAAAAGGTTTTTTTTTTAAACTTTTAATATATATATATTTTTACACAAAGAAAAACTTTATTTAACTCATTTTTACTTTTTTATTAGCCATCAACCGTTGGAGGATAATGCGAATTTTATTGAACAAATCTCCTAATGATAACAGATTTTTTTTTTTGAAGTAAAAAACTCAAAATGCACTGTTTCAAATTATTATGCACAACAGAGATCAAAACATTTTAAAGGTTGTAAAGAGAACTAAAATGGTAATTTGTTGAATTTGCAGCATCAGGAGGTCATATTTACAGAAATCAAAACCTCTTTCAATCAAAAAAACTTAACAGGCCAAGTTACATGTTAACATAGGACCCCTTCTTTGATATCACCATCACAATTCTTGCATCCATTGAATTTGTGAGTATTTGGACAGTTTCTGCTTGAATATCTTTGCAGGATGTCAGAATAGCCTCCCAGAGCTTCTGTTTTGATGTGAACTGCCTCCCACCCTCATAGATATTTTGCTTGAGGATGCTCCAAAGGTTCTCAATAGGGTCGAGGTCAGGGGAACATGGGGGCCACACCATGAATTTCTCTCCTTTTATGCCCATAGCAGCCAATGACACAGAGGTATTCTTTGCAGCATGAGATGGTGCATGAAGATAATTTTGCTACGGAAGGCACGGTTCTTCTTTTTGTACTACGGAAAAAGTGGTTAGTCATAAACTCTACGTACTTTACAGAGGTCATTTTCACACCGTCAGGGACCCTAAAGGGGCCTTTCCAGCTCTCTCCCCATGATTCCAGCCCAAAACATGACACCGCCACCTCCTTGCTGACGTTGCAGCCTTGTTGGGACATGGTGGCCATTCACCAACCATCCACTACTCCATCCATCTGGACCATCCAGGGTTGCACAGCACTCATCAGTAAACAACACGGTTTGAAAATTAGTCTTCATGTATTTCTGAGCGCACTGCAACCGTTTCTGCTTGTGAGCATGGTTTAGGGGTGGCCGAATAATAGCTTTATGCACACTTGCAAACCTCTCGAGCATCCTACACCTTGAGGTTCGCGGGACTCCAGAGGCACAGCAGCTTCAAATACTTGTTTCCTGCTTTGCAATGGCATTTTAGCAGCTGCTCTCCTAATCCTATTAATTTGTCTGGCAGAAACCTTCCTCATTATGCCTTTATCTGAATGAACCCGTCTGTGCTCTGAATCAGCCACAAATCTTTTCACAGTACGATGATCACGCTTAAGTTTTCTTGAAATATCCAATGTTTTCATACCTTGTCCAAGGTATTGCACTATTTAACGCTTTTCGGCAGCAGAGAGATCCTTTTTCTTTCCCATATTGCTTGAAACCTGTGGCCTGCTTAATAATGTGGAACGTCCTTCTTAGGTTGGGTTCACACGACCTATTTTCAGACGTAAACGAGGCGTATTATGCCTCTTTTTATGTCTGAAAATAGGGCTACAATACGTCGGCAAACATCTGCCCATTCATTTGAATGGGTTTGCCGACGTACTGTGCAGACAACCTGTCATTTACGCGTCGTCATTTGACAGCTGTCAAACGACGACGCATAAAAATACAGCCTCGTCAAAAGAAGTGCAGGGCACTTCTTTCAGACGTAATTTGAGCCGTTCTTCATTGAACTCAATGAAGCACAGCTCAAAATTTACGGCTGTCAGAGAAGCCTTGCAAAATGCGAGGAGGAGCATTTACGTCTGAAACGAGGCAGCTGTTTTCTCCTGAAAACAGTCTGTCATTTCAGACGTAAAAGCCTGCTACCGTGTGCACATACCCTCAAGTAGTTTTCCTTTGATTGGGCACACCTGGCAAACGAATTATCACAGGTGTCTGAGATTGATTACAATGATCCAAAGAGCCCTAAGACACAATACCATCCATGAGTTTAATTGAAAAACTAATAATTAAATGTTTTTGACACTTAAATCCAATGTGCATAATAATTTGGAACACGGTGTAATGTATTGCAGTATATCGTGATTCTGATAACTATTAAGCCCTGCCTCCGGCAGAGCTTAATAGGTGTACAAAGGCGTACCTGAGGGCCTTCATTAGGGCCTCCCGCAATTGCGTTGCGGGAGGCGCGATGAGCTATTAGAGGGGGTCGCCCCCTCTTTCTAACTATTTAAATGCTGCGGTTGTTATTGACCGCAGCATTTAACGAGTTAAACGAGCGGGATCTCGCTCGAGTGCGATGCCGCTCGTTACTCTGAAGTGTCGGCGGTAATAAACAGCCGACACCCGCATCGTATGTAGCAGGTTCACTCCGTGAGCCCACTCCATACTTCCCCTACCCGACTTTGGCGTATGGATACGTCAAATGTCGGGAAGGGGTTAAATATAACGGCACCAATGTCTAAATAGCGGAGGGGGGTAGAAAAAAATGAAAAGTGCCCCAGAGTTTGTGCAGCCCTCCCCATTACTTGATGCACTCAGCTGCACATGTATGGGGAGGTGAAAGGTTTTCTTTAAGAAGTGTTATTATGATTTCTGGTTTATAGAAATGTGTTCCATTAGTCATAACAAATTTAGGACTTTGCTTTACATTTTTTACACTACTGATTAAACAGTAGGTTTATAAGAAAATACACATGCCACGATGAACAAATGACTTGAACAATGAACAAATGATGCAAGTGTGGTAATTATTTTCTAATTCCCATTGTTGCTTGCCGATATCTTGTAATGTAGGGCCCTTTATTGAGCAGCATTTCAATAGTGACAAATATCGAAATGCTGGTCAGATCATGGATGGCCATAAATATATAGGAAAATTACATAACTTTTTATAATCTGTAGGATGTAGGATGTAATACTTAATTTCCCCTGGGGTGGCGCTACAGGTATATTGAACACGTGCTGCTGGGTTCCTCCACAGATTTCAGCTGATTGCTGGTGTTCTTAGCAACCTCTTTACATTCAGTCAAATCTCCCTGCTCTCAGCTACCGGAGGAAGCTACGGGCAAGATCGAAAAAAGTATCTATCCCACTCATTTAACCCCTCAAGTTAGCGAGTGCCACATCTGAGTGGTTTCGGAGAGAGGTAGGGGGCTCCCTCTCTCACCACACCAGCACCTTGCGATAAGATCGCAGGATGCCGGTGTCTTCTATGGCAGCCAGGGGCCTAAAAAATGCCCTCAGGTCAGCCTCTAGTTAATGACTGCTAAGCATGCCCTTGCAGATGCCTGTCCGAGTTACAGAAGTATTGCAGTGTTTTATAAAAGCGATCAGGTGATTGCATAGTAAAGTCCCCTTGTAGGACTAGTAAAAAAAAGTTTCCTAAAGTTAATAATAAATAAATAAAAATACAAAGTTAAAAAAATGAAAAACCCACTTTTTTTGCCTTACAAAATACTTTATAATTAAAAAAAAAGTTACACGTTTGGTATTGCCACATCCGTAACGACCCCAACTATAAAGTTATTACATTACTTAACCCGCTCAGCAGACGCCGTAAAAAATCAAATAAAAAACAATGCAAGAATTACTGTTTTCTGTGAATCCTGCATTATCAAAAATGTGATAAAAACTGATCCAAAAGTCGCATGTACTCCAAAGTGATACCAATAAAAGCTAAAAGTTGCCCCGCAATAAAAAGCCCTCATACAGCTGCATCGACGGAAAAATAAAAAAGTTATAAAAACGTGAAAAATATTTTGGTCATTAAGGCATAAAATGGGTTGGTCACTAAAGGATTAAACCACTCAATCGATGATAGTAGCTCGCCTCACTTGTCTCACCAGAGAATGGGCTAGTTGCTTTACACATTAACCTTTTATCCAGTTTAGAGGCCACTTGTAACCTGTCAGCTTCTTTGCAGACCAAGCAGGTCCCAGGGTCTGAGAATACTACCCGTTTGCTGAGGCGTAGCTAGGCGTTTAGCAGGGCAGTACTGCTGGTACTCCAGTCAGGGGCCCGGCCACAATGATGAAAAGAAGGGGCCGTTCTTTACTCTCAAGTAACTTACCCTGGGGCCCTGAGAGGAAGATGCTGCATGAGCAGAAAACAGAAGCTCCGTGTGAAGGTAGCCGCCCAACAGACAGGGAGGACGGAGGAAGAAGAAAGAGCTGGAGTGAAGCAGTGACACACCGCTCTTCTCCTCTCCTGCCTGCAACTTGTACCAGGCAGAAGATTCCTCCAGGACAGGTAAGATGTTATGTGTGGGGGAGGGGATTCTTTACAAATTGTTATTGTGGGGGAGGGGGAACTTAACTGTAAATGCTATATGTGGGGGAGAGGATTTTGTGTAAAACGTTTTTGTGGGGGACGGTGGGACTTGGCTGTCCATGCTATGTGTGGGGGAAGTGATTCATTATTAATTTTTCTTGGGGAAAGGGGAACTTAACTGTTAGGCTTAGTTCCCACAGCATATCCGCCCTGTGCAGCACTACAGGGAATTCCGGCTGAAAATCCACAAATTCAGCCGGCCTGCTAGCATGATGTTTCATCCCGGGAGACTGCTGCTACATTCTGTGATTGGCTGCAGCAGTCACATGTGATGAAACATCATCCCAGGTGCCCACGCTGGAGGGTGGAAGAAACACAGACTTCTGGGTAAGTATAGGATTTTTTTTTATGAGTTTCATTTTCTGCAGTGGAAAAGTTGCGAACCTGCTGCAAAAAAAACGAGTAAAACAAATAAGCAGCAATTCTGTAAATACAATTGACATGCTGCGGAATAAAATTCTGCACTACAGGTCAATTTCTGAGTGTTCTTTTTTTATTTCTTTTATCTCATCCACTTTGCTGCTACTGTATTTGCTGCAGATTTTTCGCAATGCATCCGATGCGGAAAAACCTCAGTATTTACGCTACGTGTGAACTTACCCTAAGGCCAGTGGCGTAACTACCGCCGTAGCAGCAGTAGCGGCTGCTACGGGGCCCGCGGCATGAGGGGGCCCGTGTCGCCCGCCGGCACGGGCCCCCACCATGGCCGGAGGCTCCGCTAGCAGCCACTACAGCGGGACGCCACTGAACACTACGGCAGAGCAGGGAGGTATTTCCCCGCTCTGCCATTTACTGGTTCCCGACCGCTGGCTGTATTTTTACGGCCAGCGGTCAGGGTCCTTAAAACCCGAGCCATAGACTTTCTACGGCTCGGCTTTTAACTTGCTGCCAGAGCGATCGGGCAGCTGAATGTCGGGTCTCCGGCTGTCAGTGACTGCCGGGGACCCTGAGGAGAGGATAGAAGCAGCTTTCGCTGCTTCTGTCTTCTCTGATCACTTGTACACAGCGCTGAATGCGCGCTGTGTACAGGAATAGAGACAGCAGCAGCGGCGCTGTCTCTATTCCTCCCGGTGATCATGTGACTGGTCACATGATCGCCGGGTGCCGTTAGTGGCAGGCTGCTGCTGGGTCTAACTAGACCCAGCACAGCCCTATTAGCGACAATCGTCACTTTGAGAGGGCTGATTTCCCCTGTAACTGGGGCTGCTGTGCAGCTCCAGTTACAGTGGAAAAACATGGTGTAAAAGCAAGAAAAAATATATATAAAGTTCCCCAAAGGTCTTTTTTGACCTTTGAGGGACAGACCATAGTAATAAAAAAATAATAAAGTCAAGTGCAAAAAAAATGTAAATAATAAATACACATAAAATACCCACCCCAAAAAAAACGTTCCCCCCGCCAATCATTGTTGTAGCGCTGGCCTAATTACCCTAATATAGACATGTAATATATTAAAATTTACGGTAGACAATGACGGACACAAATAAAAGGTCTATTTTAGGGTAAAACTATGTTATTACCAAAAAAAAAAATAGCTGAAATGTAAAAAAGCTTATTTTTTTACTATTTTTTTACTATTATTTTCAAACTTTATGAATAAAAATTCTAAAATAGCAAAAAAGGTGCGTATAAAAACGATAAAAAATGAAACCTGCATTGTCTACGTTGCAAAAATCACGTCGTTAGCCCAACAAATAAAAAAGTTATAGCCATTTAACTAACACGTGCTAAAAAGGGCTAAACGGTGTCTGGTCCTGAAGGCGCAAAATAGAGCAAAAGACATGTATCCCCTCTCCACAGGACATGTATCCCCTCTCCACAGGACATGTATCCCCTCTCCACTGGATATACACAGGATAGGGGATACATGTGTGATCGCTGGCATTGATAGGGAGAACGGGGGACTGAAAGTCCCCTGAAGTTCTCCATCACAAACCTCGGACTTCCGGGGTCTGTGTTGGCAGCTCCGTAGAAATGAATGGAGCGTGCTTGTGCGCATGCGTGACCAGCGCTCCTTTCATTTTTATTGAGCTGCGCAGACGCCGGAAGTCAGAGGTTTGTCATGGAGAAGTTCAGGGGACTTTCAATCCCCCGTTCTCCCTATCGCTGCCAGCGATCACTCATGTATCCCCTATCCTGTGGAGATCCTGTGGAGAGGGGATACATGTATTTTGTAGGACACACTGTAGGTCGCATTTTTTTGGGAGGGGGGACGCTGTATGGCGTTCCCTACAGGAAGGGTGGCTGTATGGCGTTCCCTACAGGGGGAGCTGTATGGCGTTCCCTACAGGGGGGGAGCTGTATGGCGTTCCCTACAGGGGGGGAGCTGTATGGCGTTCCCTACAGGGGGGGAGCTGTATGGCGTTCCCTACAGGGGGGGGGCTGTATGGCGTTCTCTACAGGGCGGCTGTATGGCGTTCTCTACAGGGGGGGGCTGTATGGCATTCTCTGCAGGGGGGCTGTATGGCGTTATCTACAGGGGGGCTGTATGGCGCTATCTACAGGGGGGGCTGTATGGTGCTATCTACAGGGGGACTGTATGGCGCTATCTACAGAGGGGGGGCTGTATGGCGTTCTCTACAGGGGGATGTATGGCGCTATCTACAGAGGGGGGGCTGTATGGCGTTATCTACAGGGGGGGGCTGTAAAAAAGGCACTATCTACAAGGGGGGGGGTTGTGTGACACCCAGGGGAGGGGGGGCCCCAGTCAAAAGTTTGCTATGGGGCCCAGTCTTTCCTAGTTACGCCCCTGCCTAAGGCCTAATTCACACGACTGCATTCGGTCCGCATGTCGGACGTATTTCCCGGACCGAACACAGTGCTGGGAGCCGGGCTCCTAGCGTCATAATTATGTACGATACTAGGTGTCCATGTCTCTCTGCGGGAATACTGCCTCCCCGTACTGAAAACATGATTACAGTACGGGACAGTTGTCCTGCAGCAAGGCAGGGACTCCTAGCATCGTACATAACTATGACGCTAGGAACCCAGCTCCCTGCAGTGTGTTCGGTCCGGGAAATACTGCCGACATTCGGACCGTATATCACGGACCGAACACGCTCGTTTGTCGGAGGCCTAAATGTTATGTGTGGGGTGAGGGGATTCTGTTTAAAGGCTATGTATACCTTTAAAAACTTTTTTTTTTTTTTAAATAAAAATGTGTATCAGTGTGTTTGGTGCAACTTTGCAATTACATTTTATTAAATTGTTTTTACTTTTTGAGATACAGCTGCTTTGTGTCCTGACTGACGGGTTCAGTGACAACGGTCGGATCAAGCTGTTATCAATCACATCTTTGTTCATAATTTAGATGTGATCGGTAAGGCCAGTATCCCACATAGCGTAAACGCTGTGAATTTTCCATAACGGAATTCTGTGCGGAAATTCCACAGCATTTACAGTAGCAGCAAAGTGGATGAGATTTTGTAAATCTCATCCCCACGCTGCGGAAAAAAGACGCAGCGTAAATGTTAATAACTTGACATGCGGTGCAGAATTTAATTCCGCAGCATGTCAATTTATGCTGCGTTTTGGTTGAGTTTCTGTTGGGGTTTTTCCCCATTGAATTCAATGGGGAAGCAAAACCCGTACAGAAAGCCAAGGGTTGTGACTTTTGTGGTGTAATCTCAGCATTTACGCCGCAAATATCGCAACTCAGTGGGTACAGGGGTTTCACTGTAAATGTCATGTGTGGGGGAAATTATTTAGCATATATTCACAGGTTACGGTCATATTGCGTTGATTTTTTTTGCAGACACATTTGCAAAACCACAGCAAATTACATGGTTATAAAGCAATATTACAAAAACTGTTTAAAAAAACGTGATTTGACCTCGACGTGTGAAGAGACCCTTGTAGTTAATTTGTGTAGGGTAGGGGGGCTTTGCTGTAGATGTAATGCGTGAGAAAAGTTTAGTTATAGTTTTTGTGTGTGGGAGAGTATATCCACATGTAGCGTTTGAGGAGCAGTTAAAAAAAAGCATCAAAACCGCGCAGTCAACTACGCTATTGCTTACTTCAAAACAACGGAAACTTTACAGAACCATGGAAACCATTTGCAACGGATGCGTTACCATTGAAAGCTATGGTTTCCATTTGTTTCTGTTTGGTTTCCGTTCATGGGTTCCCCTGACAGAAAAGTCAGACGAAACCCATAAACGCAGATGTGAATGAAGCCTCAGGCTTCCAACACACAAGCGTGTTTGGTTCGTGATATACAGACCGTATGTCGGCCGCATTTCCCGGACCGAACACAGTGCAGGGAGCCGGGCTCCTAGCGTCATAGTTATGTATGATACTAGGTGTCCCTGCCTCTCCGCGGGACTACTGTCCCATACTGAAAATGTCATTACAGTAGGGGACAGTTTTCCCGCAGCAAGTCAGGGACTCCTGGCATCATACATAACTGTGATGCTAGTAGCCCGGCTCTCTGACCTGTGTTCGGTTACGGAAATACTGCCGACATACGGACCGAACACGCACGTGTGTGGGAAACCTTACATATATGGACATGAGAAGCAGCCCCAGAGACCCTGGGCAGAGCGCTAGTAGAAGATTTGCCTGGGGACTCCAGCACTTGGAAAAATCCACTCCCCGGGCAACGTATCCCATTATATGCCTTACAGTGGGATACGTTTTGGCTAAGTTTAACAAAATCCAGGGCATTAACCGGTCACTGCCTGCTCCATGTTTTCGTTCACTGTACTTGACGTCAGCGCCAAAATCGGTTAACACGTATAATGTACCAACATGAGCGCCACACATTCCGTTGTCCACCCCCGTAATGGATGAGGGCCCAGACATCTTGGCTGTATGGGGCCCAGAAATTCCTGATAAGAACACTGTCTCAGTGGGCCCCAACCCAGTAGGCCCCCCCAATGCATTTTTACATCTGCAGAAGCGCATCCTAATCATAGTGGTTAT
This sequence comes from Rhinoderma darwinii, assembly GCF_050947455.1. Classification (NCBI taxonomy): domain Eukaryota; kingdom Metazoa; phylum Chordata; class Amphibia; order Anura; family Rhinodermatidae; genus Rhinoderma; species Rhinoderma darwinii. The sequence continues at coordinate 306,162,379 of NC_134690.1, read as the reverse complement.
CATTCTGAATGAGCAAGATTGTTGTACTGTATACGCTGCTATATTATCCATGATAATTAAAAGTTTGAGAACAGTATAAAATGCCGTCTTAAGTACATCACACATGTATAGCCTAGTTTAAATGCCATCTACTACATTATGCAAAACAGTAGAAAATAAGGCGACTATTACATAAAGAATGATTAACAGAGAAGACACGGCAGCCATCTCAATATCAGAGACACATCCTAATCTATAGAAGTTTAATAGCAGACTATAATACCAGGGCCAGTCATATATATCAAAAGAAGATTCACATCCAAACCAACCTGATACTTCAAAGCAGTAGACTAGCCAAATATAAGCAAGGAGAACATCGGCTCTAATCCATCACATAAACCTTATCATAGACAAATCCCAGAAGCAGAGCAAGGTGAGTGGCTAGAAGTACATTCACAATTAGACCTACAGCAACTTTTATAATTCAGATAGAAAAACACTTTAATATACTCATAGAAAATACATTTAAAAAACATGTTACTCACCAAGTTGATGTCCACGTTGGCTCAAACTCAAAAATAATCATGTGATCAATTTTTTCAAACTCATACAGGGATGTGGGTGTTATATACAGTTATATACAGGGATGATGGCTGTAATATACAGGGATGATAGGGGGTTGGGAACAGAGATGATGGGGGTTATATACATGCATGATGGCTGCTCCAGGTATCCTCCCCATATATAACCCCCATTATCCCTGTATATACCAACTATCATTCCTGTATATAACCTCCATCATCCCTGTATATAACAGCCAGGCTGGTATATACAGGTATGATGGGGGTTATATACAGTGATGATGGGGATTATATAGTTATATACGGGGATGATGGCTGGTATATGCAGGGATGATAGGGGGTTGTGTACAGTGATGATAGGGGTTTTATACAGTTATATACAGGGATGATAGGGAATTGTGTACATTGATGATGGGGGTTATACAGTTATATACAGGGATGATGGCTGGTATATTCAGGGATGATAGGGGGTTGTGTACAGAGATGATTGGGTTATATACATGGATGATGGCTGCTCCAGCTATCATCCCCATATATAAGCCCCATCATCCCTGTATATACCAGCCATCATTCCTGTATATAACCTCCATCATCCCTGTATATACCAGCCAGGCTGGTATATACAGGAATGATGGGGGTTATATACAGGGATGATGAGTAGTCCAGCCATCATCCCTGTATTGACCCCCATAATCCCTGTTTAAAGCAGCCATTATCCCTGTATAATTTCAGAACGGGAAACATTGGGGAGGGGTGCTTGCTCACCCTCTCCTCAGGCGCAGGCAGGCTTCTTCTGTTCCTGGCGGGCAGCGTTAGAAGCGTGCACACGTCTGCTAGCTTGAATGACTGTGCGGCTGCGCACAGTCATGTGAGAGTGGCGGGAGCGGCGTGAGGAGAGCGGAGCGGCGGGAGCGGAGGGCCCCACCATCTCAGTGAGTGAGACCCACCATCTCAGTGGGCCCGGGGCCACCAACCCCTTGCCCCCCCCCCCCCCCCGCTAGCTACGCTACTGCCCGGATGAGCAATGGATCTGCTGATGCAGGGCGTAATGTCTGACAAAAACAAATTCAGTGACTCTCTGAGTTTTTTCTTCTGGCTTCCCGCTAGGCGACAGTAAACATGCAATTACCTTCTTCCCAGGTGGGTCTTGTCTCACTGGAGTATTGTAGTGAATTTCCCTGCCAAACCAATCAGATAGCTATTTGCATCACCTGAGCACTGGCCTCACTGACAGTTATTTAGTGTTTGTTGCTGAACTGTTTGTGTGCTATACTTGAGCTTGTACATTATGTTTTGACCTGACTGCCCTCTTTGGATTATCCACTGTACTGCATACTTTATACTGCTTTAGGTCGGATTCACACGAGCGTTGCGTTTTTGCGCGCGCAAACAACGCAGCGTTTTGCGCGCGCAAACACTATTTGACAGCTGCGTGTGTCATCCGTGTCTGATGTGCGGCTGCGTGATTTTCGCGCAGCCGGCATCATAGAGATGAGGCTTGTCGACGCCCGTCACTGTCCAAGGTGCTGAAAGAGCTAAATCTTTCAGCACCCTCGACAGTGAATGCCGAACACAACAGCAAAAAACCTGTAAAAAAAAAAGATAAAGTTCCTACTTACCGAGAACTTCCCGGCCGTTGCCTTGGTGACGCGTCCTTGGTGACGCGCCTCTCTTGACATCGAGCCCCACCTCCCTGGATGACGCGGCAGTCCAAGTGACCGCTGCAGCCTGTGATTGGCTGCAGCCAGTGCTTGGCCTGTGATTGGCTGGAGCTGTCACTTGAACTGAAGTGTCATCCCGGGAGGTCGGACTGCAGGAAGGAGACAGGAGTAATCGGTAAGTTAGAACTTCGTTTTTTTTTACAGGTTCATGTATTTTGGGATCGCAAGTCACTGTCCATGGTGCTGAAACAGTTTAACTCTTTCAGCACCATGCACAGTGAATGTCTCCCGACGTCGCGGACCGGAATTTTTTTTGCCGATTTCGGCCAAAACGAGTTTGGCCGAACCCGGTGAAGTTAGCTTCGGTTGTCGGGTTTCGCTAATCGCAAAGACACTCCGTTTGGATGTTCGGAAACAGAAAAGCACGTGGTGCTTTTCTGTTTACATTCATCCTTTTGACAGCTGTTGCGCAAACACGCAGTTCGCACGGAAGTGCTTCCGTGCGACATGCGTGGTCTTCACGCACCCATTGACTTCAATGGGTGCGTGATGCGTTGAAAACGCTGAATCAACGGACATGTCGTGAGTTTTTTGCAACGGAGCAACGCTGCGCAAAAAACGCTGCCATGTCTGCACGGCCCCATTGTCTAATATAGCTACGGGCAACGCACGTGAAAATCACGCGCGTTGCACGCGCGTATTTTACGTTCGTCTGCATAAGCCCTTATACTGCTATTCTACGTCATTACTGAACCCTGGACTGTCTGACTATATTGCTGTATTACCCCCTTTGTACTTCATTCTCGGTTCTCGTTGCTGTACTCTGGTCTGTCTGACTACCCATTTGCTCTGTACCAAATTCAGCACTGCTACTCTGCTCCTGAAAATTCTGATATGTGAGATAACTATATGTTGCTACCTATAGCATCTGCATGCTTAATAGCCCCTTTTAGGTCTAGTTTCCCCCGTTTACATTAATCCAGAGAATCAAACCCAGGACAAGTTATGCACCAAAGTCCTGCCCTCTGTTATTGCCTTGGCTGCGGTGGATGCTGAAATCCCCATTGTGTTGCTGAGTGAGGAGTACTTGAAGCAGCGGCCTCCATTTTGATCCGAGGACCTACATGTTCCCAACTGCCTTACGGTCTATAATAGCAGACACAGCATCAGAGGAGTAGCGGTGAGTACAAATATGGACATCTAGAAACCCATAATTGCCATCTCCTCTATAAGTGCCTATAGACACGCTCCTAGATATCACTAATAACATACCTGTTCCCCCAGATCCGGGGGCCCACCACATACACCTCTGGACTTTAGATCTCTATTAGGCCCTAAAATTTGTTGTGCATGGACATGTTCATCTAAATGTAGCCTGCGCTGCATCCCTCTCCATATCAGACATGATGTGCTAACGCTGATACATATCACTCCTGGCCTTTTATTACTAAAGCAAATCACATTGGTCAAGATAGGTTCGACAAAAAGCTCAGATCCTCAGTCTTCCTCCAAACAAGGGAAAACACAGCGAGATATGGATAAATTTCTACAAAAATACACGCCGCGGAAATCTACACTTGCTGCCAAAAGGAATCCACAACCTCCTTCTCAACCTGAAACATCAGATGTAGATAGTAACACGGAGGATGAAACAACCTCTGACGCTCCTTATACGATTTCCACTAAATCCCCCGGGCTGCAAAGGATTTTAGAGAGGGCACTAAGCCCTGTTGTGAGAGAATTGGCAGACATCAAACAAGAAATGTGTCATGTGGGAGACAGAGTTGAGCAGTTAGAGGAACCCCAAACTGCTATACTTTAGCATGGTGACGCTACCTCAATTGCCTTAAAATCCTGTCAGGATCACCTAAATACTTTACACTCTTACATAGAAGACCAAGATAATAGGGGGAGACGTAATAACATCAGCATTCGACTCCTCGAAAGTACCTGAAAGTTACCCACCAGGGTAATCTGACAAAAAGAATCCTCTAATTTGTCTTGGTCCAAGACACTCCATCCGATCTACAAATTGAAAGGGCATGTAGGACGCTACGCCACAAGCCAAGGGAGGATGAACCACCGAGAGAGATAATCTGTAAACTCTTATCATTTTCCGTTAAAGAGGCAGTCCTTCTAAAAGCCAGAGATATGCCGGATTTAGTCTGAGGGACACAGACTGACGTTCTTTCAGGACATTACTCAGACTACCCTGGTGAAACGCAGAGCCCTAAGAATCTTGACAGATAAATTACGCAATTTGAAGATCCATACATACCAGCACCAAGGCAAGGCTTACACCATTTGTTCACCTGCTGATCTACAGCGGACATGTCAGAAGCTGGACCTAGGTCCTTCCTCTTTACCATTATGGCTTCCCTATACTGATGTTTACTCTCTCCCTGAGCCGCCAAGAGCAGAACCTTGGCTGAAACAAAAAAGTTGCCTGCCTAGGAAGAAGTTGGCTGCCGTTCCATTTTGAAATTGTCACCTTTGCATTTACAACTGTTACAGTACAGATGTGTTTAGCTGAGCATCCAGCATTTGGGTAACATAGAAACACTGAACTGAAACACTGAATCTTTCCAGTGCATCTGTGTCCTTCTCACTCTGCTCCTGCTTCCTGCCCCTGCGCACCCCTCCGATCTCCATATACTTGTATGCAGTGTGTCTGGTTGCTGACTCACTCGCTCTCTGCTCCCTCCTCCTGCTCCCCCTTCCTTCTCCATAGACATGTATGGATAGGTAGTGAAGCGACCCCCCCCCCCCCGCCTTTTACAGTCTGTCTGTAACCAGGGACGGACCTTGCTTGACCACAATGGGTGGACAGCAGATTACAGGAGAGAGATATCTAGCAGCAGTAACTTCATACAGAATTTGCTTGGATAAAACATCTACATTTTAACAATAAGCACATTACAAATTTGATCTATATGAGGTATAATGTTGTTTGAAAAGTTAGTGTCCATTTAAATGGCCAAATCGAACAAACAAAAGATGAATGTGGGTCCCTAGACTGATTTAATTGGTAAGTATTGCAATAGTAACTCTGCTGGTGTGCAGTACTATTGCAATCAGTATTGTATATGCAAACAATGCACAATTAGACTAGTGATTGAAACTGCTGGGCACATCTCATTGCTATTAAAATCAGAGAATACTGCCCCCTCCCCACATGTTACGATGTTAACCGTCATCCTCAGGGGTTACAGGGCTAATGGCTAGCTCCTCTTTAAGAGACCCAGAGACGCAGATGAAAGATGGGCACAGCCATCGGCCATAAAAAAAAGTTGTGGCGGGCAAGGCCCCAGCTGAACTTTTGCATCGGGTCAGATGAACTACGACCTGTGCTTCAGCAGAGATTCATAGTTTTAGATGCCGAAGCACCTTTGTAAAAAGCTTCTATGAGCCATTTATAGACAAATCCATTTTTTTTCTCACTTTTTGCCTAAGGCAGCAAAAAAGTTAGAAGCCCCCAAGGAAGTGCATTGTCATGTCAGTCATTGAAAAGTGACATAAAGCTACCCTAAAATAAAGGGTCAACGAGGAAGTAGAGGAGTAGAGTAACCCACTTTATAGTAAACTTAGACAGCAGACACTGTTTTGTCAGTTGCGAATGTCATAATGCATTTTTTTTAATACCTTAACCTGTATAATCGAGATGTTGCGACATCAGAAGGCACCAAATGTGTAAATATCATTCCCACACGCATCACATACATTACAAATATAACAATCCTACAGCCCTTGTGAGAATCTCCAGCTGTTTTCCAAGGGTCTAGATCTCCCTGCAATAAATTTAAAAGGAAGAAATCAGGCAAAGGCAGCGAAATCAGATAACGTTATAGCCAATGAATGTTACTTTCTATGTCCCTGAGTTATGTTTTCCTTTCCCTTAGAAATGAATGTCTCAAGGACTTATTTATAGAACCATTTATGTGTCCTCATCACCGTATAACTTTGGTTATAACAGGTCTTAAAATAATAGTGGATATCCATGTCATAGGCCTCAAGTATTGCAACTATCTTAGAGAGAAAGTCGTCAATAGCAACCAATCAGAGTTCACCTTTCACTTTCATAACTGCACTAAAAGAATGAAAGATGTACTCTGGGTGTGTTTATATATGTTATATCGTCTTATAGGCCTAATATGCACACCCATATGTGAGAACATATAATAATCCGCTATATCCCACCTTTCCAGATCAATTTAACAGTTAGGCTTTTTATGTATAATTTCCACCTTACTGTTGTTATATACCCCAGAGAAGTAAGTGATAGAACCTCTGATAATTGTGTGTGCCAGCCTCAGCCAGCCACCTTAAGTGCCTCTGCCCTAGGTCCTCCCTTTTAGTGCCTTTGTCCTACGTGCCCACTGTGTGTGTATCACCCTAATTTCTCCAGCCAAGCACCTAACAGTCAGGTAAGCACCTTAGGTGTTGGGATGTGCCACACTACTTGGTGCATTAGGCTCTTTTTCCAGCATTCTGACTTGTGACCTCACAAACACCAGAAGCTTCTATCATCCGGTACTAGAGATTCTCACGGTAAAGTACGCAGCATCCTCTGCTCTAGTCTTCATCTCCTGGACTAAGCAGTTGCCCCCTGAATCTTAATTTACATAGAGCCACAGTAATTTGGACATAGGGTTGCCAGATTATGTGGCTTTTTTCCTGCGATTTCCGGCACATATATACACCCCAACCTGTAAACAGTGGGTGTGGTTTTTGGTACATGTTTTTACACTGAATGTGATTTGCCACTTACGTCTGGGAGCCTCAGACAGTCAATGACTGTAACTCAGTCAGTATCCTTCTCCCATGACCTCCACTCATGAATCTTGGGTCTGCACAGGTAGGAAATGTTCCCATGTTCAGCTGCTGAATGTGAGTGTATCTGGCTTTCCCTGCCAGCACTAATCTCACACTTGACTTAGTCCTAGGCTGCTGACTTACCAAGAGCTGGGTGGACTGGCAAAGGAGGGGAATCCAATTGAAATAAGAAGTGATCTAATACTGTCTTACTATGCAAAATATCATTACTTACTATTGCTGGTAAAATGTCCCAAGATTAAAAATGAAGCTCATAAATTTAACGCTGGTGGCCGCCGTTCGCTACTATCCGGCTTCCCCTAGCGGCCACCAGCTTAGTTTGCCTGTGCGCCAGCATCCTCCTCTTTCTCCCCGAGGATGCCGTTGTGTACTGCTTCCACCTGCTGCTCGCTCCCCTAGGGTGCGTGCTCCCCACTAGAATCTTTCATACCCTATCCCTGTGCACCCTGTCTTTTTTAAATCCGTCCTGCCCTCCTTCCTGTGCCTGAGAGTTGTTGTGTCTACCCATGTTAGTTTTAGCAAATGGCCCCTTAGTTGTATCCTGTTCCCAGTGTTCCCGTATCCTGTTTCCGGTATCCTGTATCCAGTAACTGTGTTTGTTCCTGAGCGATGTCTAGTGTTGGTGTTGAGTTCAGTGTCATCTGCCACGCCAAGTGACATCTGCCATGCCAAGTGTCATTTGCCACGCTACTTGTCATCTGCTACGCCAAGTGTTATCTGAGCCACGTATCATATGTGCCAAAGTTTTTGCTATGTCTCGTGTCTGTCAGAACTTTTATACAGGTACTCTTGTGCTAGAGACTTTCATTGACTGTAGTTTGACCAGCTGCTACTCCGCTACGGAGATAATACCTAGTGTGTCCACATACCCCCAGATTCGTGACAGTACGCTCAGGCCATGGAACCCGCTGGTCAACCCAAGACAGCAGTTCAAATGATGCAAATTGACGTGCGTGACCTCCGGGCACGTCAGGATCAACTACTACAGGTGGTAAACTCCATCATTAATCGTTTGGATCATCCTCCTGAATCTCCTCTGGCTGCTTCCGCTGCTCCACTGTCTGCTATCCCACCTGCCTGCCTTGGTCCTGCAATTTCGTTACCTTTACCTCCTCGCTATGATGGGCATCCCAAGATTTGTGGAGAGTTCATCAATCTGTGTACTATCTATTTCGGGTTACGTGCTCACCTCTTCCTCTCTGATGAGGCCAAGGTTGGTTTTATTATTTCTCTCCTTTCCGGCAAAGCCCTGGCATGGGCGAATCCCATCTTGGAACGAGAGGGTCTGGAATTCTCTGATTTGACACTAAATCTAGAGACTTTCCGTATGGGGTTTGAAGAACCAGGACGAACATCTTCTGCCGCTGCCTCACTGCTGACCCTCAAACAAGGGGAATCGACTGGTTTGGAATAATGAGGCCCCGGTGGCTACTTTCTGGCAAGGACTGTCTCTACACATCAAGGATGAGCTTACAGCTCGTGACCTTCCTTCCACCCTGGATGCCCTTTTCCTATTGGCAACCCGGATAGACATGAGGATCCAGGAGAGACTGGCGCCCAAGTTCCAGAGACCCCAACTGCCTTCTTCAGTTGTTCCACCTGAAGAGCCAATGCAGGTGGACAGACTCAAATTGTCCAATCAGGGGAAACAGCGCAGACGCTCTTCAGGTCTGTGTCTGTATTGTGGCCACAAAGGCCATTTTGTGCGTCAATGTCCACAGAAGCTGGTAAACCCCAGCACCTAGGGTTGGTTAGAGAGACAACCCTAAGTGTTATTCAACAGGACCAAGTAGATCATCTTCATCTGGCCACGGTTCCTCCGGAGAGACCCCTGTCAGTCGCCTCTGTGAATGGCCAACCTCTGTCCGATCCTATTCTGTCCATCACTAAACCGCTGAGACTACATGTCGGAATCCTCCACTCGGAATAGATTGCCTTCTTCGTCTTGCCAAAAGCTATCAACCCTATTCTGCTGGGCCTGCTTTGGCTTCGTCTACATGCTCCGGTCCTCGACTGGAGTTCCGGAGAGGTCCTCCAATGGGGATCCAAGTGACTTCATCGCTGCCTTCCACAGGTTCGTCCTGTTCAGCCTCCACTGCCTCTGTCACTCTCAGGGTTACCCACGCATTATGCTAGCTTTGCAGACATCTTTAGCAAAAAGGAATCAGAGTTTCTTCCTCCCCATCATTCCTACAATTGTCCCATTGAACTGCTTCCTGACGTCTCACCCCCTCGTGGATCCTCTTCCTTGCCAGAGACCCAGGCCATGTCGGCTTACGTCAAGGAGAATCTTGAGAGGGGCTACATCCAGAAATCTTCACTGGCCAGAGCCAGATTCCTTATTAAAAAAAAGATGGATCACTTCGACCAGGTATCGATTACCATGGCTTGAACCAAATCACGATCAAAAACAATTCCTTCTTGCCGCTAATCTCAGAGCTCTTCCTTAGAATACATAGAGCCAAGATTTCTACAAAGCTGGGTCTACGCGGGGCTTATAACCTGATCCAGATCGGTCCAGGTGGCGAATGGAAGACCGCATCAACACCCAAGCCGGACACTATGAGTATCTTGTGATGCCCTTTGGTCTGTGTAATGCTCCAGCTGTATTTCAGGAATTTGTAAAAAACATGTTCCGGGATCTTCTGTATGTCTGTGTGGTGATATATTGGGACGACATCCTAATCAATTCACCAGATCTGACGATGCATCAAAAGCATGTTTGCTAAGTCCTGTTGTGGTTAAGGGGGAATCTCCTATATGTAAAACTCGAAAAGTGCATATTTGAGAGGAACTCTCTGCCCTTCCTGGGCTACATTGTCTCCGATCATGGACTCAAGATGGGTCCAGAGAAGGGGAAGTCCGTCTTAGAGTGGCCAAGTCCTCAGGGCCTTCGGGCTATTCAGCGATTTCTGGGATTGCAAACCACTGGAATCTTCCCCACCCTTTCCTTTTTAAATTCGTCCTGCCCTTCTTCCTGTGCCTGAGCGTTGACGTGTCTACCCATGTTCATTTTAGCAAATGGTCCCTTAGTTGTATCCTGTTCCCAGTGTTCCCGTATCCTGTTTCCTGTATCCAGTAACTGTGTTTGTTCCTGAGAAAAGTCTAGTGTTGGTGTCAAGTTCAGTGTTATCTTCCGCGCCAAGTGTTATCTGCCATGCAAAATGTCATCTGCCACGCCAAATGTCTAGTAGGTCCACACACCCTCCAGAGTCGTGACAGTAAATTAGCCCAATATATTTGCATGGTAGCAATAATACACATTGCTGCCAAATGTAAATTAATCTGTCTTAACTTTTCCAATGGTTAAAGATGGAATAGTACATTTCTAACGTTAATCTGTTTTCCCTTAGTCTTAGCAGCAGCACAATAATGGGGTATTTCTGCCCCTGTGAATTAGTTGGACAGATCAAATTTTTTATTTAATCAAACAAATTAACTAGAGTCTCTTCCCTACATAAGGACGTCTAGACCCTCCCACCGTGTGTTTATTATAAAGTAGTAGCCTTAATTAGGGAGGGAAGCTTGTGCTGCTGCTAGGACTAGGGGAAAACAGATTAATGTTAGAAATCTACTATTCCCTTAGGTCCTGCAGCAGCATAATAATGGGGATTTAGCAAGAAGTAACCCAATAGGGAGGGCCCTCTTGACTGGTTGAACACAAGATTGACCACTCAAGAGCCGTCTCTTCGGAGAACAAAAATTCAGCCCATAATGGGTGATAAATATTAAATGCGAGCTCCAAGCTGCACAGTAAATTTGATCCAGCGGGATCAAACTCCACTGCTCTAGTAGAGTAGTTTTAGACTAAATTAGGTAAATCGGAGATCTAACACTGTTAGCCAGACTACTGGCTTCTACACTTCATCTACCCAGGGTAGGTTTAGTGGATTTTAAGTCTTTGTTTCTTTCCGGAAACAATAAATTCTCAACCTTCCTAATCTCTAAACTCCAAGCCAAATAGATCACAGGACAACAGCAGAGATCTAGGAATGGAGATTATGTTCCTCGTCCGAGGAAGACATGTACCAGAATACTGGAAGGGAGTTGACCTGATTTCAGGTAACAAATGAGGAACTTTGGAGTGCAGTCTGGTAGTAGCTTCAGCAAGACCATGTCCTGGAGGAATCTGATGTATGGATCCACTGATCACAAGGCTTGAATTTCCCCTTTTCTGACAGATGTTCTGGTTAGGGGCAGACACCCCTCATGTGCAAACCGCGCAGATGATCAGGAGCCCAGTATAATACAATTGAGGGACCAAGACAGCGGCTCACAGTTACTTGTGCACTGTTGGAATGACACAACGTAGTGTGCCATGGTAAAATATTGGAAAGTATGGGGTCCCACACACCCCACCCCCTACACCGGGCTCTCCACCACCTGTGTCCGCCTTTGATTATGACTAGAAGTAAATAATCTCTTAGGATAGGTAATTATGTGAGACCATAACCTGAGGTTGAGAGGTAGTTGATCAAACACCTCTTAGGTCTAAGGCAAAATATCATTTTGCAATAGGTCTGAGGATAACAGGTCTCATTTAGGAGACCATTTCAGGTAACTTTTCACCAAGGGCTCTTGTGACAAGGATCTTATCCAAATGCGGACCTTGACTAAGATGTTTCCACATCCGATGGTTTCATGAGTTTGGAATGACAGGGTGCACCTGTTGTTCAACCACACCTGGTTGTATTACTTTTCGGTTCTGAATCTCTCTCTGGAGGGGTCGCCAGTTCTTAAAGACCCAAAGAACTGCCTCTGCAGTTGCTGACATGAACCGCAGCCCCTCCAATGCCAATATTCTTTCCTGCCAAACAGGCGGAAGGGAGAATATCTCTTGGGAATTTATGACAAAGCCTAAGAACGTCCTTGTTCTTGTTGGAACATTGTCTGATCTTCCCAATTTATTAACCAACAGCGTTGAGATGACTGGACAGTAGTTTGAAGATGGAGCATCAAATGAATCATCCAGGTATGGAACTACAGGTATCCTCTGTGTTCCCACAGGCAGCTATAGCGGTCACCACCTAGAAAAGGTGTGAGGAACCGAAGAGATCCTAAAGAAAATAGCTGTGAATTGCAGGGAACTTGACACTACCTCATATCTACACAGCTATTCTTTGCCATTTTTTCTGCCTCCCAGAAAATATCTGTATGAAGATATGCATTCCTCTCCCAGGAGTAGAGACCTCCTCTAGGATTTTCCTTCTAGGAATTGTAGAAAGGAGACTTCCAGGAGCAGTCTTGGAAATGCTTCCAGAGGAAGCTTATTGAATAGCCAGACTGTCTGATCTTTAACTGTAGTAAGGGTTATATCCTGATTGACTTTGTTAAGGGTTGTGGAGCCTCTTAATCCCCTTCTAGGGAATCTTGGTCCACCTCGGTATTGACTTCTGTGATGTCAGTGGAAGTTTCACATTGAACTACTTGAACTGACTGCGGTAATGATTCTCCCTTCGTTTTAGAAGGTCTCTAAACCCTTAGACAGCTCGGACCCTCAGAGTCTATTGATTCTCATAGTCCTGTCTGACAACCTTACTTGTTGGGATAGTATCACCCGGGTAGTCAGGGGTGAAATTGATGATATCATCACATGTCACTCCGGCATTGATATCACCTTAGATCTGTTAGAATCCATTTTTGGCAAGCCTTGGAGATGTCCAGGACTCAATGGAACTAGGCACGGATTCCCAGCCAGCTCTCCTACGCTAAACTTGCGATGTTTCAAGCTGAGTAACTTCTGCGATCTGATGAGAGCAGGTACCTACAGCTTAGCCTGCCTTTGGCTGTCAGGAAATGCTGGGAGCTGTAGTTCCACAACAGTTCTATTTGACTTTTCTTCCTGGAGTGAAATTAAAAAGGTTGCTGTGCACTTCGCTCAATAGATCGCAGCAAGGTAGCTGCTCTGCTACGCAGGAAAAACTGACCCAGAATCAGGTCGTCTACAAAGGACTTAGCACCGGGTTCCCAACGAACATGCTATGCTCTAGGTGAGAGGCGGTGGGTTTCCGACCGCGCTCCGGTCCTGTGGCGTGCGGCTCCACGCACCAGCACTTCTGTCCCCACGAGGGGGGTAAAGAGCCGCCTATCCCTGGTCCACCTGGGCTCCTCGGCACTGCCACTGGCCCTGCTCAGCAGAGTAGGCCCTTCAGGCGCATACTTAGAGATTTAAACTGAACTCAGCAGGAACAATAGCCTGGACGATTTTGGTGATAGCAATATAATCTTGGAGGAGGACCTCTCTGCTTAAGTGTAGCTCCTCCAAAGGAAACATGGACTGTATTCCAGATGTTTCTTCTTCTGCCATCATAGCTTTATTCCAAAGCTTCATCCACTTCAAAGGCCCTAGGCCCCCTAGAGGTGGATACAAGCGCTTCCCCATGACCAACATCCTGGTCCCTTGACCAGCTTGCAAGTCCTTAAAGGTAATGTGTCGCTAGAAATTTTTTTAAGCAGTTAGTGTATAAGTGATTAAACATTGTTCTAATTTTTTTAATTTTTTCAAGAGTCAGGAAATATTATAAATTAGATTCTAATTTATAACATTTCCTAGTGCTGATCACTAGATGGAGCAATTCCCAAAATTGCAGCATTGGCATGTGGTAAAGCAACCACATTGCTTTATGCTGCAAAATTTGAGAAAACTCACTCGCTCTAGTGAGCTCACAGAATTCCCCCTCCTTTATCCTGGCTAGTGCCAGGAGAAAGGAGGGGATTGAATGGTCAAACCTCCTACACTGTGTGTCGCCATTTTTTGAGCTAACACACAGTGTAGTAGGTATACATACAGTAGTAAACACACAGTAAAACACGTACATGCACAGGCCTAACTTACATTCTCCTGCCGCCGCCGCTCCCTCCGGTCCGTCCGCTCCGTCTGCTCCCTCCGCTCCAAGTGCACAAGTCCGGAAGCCGCGACCGGAAGTAGTAATCTTACTGTCCGGCCGCGGCTTCCGGTCCACAATAAAATGTCGCCGGACGTCGCTCGGCCGAAGACCTTCAATTTGGACTGTGTGGGAGCGGCGCATGCGCCGTTCCCACACAGACGGCGTACAGCATAGTGGATGGAATGGGCCCCGTTCACATTCACTATGGGGCTGTATGTGCCGTATTCCATGTCTGTATGTGTCGTTAATCGACACATACAGAGATGGAAAAAAAAACGCCAGCCCCCATAGACAAGAAAAAGTGAAAAAATAAAAAAAAGTAAGACACAAACACACAAATAAATAAATTTTTCTTTAATAAAACACTAAAAGCAAATTGATATAAAAAAAATGTTTTCCCGACACTCGTCCTTTAAGCTGTATAACTTTTGTAATCTGACAAAGGCGGCATATTAGTTTAACATAGCCATGGACATCATCTTGCAGAGATAGTTCACCAGCAAGGTTGCAAGGGAGACAATCTTTGCACCTAAAAGTTACTAGCTACAGGCAGAGAAATAACACAGTCCCTGCTGCTACTGTGCTCTCATTTGGAGGTTGTTTTTCCTTTAACCCCTTAATGACCGGGCCATTTTGCACGTTAATGACCAAGGATTATTTTTTGTTTTTTCACGGTCGCATTCCAAGAGTCGTAACTTTATTTTTATTCCGTCGACATAGCCATATAAGGGCTTGTTTTTTGCGGGACGAGTTGTATTTTATAATTGTACCATTTTTAGATGCTTATAATATATTGATTAACTTTTATTAACTTTATTTTAGGAGAGAATTGAAAATAAGCATCTATTCCAGCATTAATTTTCACGTTATAAATTTACGCCGTTTACTATGCAGCGTAAATAACATGTTAACTTTATTCTATGGGTTGGCACGATTACGGGGATACCAAATATGTAAAGGTTTTATATGTTTTCATACGTTTTCACAATAAAAAGCCTTTTAGAAAAAAATTACTTGTTTTTGCATCGCGGCATTCCAAGAGCCGTCATTTTTTTATTTTTCCGTCGATGTGGCCGTATGTGGGCTTGATTTTTGCGGGCCAATGTGTAATTTTCATTAGTACTATTTTGGGGTACATAGGACTTATAGATTGACTTTTATTTTATTTTTTATGGGGGGAATGGGAGAAAAGAGAGAATTTTGCCCCTTTTTTTTTGGATGCTGTTCATCCAGCGGTTTAATTAATGTGTTCATTTTATTGGTCAAGCCGTTACGATCGCGGGGATACTATATATGTGTATGTGTTATTTGTTTTGGCACTTTTACTAAATAAAACCACTTTTTGGGCAAAAAAAGTAGTTTTATTTGATTTTGCCTGTAATTTTTTTTTTTTTTCACAAACTTTATTTAACTGATTTACATTTTTTTTTTTTAGTCCCACCAGGGGACTTCACTATGCGATCTGTTGATCGCATGTATAATGCTTTGGTATACCAAAGCATTATTGCCTGTCAGTGTAAAACTGACAGGCAACCTGTTAGGTCATGCCTCCGGCATCGCCTCTGCCAGGCATTTGCTGAAGACATAGTTACATAGTTACATAGTTACATAGTTACATAGTTAGTACGGCTGAAAAAAGACACATGTCCATCAAGTCCAACCAAGGGAAGGGAAAAGGGAAGGAAAAATTTCTACACATAGGAGCTAATATTTTTTTGTTCTAGGAAATTATCTAACCCTTTTTTAAAGCCATCTACTGTCCCTGCTGTGACCAGCTCCTGCGGTAGGCTATTCCATAAATTCACCGTTCTTACTGTAAAGAAGCCTTGTCGCCTCTGCAGCTTGAACCTTTTTTTCTCCAGACGGAGGGAGTGCCCCCTTGTTTTTTGAGGGGGTTTTACAAGGAACAGGATATCACCATATTTTTTGTATGTGCCATTAATATATTTATATAAGTTAATCATGACCTGGGGGTCTTTGTTAGGCCCCCGGCTGTCATGGAAACCCGACGGCGACCCGCGATTTGTTTGCGGAGGTGCCGATCGGGTGACAGAGGGAGCTCCCTCCCTCTGTCAAACACATTGGATGTCGCTGTCACTATTGACAGCGGCATTTTATGGGTTAAACTGCCGGAATCGGAGCGCGCTTCGATTCCGGCAGTTGCAGCACGAGCCAGGCTGTGTATAACTAGCAGCTGCTGAGGACGGATATATCCGTCCTTCGGCGTTAAGAGGTTAAACCCCACAGCTGGGGCTGCACACAGACCTTGTTACATAGCAGACATGCTGCACTATGTCTGAGTATATTGCTCGTTCTCTAGCAGGGAACTGTTTCTGATGAGGAGCCTCCTCCAATCTCTGTCGCCAGACCTGCTGAAGACATCTAAGAAATAATTTAGTTATATCAAGCAATAGCTGCGCTCAATGAGGCAGTGTAGCAACTATGTTCAGCTAGATGCATACATGAACAAACGGAAGAGAATTGCTCTTCATACTAAACTTTCACAAAGACTCTTATCTGAGAAACGCTGAACTCTCCGGGCACTTCCGCCCTCAGCTTCCTAGAGGGAGGAAAAAGTTGAAGGTGCATTTTTGTAACAACCGCTAAACCATAAATATCAGGTTGCAGCAGCAGTCTCCAGAATGCATAAGGTTAAACACCCTTAGTACATCTCCTAGAAATGTGAGAAGTTCAGCATAACAATATTAAAACAGTAACACAATGCAAACAATTAGTGCAAACCCATCTTGCCCAAAGGACAAAAAAAACACGTGGTAGAAGGGGCTAGATGTCCTTATGTAGGGAGGAGACTCTAATTAATAAGTTTGATTAAATTAAAAATTCCATCTGTCCTACTAGTTCACAGGTGCAGAGATACCCCATTATTGTGCTGCTGCAGGACGGGAGGGAATATCTAATTTGAAGTTATAAGAAAAACTACACGCCATAAGATCAGACATTATGGAAGGATTCCTTAAAACGTGACAACCATGGGTAGAATATGTTGGATCTCCTGAGGTAACACAACTTCTTAAGTCCTAACTTCTTGGACTGTTACTTTTTTTGTGTGTTTTTTTTCATCATGTCACTTTGTTTTGGACCAGTTTAGAAAAGTCCAATTATTATGTTTTTCCTTCGATAGTATGACATTTGATACGCTAATTTAACCCTTTGAGGACCAGGCCTATTTTGGCCTTAAGTAACCAAGTCCCATTTTTCAAATATGACGTGTGTCACTTTATGTGGTAATAACTTTGGAATTATTATACTTATCCATGTGATTCTGACATTGTTTTTTCATGACACATTGTTCTTTATGTTAGTGATAAATTTAGGTCCATATGTTTTACATTTATTTATTAAAAAATCCAAAATTGACTGAAAATTTTGATGAATTAGCAATTTACAATTTCTGAAGTTCTCTGCTTTTGAGACATAGTCATACCACACAAAATAGTTAATAATTAATATTAACCATATGTCTACTTTATGTTGCCATTAATTTTTCAACATCCTCTTATTTTTGTAGGACGTTAGAAGGCTTATATCTTTAGCAGCAATTTTTCAAATTTTTAAGAAAATTTCCAAAACCTTCTTTTTTAAAGACCAATTCAGTTCTGAAGCGACTTTGAGGGGCCTATATAACAGAAACCCCCCATAAATGACTCAATTTTAGAAACTGCACCCCTCACATTAATAACCCCTTCCCGTACACGGGTGTGACTGTACGTCCAAATACAAAGTGCTTTCCCGCACACGGGCGTACAGTCACGGCCTGTAGATAAAGCGTGCACAGGAGCTGTGCGCGCTTTATCTTCAGCGGCTGTCAGCTGTCATACACAGCTGACATCCCGCTGCAATGGCTGCGATGGCTGTTACCGCTGATCGCAGCCATTTAACCCCTTCAATGCGGCTGTCAATGACGTCCGCCGCATTAAAGTGGTTCACAGAGGAAGGGAGCTCCCTCTGTACCCCCCGGGCCCCCCCTGCGATGAATCGCGGGTGGCGATTGTTGCTATGGCAACCAGGAAGCCGTTATTAGGCTTCCTGGTTGCCCAGGTACGGAAGCCTATTAGGTCCTGCCCGAGGCTAATAGGCTAACTGTCAGTTGATGAATGACAGTTACAATACACTGCACAACATAAGTAGTGCAGTGTATTGTACCGGGGATCAGAAGACCAGATCTTCAAGTCCCCAGGTCAGTGTAAAAGAAAAAGTGAAAAAAGTAAAAAAAAATGTGAAAGAAAAATAAATAAATACGTTTTAACTAATAAAAACAATAATCTCCCTGTTTCCCTGATCAACTTCTTTATTATTAGAAAAAAAATGAAAACATGAAAAGAAAACTATACATAATAGGTATCGCCGCGTTCGGAACGGCCTGATCTATAAAAACGTCACATTATTTTTACCGCGAGGTGAACACCATAAAAAATTTTAATAAAAAACAATGACAGCATTTTATTTTTTGGTCATCTTGTCTCAAAATTTTTTTAATAAAAAAGTGATCAAAGAGTTGCAAGTAACGCAAAATGGTACCAATAGAAACTACAGTTCGTCACGCATAAAACAAGCCGTCCCGCAGCGATATCAACTAAAAAGTAAAAAAGTTAGGGCTGTCAGAAAATGGCGACACAAAAACATGATTTTTTTTTAGAAAAGAGTATTTTTATTGTGGGAACGTAGTGAAACGTAAAAAAACAATAAAACTAATTTGGTGTCGCTGTAATCGTATCGCTCCGCAGAATAAAGTTAACATGTTGTTTATACTGCACGGTGAACACTGTAAAAAAAAACAAAAAAAAAACGTGCTGGAATGGCTGTTTTTTGGTTTCTTCATCTCCCAAAAAATGGAATAAATAGTGATAAAAAAAATCGCATGTACCCCAAAATGGAACCAATAAAAATTACAGCTCGTTCCACAGAAAACGCGCCCTCACACAGCTCCATCAACAGAAAAATAACACGTTATGACTCTCAAAACGCAATGATGCAAAATGATGCTAAATGACGGCCCAGACTCATCTTTTAGTGCCAGTAGAATTTCACTAAGTACCCCACATCATCATTTGCTGGACCCCGTAGACGCAGCAGAGATGAGGAAACTTTAGGGCCTTGTGCGGCTTATAGGGCTAGTGAAGAAGTCAAATATAAGGCAATACTGGAGCGCAGATATTCTGTATAATACCCAATAACCCGGCCTGTGCATAAAGGATTGGTTCCAAGCGTACCACACCAATCCATGGATTCTTCATTCACCCCATTATTACATCATCCTATTATGAACTGTTGCACTCCGCCCAGCTTACATATGCCCTGATGTACTCCGCCCAGCTTACATATACCCTGATGTACTCCGCCCAGCTTACATATGCCCCCACATTATAAACTGAAATACCAGTAAAACACCAAGCAAAATCTGCGCTTCAAAAGCCAATCCAGCAAAATCTGCTCGCCAAATGGTGCTCCTTCCCTTCTGAGCCCTGATGTGTATTCATACAGTGGTTTATTACCACATATGGGGTATTTCGGTACTCTGGAGAAGTTGCTTTGCAAATGTTATGGTGCTTTTTCTCCTTTATTTGATGATAAAATTAAACATTTTGACCTAAAGCTACATCTTAGTGGAAAAAAATGTAATTTTTAATTTTTACTGCACAATTCTAATGAAATCTATGAAACACCTGGGGGGTCAAAATGCTCACTAGACCCCAAGTTGAATTCCTCTAGGGGTGTAGTTTCCCAAATGGAGTCACTTTTTGGGGTTACCACTGTACTGGTACCTTAGGAGCTTTACAAATGAGACATGGTGCCGAGAAATGAATTCAGCAAAATCTGTACTCCAAAAGCTAAATGGCGTGCCTTCCCTTCTGAGCCCTGATGTGTATTCATACAGTGGTTTATTACCACATATGGGGTATTTCCGTACTCTGGAGAAGTTGCTTTACAAATGTTATGGTGCTTTTCTCCTTTATTTGATGAGAAAGTGAAACATTTTGACCCAAAGCTACATCTTAGTGGAAGAAAATGTAATTTTTAATTTTTAATGCACAATTCTAATGAAATCTATGAAACACCTGGGAGGTCAAAATGCTCACTACACCCCTAGTTGAATTCCTCTAGGGGTGTAGTTTCCCAAATGGAGTCACTTTTGGGGGTTACCACTGTACTGGTACCTTAGGAGCTTTGCAAATGAGACATGGTGCAGAGAAATTAATCCAGCAAAATCTGTACTCCAAAAGCTAAATGGCGCTCCTTCCCTTCTGAGCCCTGATGTGTATTTATACAGTTGTTTATTACCACATATGGGGTATTTCCGTACTCTGAAGAAGTTGCTTTGCAAATTTTATGGTTCTTTTTCTCCTTTATTTGATGAGAAAATGAAACATTTTGACCTAAAGCTTCATTTTATTGGAAAATAATGTAATTTCTCATTTTCACTGCCCAATTCTAATGAAATCTATGAAATACCTGTGTGGTCAAAATAATAACTACACCCCTAGATGATTTCCTCTAGGGGTGTAGTTTCCCAAATGGAGTCACTTTTGGGGGGTTTCCTTTGTTTTTGCACCACAAGACCTCTTCTAACCTGACATGGTGCCTGAAATATAATTTAAGAAAAGGAAGGCTGAAAAATCAACTAGGTGCTCCTTTGCTTCTGGGGTTTTTGTTTCAGGCCCGTAGCACACTAGGGCCACATGTGGGATATTTCTAAAAACTGCAGAATCAGGGCAATACATATTCAGTTGTGTTTGTCTTGTAAAAACCTTCAGTATTACAGGAAAAAATGGATTAAAATGGAATTTCTGCAAGAAAAATGAAATTTGCAAATTTCCCTTCCACTTTGCTTTAATTCCTGTGACACGCATAAAGGGTTAAGAAACGTTTTAAATGCTGTTTTGAATACTTTAAGGGGTGCAGTTCATAAAATGGGGTGATTTGTGGGGGTTTCTAATATATAAGGCACTCAAAGCCACTTCAGAACTGAACTGGTCCTTGACAAAATGGCCTTTTGAAATTTTCTTGAAAATATGAGAAATTGCTGCTAAACTTATAAGCCTTGTAACGTCCTAGAAAAATAAAAGGATGTTCAAAAAATGATGCAAACATAAAGTAGACATATGGGAAATGTTAAAAAGTCACTATTTTTTGTGGTATTACTATCTGTCCTACAAACAGATACATTTGAATTTAGAAAAATGCTAATTTTTGCAATTTTTTTTTAAATTTTGGTGTTTTTCACAAATATATACGATATAATTTATCGACCAAATTTTTTCACTAACATAAAGTACAATATGTCACGAGAAAACAATATCAGAATCGCTCGGATAGCCAACAGAATTCTGGAGTTATTACAACATAAAGTGACACATGTCAGATTTAAAAAATGAGGCTGTGTCATATGTTCCAAAAGTGGCTGCGTCCTTAAAAAACAGCAGTTACAAACTTTGTTAACCCTTTATGTGTTCTACAGAAGATAATGCAATATGGAGGTGTAATTTCAAAGTAAAATTTTTTTTTACAGATATTTTTTTACTATAACAAAGCAATAGTTAACAGCAAAACAAACCTTAATATTTATTACCCTCATTCTGCAGTTTTTAGAAATATCCCATATGTGGTTCTAGTGCGTCTCTCGACTCAAACAAAGTCCTCTGATCAGGGCTGTAACTAGGAAAGACTGGGCCCGAAAGCAAACTCTTGACTGGGCCCCCCAGGTGCCACATGCTACCCCCCTGTAGACCGTGTTATACAGCCCCGCCTGTAGACAGTGTCACACCCCACTTGGAGATATCTCCTCCACCTCCCCCTTGTAGATAGTTCTATACAGCCCCCTTTAAATATTTGCATAAAGCCCCCTGTATATAGCGCTATATAGCTCCCACTGTATATAGTGCCACACAGCCCCCTCCTATGTATATAGTGCCACACAGCCCCCCTTAGTAGATAGTGCCACACACAGTCCCCTGTAGATTGCGCCACAGCCCTCCCCTTGTAAATAGTGCCATACAGCCCCCCAGTAGATAGTGCCACACAGCCCCGCCTTAGTAGTGCCACACAGCCCCTTGTATATAGTGCCACACAACTCCCCCATGTGTATAGTGCCACACAGCTCCCCCTTGTGTATAGTGCCACACAGCCCCCCCTTGTGTATAGTGCCACACAGCCCCCCTTTGTATATAGTGCCATAACAGCCACCCAAGTAGTCCAATAGCGCTTCCGAGAAAGTTGTATCAGCCAGGGGGATGTCAATCAAACATGGAAAGGTGGGATAGGAGGCAGGACTATGTGACTCTTCGGGATAGCGTCACCGCCCCATAAACATTTAATGAGTAATTAGCATATAGTGTGCGCCGTTTTAAAAGTTGATTTTATAGATTTTGCTGCATCTGAAAAAAAACATACATTTGGAAATATTGTCAGGTCATGTATTACCGCATGGTGGCGGTTGAAGGGGTTAAAACTACCAGACAGGTTCCCATGAAATATACAATGAATTGAAAACAATTCCATCTTCCCTGCAATTTTGTTATTATAAATATATCCTATATACTGACAGCTCCAGAACCAAGCTCAGTACATAAATACAGTGCTAGAACCAAGATCTGAAATATTTACAGTACCACAACCAAGCTCATACATATATACGGCATGAGAGCCAAGCTCAATACATACACCGCGTTCCAAATTATTATGCAAATGTTATTTTTCGCTGATCTTCCTAAATAGTCGATGCAAATGACAGTCAATATAATCTTCAAGCCATCAACCGTTGGAGTATAATGCGAATTTTATTGAACAAATCTCCTAATGATAACAGATTTTTTTTTAGAAGTAAAAAACTCAAAATGCACTGTTTCAAATTATTATGCACAACAGAGATCAAAACATTTTAAAGGTTGTAAAGAGAACTAAAATGGTAATTTTTTGAATTTGCAGCATCAGGAAGTCATATTTACAGAAATCAAAAGCTCTTTCAATCAAAAACAACTTAACAGGCCAAGTTACATGTTAACATAGGACCCCTTCTTTGATATAACCTTCACAATTCTTGCATCCATTGAATTTGTGAGTATTTGGACAGTTTCTGCTTGAATATCTTTGCAGGATGTCAGAATAGCCTCCCAGAGCTTCTGTTTTGATGTGAACTGCCTCCCACCCTCATAGATATTTTGCTTGAGGATGCTCCAAAGGTTCTCAGTAGGGTTGAGGTCAGGGGAACATGGGGGCCACACCAAGAGTTTCTCTCCTTTTATGGCCATAGCAGCCAATGACACAGTGGTATTCTTTGGAATCGGACCATCATACCCCTGACTCTCTCCGGGCCGACTCAGAAGCTCCTACCTATTTGCGGCACCGAACAATTACTGAGTGCAGTGCGGGCCATGTGTAGCTGCGGCCTAGCCGTCTTCATTGTGCTCCAACCACCACCGGAGATATCCTGCAGCGCCCAGCTAGTATCCTGCCGAATACACCAGTGGGTGTCCTGAACCGAAGCATCTCAGCGGGAGTTGTCGCTGGAGCAGGTACGGCATATTTACCTTCCAGGGTCTTGCTCCTGGCTTGGACCGCGTGGCATAGCACTTTGTAGCAGAACTTTGAGACTGGCGGTGGGGTGCGGATGTGTGGGGGACGTACCTTGGATCCTGAGCAATACTGCAGTCTCGCCCAGCTCTAGCCCTCCTCGGTCCTGTATAATTGACGGTGTCCCTCAGTGTTGGTACAGGGAAGAATCTACAGCAGACGGCAGATCTGCCGCCATTATCATCCTAACTATCTTATGCTACCAGGGACTGTATACTGAGCTTGCCTACCTGTCTCCTCCTCAGCTACACACTTCCCCAGCACTTTGGAGATTCACCCTTCACCCTGCTACTCTCACAGATCGCCTTGGTTATTCATTACAGTGACTTGCCAGTTGCTTTCTTCCTCATATAAACAACATGCATAGATCTAAACTTCAACCCACTATGGATAGGCTGAAAGAATATGCTCATACAGATAACGATGATACTGTCTCCACTCCTCGTGCTACACGCTCCGCCCAGGGCAAAACGCGAGATGGCGATTCTCACTCACGGGATAACGCTGAACCTGAGATGGATCCCGAGCCTACCTTACGCCAAGTCTCTACTCAACTGCTGGCGGCCATAAACACCTGTAAGACCTCATTGACAGGTAAAATTGATGAAATAAAGATAGACGTTACCTTATTGCGTCAAGACGTGCATAACCTGCGGGGTCGCATTGGAGAAATGGAGGAAAGAATTTCCCGGACGGAGGATAAGATTCGTCCGTTGATATCTACCTCTCGCAAAATGGAAGCTAATCAATCCAAAATGAACGATTTAGAAAATAGAATACGTCGCAATAATCTACGCATTATTGGTCTTCCTGAGAAAACTGAGGGACAGGCCCCGGAATCCTTTGTTGAAACGTGGCTTAAAACTACCTTGGAAGACACTTCCTTTTCATCCTGCTTTATTGTTGAAAGAGCACACAGAGTCCCAGCCAAACCTCCTCCTCCAGGTGCAAACCCTCGACCATTTTTGGCTAGACTGCTGAATTATAGAGACCGGGATACTGATCTCCGTCTTGCCTGCCTGAAAGGACCGTTAAAGCACAACAACTCCGTCATATCCATATTTCCTGATTTTTCTGCTGATTTGCAGAAACAACGTACCACCTTTATTGAAGTAAAGAAGAAGTTTCGAGATTGTGGCATTCCTTATTCGATGTCTTATCCAGCACGTCTCCGAATTGTGGCTGACGGCAAGGTGGTTTTCCTACATAATCCGGGAGAGGCAACTGAATGGCTCCAGATGCATCCACCTCAACCTTGATTTGGACGCTGGGTGATGAACTACATGTATGAGGGTAACACGGGGATATATTTCTCATTATCCATTCTGTATTGAATTTATCTTCATTGATTTGGGAGGGAGAATATAGGGGACGCGTTTCTATACGGATAGATGTGAGTTACCTACTTCAAATTTATTGTGACACATCAGTTATTTTCCTATATAACACACATCATACTAGTTATATAACTATTGGGCCGGCACTTAACACTTTTGTATTATGGTCTAATGGTTACTTTCACCAAGTATGCTATGTCACATGTTTGACAATATTCTGGTCGGACATTCCCCATTTATCTTATACTCAGCCCTGATGTTACATCTTCTTAGGGTTATTTTGTTTTTGTTCTTCAGTAATACCCTGATATGGTATCAAGTTTTTATGTTATTAGCCTATGTCGCAAGTCATTTCAATATCTATTGTAGTCCTTTTCATGCCTTCTATATATGCACTTGCTGTGTTTTTTGCTCTTCATAGCTCAAACTTTAAAGTGTATATCATGGAATGTACGTGGTTTGGGTACCCCCCATAAACGTGCATCAGTGTTTTCTCATTTGAGGCGATCCAGTCCCCATATCATTGGTTTACAAGAGACCCACCTCACTTCTGACAAATCCGACTATTTACGGAAACCCTGGATTCAATGGTCCTGCCATTCATACCATACCTCTTATTCCAGGGGGGTATCTATTCTTATACATAGATCTATACGATGGAACCCTATTCAAACCCGCAGAGACCCTGAAGGACTATTTGTCTTTGTTTATGCGGAGATAGATACCAAGCCTTATGTGCTTATATGTCTTTATAATCCCCCACAGGCTAATCTATATGTAATTCAGGCGGCTATTACCTTTGCACATCAATTCCCGACATCCTTTATAGTGTGTATGGGTGATTTTAATCAGGTTATGCACTCATCTCTAGATAGATTTTGAGCCTCCTCATCCCTGCCTACCTCTAATCCTACTCCCTTATGTCGGCTGATGGATAGTGTGGGGTGGATCGACCTCTGGAGAACTCACCACCAGGGAGAGGTGGAATACACTTGTCACTCGACCGGGCGACGCACACTGTAGATTATTGTTTTGGGTCCCCTAATGTATCTATTTATGTCTCCTTGGTTACACATGATCGCAGGGGTATGTCTGATCATAGCCCAATATTGCTCCACTTGACCTTCCCGGGTAGGTGTGTGTTGACCAACTGGAAATTCCATCCCTTCTGGTTAAAATTAATCGGTTCGTCTGATTGCATACCAGATCAGATTGATCAATTTTTACAAATCAATAACTCGTCACTATCGCACACCTTGCGCTGGGACTCGTTTAAAGCGTACCTCAGAGGTTGTTTGAGGTCGACCATATCGTATGTTAAGAGAGCATCGGCTCGGATGGAGAGAGAGTTGGAGGAACAGGTCTTAGAAGCAGAGACACAGTATGTTGCTGATCCCACTGATACTCATAAGACGGCCTGGTTAAGCCTGACTCAACTATACAAAAGACAGCTTCATCTCAAATCAAAACGCAAATTATTTTTCACCAGACAATATTATTTCGAAATGGGGAATCAATCCAGTCAATTACTAGCCCATCTTATTAAACAAGCTAATGGTACTAACTCAGTGTTAGGAATTCGGGACTCTGATGGGTCCGTTATTACAGAAGCTGGGCGTATTACATCTCGATTTAAGGAATACTATACTGAGTTATACAGTTCCTCTACTTCTCACTCTGTGGCTGATAGTTTAGAGTATCTACATGATCTCACATTTCCAACTCTGTCAGCTGAACAACAATCTATGTTAGATGCCTCCTTTACGCTTGAGGAAGTGCAAGACGCCATCCGTGGTATGGCTCTCAATAAGTCCCGATCGAAATCTATAACAGATACATGGATAACATAACCCCACTTCTTCTAGATACCCTTAATCAGGCGTCCCAATTACACGCCCCCCCCCCTACGTTTTATGATGCTACCATTATAGTCCTTCTAAAGCCTGGTAAAGAACCTCTTGATTGTTATTCATATCGACCTATATCCTTAGTCAACGTAGACTATAAAATATTGACAAAATTATTAGCCAAACGACTGAATGAGGTTATCCTTTCCATTATACACGCAGATCAAACAGGATTTATGCCAGGGAAATCTACTAGTATCAATATTAGGAAGGTACAGGCCATTACGCAATTGGGCAGGGCACATGATATGCAGTGGGCAATTGCTTCTTTAGACACCATGAAGGCTTTCGACTCGGTAGAGTGGCCGTTTTTGTGGGCCTGTCTAGAACGCTTTGGCTTCGGTCCTCAATTTCGTCATTGGATCAAGTTCATATATAAGTCCCCTAAAGCCAATGTGGTGGTTAATAATGTCCCTTCTCTCCCTTTCTCTCTTTTTAGAGGTACCCGACAGGGCTGTCCCTTATCACCCGCCCTGATTGCTATTGCCATAGAAGCACTGGCGATCAGGCTTCGAGCCTCCCCGGACCTTACTGGTATAAGCTGGAAGGGTAGAACTTCTGTGGTAGGCCTATACGCGGACGATATGGTTCTTTTTTTGGATAACCCAAACTCCTCGTTTCATGTAGCTGCAAGATTACTTGATATCTTCTCGCAGTATTCTGGACTAAAAGTTAACTGGCAGAAGTCGGCCATTCTATAAACAGCTAGGTATCCTACTCCTGATCCGTTAATGTTGCAATACGGCCTTGAAACCGTCTCTAGATTTAAATATTTAGGCATGACTATAGTTCAGGATCATGGCCAGAATCGAGATACGTCTTTAGCTCCATTGTTAACTAAGGTTGGGGAAAAATGTAAGACATGGTCCAAGCTACCATTATCTGTGGCTGGTCGTATTAACTTGATCAAGATGGTGGTTCAGCCTCATTGTAACTATATATTGGAACATATGCCTGTTGTAGTTCCCATATAGTTCTTTAAATCCCTTAACTCCTTAATAATACGATTTATATGGGGCTCCTCTAGGTCCAAACTTAATTTAGCCACATTGCAACGGCCGAAACTTGAAGGGGGGATGGCCTTGTCAGATTTTTACTACCTGGCAGGTCAACTTCGCAATATCCGGGATTGGATACAGGATTCACCTCTGTCTGACACAGATTATTACTTAGCCTCCCTGGTAGCAGGGCGTAGCCTGATTAGTTTCCTGGAATACCCTAAGTTTACTCCCCGTACTGATTTACTTCCTATGCATGTCCTGGCACTAGCAGTTTGGCGCACGTCCAAAAAATTACTTGCATACACTGATACGTTTCCAGAGCTGCCTCGGTGGCATAACCCTACATTACCATACATTCAATCGTTGACTGATACACAGATATGGCAAGATCTGGGCGTTACCCGATTGGGGGATATGTACGATAATGGTTTGATCCTTACATGATATGAGTGAGGAGTGAGGTGGGAACTGAGTCTGTATAGCATGGCGTAATTGCAAATATTTAAACCATTGTAAGTCTCGAGTTTGATGTGTTTCTTTAACCTGTAGGTTAAAGAAACACATCAAACTCGAGACTTACAATGGTTTAAATATTTGCAATTACGCCATGCTATACAGACTCAGTTCCCACCTCACTCCTCACTCATATCAGAATACCCTCTTATTGGCATACTAAAATCTCAAGGCCCTAAGGGTCTTATTTCAGCTCTATATACCCATCTGATTTTAGCTAAAATTAATTCTGCTCCGCTTCCGGTTTTGACTAAGTGGAAGTTGCAGATACCAGATCTTTCTTCTGAAGATCTGGTTAACATTTTAAGCTCACACTTAACAGTATCCCCGGCTATAAATAATAAGCTTATTCAGCTATACATTATACATCAAGCTTACCTCACCAAGGTGAGATTACACCGTATGGGCAGATTGCCCACATCAGACTGCCATAGATGTGGTCAACCAGAGGCAGATTTTTGGCACCTCATGTGGGAGTGTTCACTCATATCGATATTTTGGACAAAGGTATATGATGTTATTGTTCCACTATTACCTAATCCTCTGTTGTTCTTCCCGAAAATAGCCTTATTGGGACTCATAGATGAAGAACACTGGACACATCACACTGGTATTTTTATAAAGGCATCTTTATTTCTGGCTAGGAAAACTATAACCATGCACTGGATGGCAGATACTGCTCCATCGATAGCCTCATGGAAATCGCTGGTCGATACGGTTGTTACTTATGAACAGCTGGTATATTCCCACAGAGGCTGTCCAGACAAATTTCAGGGAGTATGGGGTCAGTGGTTGGCTACCATGGTTGTTCCTAATGTTGGCCCTCATCCCATTGTAAGGTAATTCAGCTTCCTTGTCCCCGGACAAGATATGAGGTATTAATATTAGTGACTTTATAATGCGACATAGGCGACTTGTTCTGTTTGTTTACTTGTTTCATTTTTAACATATGTGAAATAATTCGGAGTACTCCTGCATTTTACTATATGATTGGCA
Source organism: Rhinoderma darwinii (assembly GCF_050947455.1). Lineage (NCBI taxonomy): Eukaryota > Metazoa > Chordata > Amphibia > Anura > Rhinodermatidae > Rhinoderma > Rhinoderma darwinii. Next base: position 306,133,096 of record NC_134690.1, on the reverse strand, counting down.
GCTGGATGTTATGTCATCTCTCTACAAGTGACTGTACATTACTGTTGATATCTTACACTGTATATGCACTGTCATTACTGATGTTGTCATGCATTATCCAATTGCCGTGACACTTTGTATGTAATATTTTGAATAAACTAATTTAAAAACAACACGGTTTGAAAATTAGTCTTCATGTATTTCTGAGCCCACTGCAACCGTTTCTTCTTGTGAGCATTGTTTAGGGGTGGCCGAATAATAGCTTTATGCACACTTTCAAACCTCTGGAGGATCCTACACCTTGAGGTTCGCGGGACTCCAGAGGCACCAGCGGCTTCAAATACCTGTTTGCTGCTTTGCAATGGCATTTTAGCAGCTGCTCTCCTAATCCTATTAATTTGTCTGGCAGAAACCTTCCTCATTATGCCTTTATCTGAACGAACCCATCTGTGCTCTGAATCAGCCACAAATCTTTTCACAGTACGATGATCACGCTTACGTTTTCTTGAAATAGCCAATGTTTTCATACCGTGTCCAAGGTATTGCACTATTTCACGCTTTTCGGCAGCAGAGAGATCCTTTTTCTTTCCCATATTGCTTGAAACCTGTGGCCTGCTTAATAATGTGGAACGTCCTTCTTAAGTAGTTTTCCATTGATTGGGCACACCTGGCAAACTAATTATCACAGGTGTCTGAGATTGATTGCAATGATCCAAAGAGCCCTAAGACACAATACCATCCATGAGTTTAATTGAAAAACTAATAATTAAATGTTTATGACACTTAAATCCAATGTGCATAATAATTTGGAACACGGTGTATTCCACTTTTTGTCTGCAATCGTTTTTTTTTGTTTTACATCAGACCCATTTTGTGCATCTGGATCTTTATAAAAATTGATGTTCACATCGTAACTGCCACAAGTCTAGTCAGTGAGGCCCCATGCACACGGCCGTGCCCGTAATCACGGCCTGCAATTGCGGGCACGGCCAGCCGCTGATGGGAGCACGGCCCGTAAAACACGAAAAAAACAGACATGCTCCATAATTCCCGGCACAGTACGGAAATGTGTCAATAGAACTGAATGGGTTCGTAATTGTGGATCGTATTACGGTCCGCAATTACGTACATTTTTTACGGTCGTGTGCATGGGGCCTTAGGATGTGGATATTGATGTGGATGGAAATTTTAATCAACACAATAGATCTCTTTTATGAAAACTGTCTAATAGTAATAATGTCCTGGTTGCCAATTGAAAAAGGACTCACTATATATAACTATATATATAATGAATACTCACTACATTACTGAAAAAGGACTCACTATATATAACTATATATATAATGAATACTCACTACACACCCACGCTCGTGTGTAAAAGCGCTGGTATAATAGCGGATTTCACCCTTGTGTCACCCACTATTACTATCTCCTTTATAGACAGGGTCACTAGGGTATGTCTAGTTCCCCTACCTTTTCCTTATACTAACTTGCTTTGCTTCTACTCAACGGAATAAGACCGTACAATAAATACAATTGTATAGTAAATAAAGGGTAATATTTATTACTAACAATAATCACACTTATATCTAAAATACACCAACTAAACACAGAACACAGTAACTGATCACAGTATAGTATCAGTATACCCCAATACATATAACACGTTAATATATACTGAGTATACTCACACTATACGTAGTACAGTATAAACACGGTATCCTATGTTATGCCTCCACCCACATACCTAAACATACATATGAATGCAGTTACGTTACAATACAATACACGCTCACAATTTCTGTCCCACTTTCCCTATACATAAGGTTTAATAATCAGGATAAGGAGAAACAAGAGGAGTATAGGGGAGAAGATACTTAGCAGTTCATCTGGTCCAAGGTTGGTATGGGGCCATCAGGTCCATGAGGTAAGAGCAGACCAGGAAGGAAGGGGAGTCCCTTAGTGGAGCTGGGGAGCAGGAACAAGAGACAGAGTGTGAGGCCGTTGACCCTCTTATACCTTGTCCGTGCACATCTGTGTGACATCACAACTCATGCACGTGAAAGGGGGGGGCCGGGCCTCATGGCTACCTCATTCAATTCCATTATCTAGTAGGGGGATGGGAGGGCATTTGGAACTTCCTGCTTCCTGGATTAGTTTACTGTTTATGGCTTCCATCCCCCAGGGTGTCTGATTATACACCTTTCTGGAGGGACAAATATATATATATCTACATTCACATGTACATAGATATAAATATATAAAACACTTCCTTTTACAATCCCCCTGTTGTCGGGAACTCGACAATGAAATTTGTGGAAGTGTTTGTTCTGTATTACCCCCTCAACCTTGTTACTGGTAATGGTCATAGATGGAATGAAGTATACTATTGGACCTAGATACGTGACATCAGCTATCTCCTCAAGGACACCTTGCCGCCAGTCCTCCGACTCTGGAGTCTAGTGTCGAAATAAAATAAATCTCACAGTCCATAGAATGAAGTTGAAATGAAATCTCTTAGTCCATAGAACGAAGCCTCAAGGTCCATAGAAAGAGGTTGAAGCAAAACCTTCACAGTCCATAGAACTCAGTCTCAAAGTCCATAGAAACTCCAAGTCTCTATCATTGATCTTCTTCTTTCTTGGATCTTGATCTTTCTTATAAATCTTTTCCTCTTTAGCGGCGTCAGCAGGTCTTTTTAGCGGCCGATCCCATTCGAGCATGCCAACCCGTGTAAGGCTACTTGTGCCCTCACACGGTCAGTCTTGGAATGGCTTAGCCCACCTTTCGACAACCTTTGTACGCAATCTGTTATCTTTTCAGTATCTTGATTGAAGACGAAACAATCTTTGTGGGCCGATATCCATGTCTCTATCATGGCAGGTGAACATCCCGAGGAGGAGATGATGTCTTAGTACCCAGGAATCTACTGTGGGGTGGAGCATAGCATTCCATTTCCCCTCTGACATTCAATCCATCATCGTATTGAGGTATCTCCCTGCTCTGCTATATACTAGCGCCACTGTAGCTCATCAGGGAGCTATAGTGGTGCTATCTACAAGAAGTGTGGGAGAGTGCTATCTACAAGGGGGTTGTGGGCTGTGTGGCACTACCTACAAGGGGGCTGTGTGTCACACTACCTACCAGGGGGCCATATGGCACTACCTACAGGGTGCTGTGTGGCACTACCTACAAGGGGGCTGTGTGACACTACCTACTGGGTGCTGTGTGCCACCTCTGATCTCCAATTGAAATTAATTGGAGGCAGAAAATACCTGCGGCGCTCGTTTGGTGCTATTTTTGCCTTCGTCTTTTGCATTAACTTCAATGAGTTAAAAAAACGCAAAAAAAAGGTCAAACAACGCTGTCAATTCTAAATTAGCCTCAAAATTCCTGAAGAAATTTTGAGACAGATTTTGTTGCCTTAGAAAAAACGCTGTGTGAACATACCCTAAGAGTGTAGTGCTTGTTTTTAGCCGTTTTCTGTTTATCTCGAAACAATTTTTGGTAGGGGTGTCCTGAGAAAATTTTATTTTCCATTGGTGGTTCGTGTCCGAAAAGGTTGGGAAACTCTGTACTAGGCTACAGGATCATGCCAGCCCATGGAAGGATCCCGTCGCAAAGCAGCTCAGTTCGTTATGGGAACGGGGCCTAGGTGAGTACAATTTTTTTTGTTTGGGGGGCACTGTCTTCAAGTGGGAACTTGGGGGCTGTATGGCACTGTCTATAGGGAGGTTAAATGGCACAATCTACAGGGTGGCACTATCTACAAGAGAGGGATGTGTGTGGCAGCCAGGGGAGGGAGGCATTATACTGTGTGGGGGCCACTAAGTGGACATTATGCTGTGTAGGGGTAATACAGGGGCAATATACTGTGTTTGGCACTTCGGGGGCATAATAATGTGTGGGCACAATTAGAGGACAAAATACTGCGTCCTTGAAGGGGTTATAATATATTATATTATTAAATATTATTATACTGTATGGGGGGCACTAAAGGGGCATTATACTGTGTGGGGGGACTATATAGGGCATTATACTGTGGGGCGCCTTATACTTTTTTATAGGGCAATTTTTTTTTTATGAGGTGGGGCGCCGAAAGATCATTTCGCACGGGGCGCCATCTATACTAAGGACGGCCCTGAGCAGCACAATCTCCAATAAAGAGCATGTGAAGGTGTGTTTATAGAGCAAGTATACACACTGCCCGTAGGGCGCCCCGTTTTTGTCAACATGGGGTTCTTTCTGGTGGCTGGGTGGGTACCAGGGGATAGTGTTAGGGCAGGCAATGGCTTTAATTGGTAGGCCCGGAGACCCCGGGAGCGTGATGCGCGAGCCATGGGTGCTGCAGCGGCCATAAATTTAGTCCACGGCTTCAGGCTGGATGTTAGGCTACAAGTGAAAAATTGGCAGAAAGAGCCAATATATTGCTCAAAATACTCCGCCGGCTATTCTGGTGGCCAGTATGTGCTCCAAACCTTCTGGATGGCTACATGGAAGGAAGGATGGCACTGGATTTAGTGTAAGGAATCCGAGCCCACTCCAAGTGCTGCCGTCCAGCTCCACTGCAAACCACGCCCCCTTACAGACAATAATTTAATCAAGTGATATATTATGTATCAGAAAAAAGGGTCTGTTTTTTTTTATTCCAGAAACAGTGCCATATCTGTCCACAGTCTCTGTTATCGCAGATCTGCAATACCAGAGGAAACATATGGAGAGACGTGGCACTGTTTCTGGAAAAGAGCAGACACTTTTTTCTTCTTACCCTGGACAACCGCTTTAATACTAGAGAATTATTTTCTAAAACTAATCTTAGAGACATGATTTCTGCAGTACTATGCCACCAATACCATATCACTTTATAAAAGCAAGTGTATGAAGTGCATAGTACACCTGTGACTAAATAATACTTAAAGGGAATGTGTCGCGAATTAAACCTTTTTTTTTTAAGTGTCATTACTTATTTCTATTATATTTTTTTTACGTTTTTTGCTGTATTTTTTATTAAAAATCAAATAATAATTTGACATGTTTTCCTATGTTTGCCACCAGGGGGAGCACTTCCCAGAATTACAGCAAGGTGAATAAGGCAAACCAACCTGACTCACAGCTGCTGTAAATGTGGGAGGGAATCTCACCCCCCCCCTCCCACAAGCCAGGAAAAGGTGTCTTCAAATTACTAAGCAGTGTCTGGCAGCCATTTTGGGTGTGATTCTGCAGCTGGCAGAAGTTATAGGACACACCAAAAGACTAAGGGTATGTTCACACGCTTACTAAACAAAGGGAAAACAGCTCCTGATTTTCAGCCATTTTTTAATCAAACTCGCGTTTTTTAGCGGCCGTTTTTGGACTGTTTTTCTAGAAAGTCAATGAAAAACGGCTCCAAAAACGTCCCAAGTGATGTGCACTTCATTTTGGTGGGCGTCTTTTTACGTGCCGGTTTTGGAAAACGACCATGTAAAAAACGCCCTGTTGGAACAGAACGCCGTATTTCCCATTGAAACCAATGGGCAGATGCTTGTAGGCGTTCTGCTTCCGATTTTTCAGCTGTAAACATTGTGTGTGGCCTTACCCTTAGGGCTTATTCAGACGAACGGGATATACGTCCATGCAACGCGCGGGATTTTCACGCGCGTTGCACGGACCTATATTAGTCTTTTGGGCTGTGCAGACAGTTGCGTAATTTTCACGCAGCCGCCATCATTATGACACTCCGTTTGGATGTTTGTAAACAGAAAAGCACATGGTGCTTTTCTGTTTTCATTCATACTTTTCACAGCTGTTGCGCGAATCACGCGCGTCCCACGGAAGGGCTTCCGTGCGACATGCGTGGTTTTCACGCACCCATTGACTTCAATGGGTGCGTGATGCGCGAAAAACGCTCAAAGAACGGACACGTAGTGACTTTTAAAGTCTTAAAGCGGTCGTCCAGGAAAACATGGCGCCGCACCTGTCCTCAGGTCGTGTGTGGTATTACAGCTCTGTCCTATTCACTTCAATGGAGGTGAACTGCAATACCAGACACAACCTGAGGACAGGTGCGGCGCTGTGTCTCCAATCCGGACACCCCTTCTGTCCTGAGATGACCCGATGGGGGAGGCGGGTGTCAGAGCCAACCACCACCATCACTGCAGACAGAACCACACAACTACGGCATGAGGGCAGGGCTTGTCCTGAGTGCACTGTCTCTTGTTATGGACAGATTTATAGTCACATGAACCCCGTCTGATGAACCGGTAACCTAGGTCCAATCACATGACAGAAGGGGATCACCAAAAACCCTGTGCACCCTCAGCCCGTCCATCCAGCCCTTTCCTGGTTATATCTGCTTCTGGGAAAGCTGGGTGACCACCATTACCCCTCCTACTGGAGTGTGTTTGGGGATGTGACTAATGAACCTCTCACACTCCAGTAGGAGGGGTAATGGTGGTCACCCAGCTTTCCCAGACCCCTGAACGATAAATCTCTCTAGTTGTGCTGAGACTGTTTGGGAACGTGACTAATGAACCTCTCAGTCTCAGCACAACTAGAGAGATTTACCGTTCAGGGCTTTCCCAGTACAGTTGCATCATGTGTCCTTCATACAGGGAGGGGGGGTAGTTAGGGGGGTGTCCCGTCGGGGGGGGGGCCGTTAGGGGGGCCGTCAGGGGGGGGGCGTTAGGGGTGGGGTCCCGTCGGGGGGGGGGGGGCGTCAGGGGGGCCGTCGGGGGTCACGAGAGCGGCGGTCTGTGAGATAGAGAGTGGGACAGACAGAGACACACACCTTACCTGCAGTGCAGCTGGTGCTCATGATTGCGCCTGCTATCTCCCTGCAAACAGCTGCTCTGCTGTGTGACTCTGACCTGCATCTGCGCAGTACAGAGCCAGAGAGCAGAATCAATGGAACGGCTCCCGTTCATTGACTCCTATGCATTGTAGCTGCCGTATACCATCTCAGTATGTGTCGTTAATCGACACATACAGAGATGAAAAACAAAATGGCAGCCCCCATAGTGAAGTAAAAGTTAGAAAAAAGAAAAAAGTAAAACACAAACACACAAATAAATAAAATGTATTTTAATAACATACTAAAAGCAATATTATATAAAAAAAAATAATTTGCGACACCCGTCCTTTAATAAGCTATCTGTGCATATTGTTAAAGGTAAAAGCAATGCTCTCATTAGTTCTAATGAGTTTAGCTTTCTCCTTTCACAATTTCCAATTGGCATGCTTTTATAGCCTACCGAAAATCCACAAGGGTTATCCCCCCCCTTCGTGGTAGGCGTGTCGTGTCAGGTATAAACAATCTAACCCATTCGTTTTTAGCTTGACATCTTACATCTGTGACACGATGGACGTACTTAAACAGATTGATGGTATTACACTGGAGCGAGGCACCATGTTGGCAAGCAGTGGGCTATTTTCTCAGGTCACGAGGTACCCAATATATGGCTCACAACGACTGGAACAAGTGGAAAGGAACATCTTCGAAAACCGCATTTTCCATCAGCAGTGGGGTACGGTAATGGGGAGTCCAACTTATGCCAATCTGTACCTCAGCTGGTGGGAGGAGACTGTGGTCTTCGGAGACCAATTCTCTAAATGGACATCATCAGTGAGTCTTTGGGTAAGATACATTGATGATGTGTTGCTACTCTGGAATTTGTCTATTCAGGAGTTTAGTGCCTTTGTGTCAGCCCTAAATGAAAATGACCTGGGATTGAGGTTCACTAGTGATGTTCGTGACCATTTGCTATCATTCCTAGATCTGAAGAATCTGAAAACAAGGGAAGGCACTATTTGAACTAAAGTGTATCGTAAGGAGACAGCCACGAATGGTTTTCTACAATGGGATAGTTGCCACCCTTATCCTCTTAAACGAGGAATCCCTAGGGGTCAGTTTTTGAGGGTTCGTCGTAACTGCAGTTCCCTAGAAGATTTTGAATTGCAATCTCAGGATCTCGTTAACAGACTAAGGGAAAGAAGTTTCCCCAAAAAGGTAGTGAAGAGGGCTTATGAGATGGCCAGAGATTCAGAAAGAACAAATCTTTTGATCCCAAAAGAGAGAAAAGAAGCTAACATCACATGCTGATAGGCATGTTTGACTCCAAACAACCGGAGGTGATGGAAATCCTTATAAGATATTGGCGTATTCTCAGTTCAGACATTCCGAAGAGGAAAGAATATAAGGGACGGACAGAGAGATGCATAGCTGTTATGACCTTATACCACAAAAAGGAACATGGCTGGATCGGAAGCTTCCGGGCACATACAGATGTGGGAGTTGCAGAGCTTGTAACTTTATCCAGACTGGGTAGAGATTCCAAAGTGTTACCACCCAAATTGAATATGATATTCGGGATTTTGTAAATTGTGGAACTGCGGGGGTTGTGTGTCTGATCACGTATCCATGCCCACTGAACTATGTGGTTTAGACCATTCTGCAATTTTGTCACCGTATTAGGGAGCATGTAGGGGACTTGACAAATGAAGGGGATACCCCATATCTAAACATATACATGAGAAACATCAAGGAAGAGCAGAATGTCTACATTTTCAGGCGATTTTACTAGTGCCAATATATAGACTCCAAACACATTTGTAATAAGGGCTGGGCACTGTTTATAACAAAAACATCCCCCCATGTCACCTAGGCAGCTCCATGAAATGATCCATACACGAGAAACAACAATCAGAGCAGTTGAGGCCAATTTATATATAAAATTTTTGACTTTTATTAAACATATATCACAAACAATATTAAAATGCAGCAAGATAAGACTCTAGTAAGAATGGCGGAACTAGTAATAAATATTGTTGCTGATACATTTACATGGGATAACAAAGTAGTATACAGTTACTTATATCAGGTTTTACTAGTGCGCCCACCAAAAAGAGGTGGGGATTGGGACAATTTGATCCTGAGGAAAGAAGCCCAGTGGATCTATAGGTTGGCATGTATGCAACCGGATGGGTTAAATGAACAGATGAATTATACATGTTTCATTTAAACCTATATGGGTTCATTCATATATATTATCTTATCTTCCTGTATTGGTACTAAGGTTCCATTAGTGTTTAATCAACTGGGTTACCCAGTACTATTACCTAAACAAAATGTTCTTCTATTCCACCTTTTATAGTGTTGGATCAGTATGCATGTAATATTGGAGGTTGCCAGGACGCCGTTTGGAGCTGTGCAGCTTCTTCTATTCCCATAGTGATGGGTTACTCCTCCCCCTAGATAGGAAGGGCTGGAGTTGGATGTTCTCTTCCGGTCTTGCATACTAAGGAGGCGACGGCCGTGGATTGCTAGGCATGTCACATGACGCAGCTAGCATCACATGAGCGCACGTCACCGATGACGCTCGCGTCGATGGTTGGCCGGCAAGGATGCTTGGCCTCAGCCAAGGGGGTTGGAGTTTAAGTTATATATACTCCGAGTCCCTAGCGAAGCGTGTCGTAGATATTAATGTGAGCACGCTTCTGTGTGTGTGTGTGTTTAGAATTTAACGTATCTACACAATCTAATATCGCTGGCGCAGCAGCCAGCCTCATAATGAACAGACCCCTGATGAAATGATTATATAGAAACGTGTAGGGTCAAGTGTGAGAAGGGGTATTTAGCATAGGTGACAGCGTTACCGATATTTTTATCCTGACACTGGCATGCTCAGGAAGACTACCTGATTACTCCAGTGCTTTCGGATATGATTCGCTAAAACACCAATGGTTAAACGTTTTAACCCCATGCATCATATGAGTACATTCATCCAATAGGGTTCGCAACTGGATCAGTGAATGAGTTACTAATTTTTTCACATTTAATCGAGCACATTGGGCTTTTGTCACGGTGACCCCTGATTTTAGCGAAAGATTTAATAAAGAATTTATAAATTTTACTCTTTAGTCACAATCAGTGAATTGTCTATTGTTAAAGGTCACAGACTCCGCTAAAACAATGTATATGGGAGCACACGTATTAATTAGTGACAATTCTTTACAGGAAACCTTCTTTTCCTCTTTCAACCGCCTCCTTAAATGCTCAAACTGTTTTGTGTGCTGAAAATTAGAATTCACATCTGTGTTCCAAAAAAAGTTTTCGTTTCTATGCCTAAAATATACTATTATGCTAATATAATATACTATTATGAACAGTTTAGAATTTTGTCCTTATCGTTAGCACAACCTCACATTTAGCAATGGCATCTATGAAGACAGCCCATTAAGGGTGGCCTGCAGTTTACCTATAAAATACAGACTATAGACTGTTATACAACAGTATGTAATGTGTTACCTAATTAGAGGAAATCAGCAAGGGATTAACTGTTTACAGGATATCAAGAAATTGCAGATAATGCAATTCTGTAATATAATACATAAGATATTACATTTATATAATGCCCTATATTCCTCCAAATCAGAATATATTTAAGTCAGTAATAGATTTACTAGTTATTGCTACATTTAAGGGCTTATTCAGATGAACGTTGAATATGTCAGTGTGGCCGCCCATTAAAACAACGGCCATTCGCATGTATTTCAATGGGGCTGTTCACACGACCGTTGTTTCTTCATAGTTCTCTCGATAGACTTAATTCTATGGGGATCCGTGAAAACGGGACCGGCATAGGGGCAAAGCGGACGTGAAAAACGGCTGTTTTTCACGTCCGAGTTTCCCCACGTTCGTCTGAATAAGGCTTGAGTGTGATTATTTTACTATACATCATATAAAACAATCATGATTTATAGTGTTTTATTGGGGTTTCCGGGGTCAATGAATGAGAAATCGGAATTAGGTTGATGATGACATAAATACCAATAGTATTACTACTAATAAATGTGTGAGAATTATATTGTCTATAGACTACAGGCTGTCTACTGACAGATTTTTTTTTAGACAGTTTCCTTTATTATCAGAACATGACTACATCTTTAGGAAACAATTTGAATTTTAATAAATATTCAGGATTTATCGAATAAAACCATTCTATTACTAGTATAGAAAACCCGTTACACAGGTTTGCTAGCAAAAGTAATGCAGTGATCTGTCAATATATATATAAATGCTCCCCATCGCTGCCCCCACACTGTATAATGCCCCCATAGGTGCCCCCACACAGTATAATGCTCCCCATAGCTGCCCCCACACAGTATAATGCCCCCATAGATGCCCCCACACAGTATAATGCCCCCATAGCTGCCCCCACACAGTATAATGCCTCCCATATCAGCTTCTCCCACAGTATAATGCCCCCCATAGCTGCCCCCACAGTATAATGCCCCCCATAGCTGCCCCCACACAGCATAATGCTCCCTATAGCTGCCCCCACACAGCATAATTCTCCCCATAGCTGCCCCAGAGTATAATGCCCCCCCTGCCTCCCATACACAGTATAATGCCCCCCTGCCTCCCATACACAGTATAATGCCCCCATATGTACAGACCAAATAGAAAAATAATAACATACAGTGAAGGAAATAGGTATTTGATCCCTTGCTGATTTTGTAAGTTTGCCACTATCAAAGACATGAACAGTCTAGAATTTTTAGGCTAGGTTAATTTTACCAGTGAGAGATAGATTATATAAAAAAAAAAAAAAAAAAAGAAAATCACATTGTCACAATTATATATATTTATTTGCATTTTGCACAGAGAAATAAGTATTTGATCCCTTTGGCAAACAAGACTTAATACTTGGTGGCAAAAGCCTTGTTGGCAAGCACAGCAGTCAGACATTTTTTGTAATTGATGATGAGGTTTGCATACATGTTAGATGGAATTTTGGGCCACTCCTCTTTGCAGATCATCTGTAAATCATTAAGATTTCGAGGCTGTCGCTTGGCAACTCGGATCTTCAGCTCCCTCCATAAGTTTTCGATGGGATTAAGGTCTGGAGACTGGCTAGGCCACTCCATGACCTTATTGTGCTTCTTTTTGAGCCACTCCTTTGTTGACTTGGCTGTATGTTTCGGGTCATTGTCGTGCTGGAAGACCCAGCCACGAGCCATTTTTAATGTCCTGGTGGAGGGAAGGAGGTTGTCACTCAGGATTTGACGGTACATGGCTCCATCCATTCTCCCATTGATGCGGTGAAGTAGTCCTGTGCCCTTAGCAGAGAAACACCCCCAAAACATAATGTTTCCACCTCCATGCTTGACAGTGGGGATGGTGTTCTTTGGGTCATAGGCAGCATTTCTCTTCCTCCAAACACGGCGAGTTGAGTTAATGCCAAAGAGCTCAATTTTAGTCTCATCTGACCACAGCACCTTCTCCCATTCACTCTCAAAATCATCCAGATGTTCATTTGCAAACTTCAGACGGGCCTGTACATGTGCCTTCTTGAGCAGGGGGACCTTGCGGGCACTGCAGGGTTTTAATCCATTACGGCGTAATGTGTTACCAATGGTTTTCTTGGTGACTGTGGTCCCAGCTGCCTTGAGATCATTAACAAGTTCCCCCCGTGTAGTTTTCGGCTGAGCTCTCACCTTCCTCAGGATCAAGGATACCCCACGAGGTGAGATTTTGCATGGAGCCCCAGATCGATGTCGATTGACAGTCATTTTGTATGTCTTCCATTTTCTTACTATTGCACCAACAGTTGTCTCCTTCTCACCCAGCATCTTACTTATGGTTTTGTAGCCCATTCCAGCCTTGTGCAGGTCTATGATCTTGTCCCTGACATCCTTAGAAAGCTCTTTGGTCTTGCCCATGTTGTAGAGGTTAGAGTCTGACTGATTGATTGAGTCTGTGGACAGGAGTCTTTTAATGCAGGCACCAAGTTGATTTGGAGCGTGTAACTGGTCTGGAGGAGGCTGAACTCTTAATGGTTGGTAGGGGATCAAATACTTATTTCTCTGTGCACAATGCAAATAAATATATATAATTTTGACAATGTGATTTTCTTTTTTTTTTTTTATATAATCTATCTCTCACTGGTAAAATTAACCTAGCCTAAAAATTCTAGACTGTTCATGTCTTTGACAGTGGGCAAACTTACAAAATCAGCAAGGGATCAAATACTTATTTCCTTCACTGTACATACTTACCTATCCCCGTTCCCACGACGGGTGGAGGATCGTTTGCCTCCTCTGCATTGTGCTCAGTGTGCTGTGAGCGGCTCGGCGAAGGCAGGCGCCATGTAGTGACGTCATTGCGCCTGTCTGCACCGAGTCACTCACATCGCACAGACCGGAGGAGGAGAAGGATCTTCTACCCAGCGGGGGAACGGGGATAGGTAAGTATGTATGTTATTTTTTTTCAATTAGGTCCGTACATATGGGGGAATTATACTATGTATGGGAGTGAGATGGGGGCATTATAGCTATGCCACTAATCACTCACATCTCCTTCCTCAGTCTTCTGGCTATGGGCGGAGTTAACTGGCGGTTGGGCTGTGGACGGATGGGCGGAGCTCTATGTGAGCTTCGGACACCACGTCCTTCTCGGTTATATAATAGATTTTCAGGTATACTCATTGAAGGTGAACCCAAAAGTCATGACCGAGCAACCAGTTTTTTGTCTAGGCATTGTACTTAAATATGTTTTAAGGTTGCAAATTTGTTTCCTGCAAATATAAAGCTAATATATTGCTATAGGAACCTAGCTGAATTATAAATGTAAGAAAAAAATATTAATCGACTCTTACTTTAATAAGAAGTAGCCATAACTGTAGAAGGCATTTACCCAAACTATTGATAGACTTTGTAAGCGTTCTGTCTTCATCTCCCATAGGAGGTCTTCAAGTTCTAAACCGCAAAGACAACCAGGTAGTGTTTGATTCCACGTAGGGTGAGCGGATGTATCTTTTTCTATTCAGGCAGTTACATTTTGTATGCTTAGAGCTGAGAATAGAGAATGACATGCAAGGCATAGCAATCAAGCTTTAACATTTCTTTGAATACTAATGGTTGGAAATGATGTTCACAACTGGTATCTTTTATTTTATCTTTTTACACAGGCACAGCTTTCTCAGGCTTTGAGCGGAGTTTCAGATAAAGCAAAGGAAGCCAAAGAATTCTTGGTTCAGCTAAAGAACATACTGCAACAAATCCAGGTATTATCCTTCTGTACCCTACACAAGTGCATCCAGAGAATGACATTGAGTGAGACAGAAGATTGATCTCCATTTGTTTGATTTTTTCCTGTTGACTTTCTGTATAAGGCTGTATTCACATGTACTGGCTTTGTCGCATTTTCTGCTATGTTTTTTTGTGCAAAAACAGCAGTGCAAAGACTAGCCTTGGAAGATATTTTCCTAAAATCCCAATGAAACAGTGCAGTTAAAAACGGCATGACTTCTACGATTTCTGCTGTTTTTTAAAGTGATTCAAAGCCTGTAAGGTAATGTAAAAAAAGAAAACATACAAAAAAAATACATAGAACTACTTCTTTAAGAATAATCTAACGCAGCGAATTATAGCAAACCTACGTATTGACACATGATTTGGTGTATTTGTTGCAGTCTGCACCACTACCAGAACATATAAACCCAGCCGTACTGTTGTATTCTATATACATTACATTCCAATCGTTTATAAATTAGAGTCTGTTTTAAGAAATGTTACATTAAAGTGAAAACAGGACCACCTTGGAAATTATATAATAGTATTATACAGTGTTATTATCATATAGTATACAAGTGGCAGCTATAACATATTTGTATAATAGTGCAATTATTTTTGCATGTTGATTTTGAACTATTTAGAATTAGGATTGCTCCAACATTTCAGCATGTTAATAATTTGGGAGTGAAAAAATTACCTACTGCTTTGTCGTTGAAGAAATCAGTGATGTTAGGGGTCAGGACTTATTTTAGAAAACATTTAGGCTACGTTCAGACGAGCGTGGCCGATTTGCACGTGTAAATATCGCAGCGTTTTTCCTACATTGTCCGTGTGCATTATGTATTGGCATCAGTGTGCTTTGCGTGTGGCACACGCGTGTGGCATACGTTTTTCACATCCGTGCAAGCACTTTATTTTTACATTTATTTCTCTGCTTTTCAATGTATTTGATGCGTTAAACATGGACAGCACACGGATGTCGTCCGTATGCTGTCTTAAGTTTTCCTGTACCCATAGACTTCAATGGGCGACTAGGTCCGTGAAATCGCACCAATATAGAACATGCAGTGCGTTTCACACAACGGACACATGTTGCGTGAAAAGCAACGCATGTGTAAATGGCCCAATTGAAATGCATAGGTCCGTGTGCTGTAAGTGATTTCAACGCACAGCGCACGGACGAGTATTACGCTCGTCTGAATGAGCCCTTAGGCCGACTTCAGACGAACGTGGGGACACTCGGACGTAGAAAATGGCTGTTTTTCACGTCTGAGTTGCCCCCGTGTGGGTCCCATTTTAACGGATCCCCATAGAATTTAGTCTATCGAGGGATTCATAAAAACGGAACAAAATTGGGCATGTTCTAGTTTTCAACGTACAATTCACATAGTCTGTTGAATCAACGGCCGTTTGAACGGCCCCATTGAAATACGTGCTTCCATGCGACGGCCGTTGTTTGAACGGCCGTCACACTGACGTATACTATGGTCGTCTGAATGTGGCCTTATTTTGAGCATTTTGCCACAGAAAAACCCATAAATAAACCCAAATTCAAACACAGGATTTTTTTTCTAAATGAGATTAAGTACTAAAAGGATGGGTTATACCCTATATAAAGTCTTTTGATATGATGAACATGAATTAAAGAAAGCACGTACACATTTAGGGCAGATTCACACGAGCGTTGCGTTTTTGCGCGCGCAAACAACGCAGCGTTTTGCGAGCGCAAAAACCATTTGACAGCTGCGTGTGTCATGCGTGTCTGATGCGCGGCTGCGTGATTTTCGCGCAGCCGGCATCATAGAGATGAGGCTTGTCAACGCCCGTCACTGTCCAAGGTGCTGAAAGAGCTAAATCTTTCAGCACCCTCGACAGTGAATGCCGAACACAACAGCGAAAAACCTGTAAAAAAAAAAGATAAAGTTCCTACTTACCGAGAACTTCCCGGCCGTTGCCTTGGTGACGCGTCCTTGGTGACGCGTCCTTGGTGACGCGCCTCTCTTGACATCGGGCCCCACCTCCCTGGATGACGCAGCAGTCCAAGTGACCGCTGCAGCCTGTGATTGGCTGCAGCCTGTGCTTGGCCTGTGATTGGCTGGAGCTGTCACTTGAACTGAAGTGTCATCCCGGGAGGTCGGACTGCAGGAAGGAGACAGGAGTAATCGGTAAGTTAGAACTTCGTTTTTTTTTTACAGGTTAATGTATTTTGGGATCGCAAGTCACTGTCCATGGTGCTGAAACAGTTTAACTCTTTCAGCACCATGGACAGTGACTATCTCCTGACGTCGCGTACCGATAATTTTTTTGCCGGGATCGGCCAAAACGAGTTTGGCCGAACCCGGTGAAGTTCGGTACGCTTGTCCGGCTTCGCTCATCGCAAAGAAACTCCGTTTGGATGTTCGGAAACAGAAAAGCACGTGGTGCTTTTCGGTTTTCATTCATCCTTTTCACTGCTGTTTTCACTGTTTTCACTGCTCGTCCCACGGAAGTGCTTCCGTGTGGTGCGCGTGATTTTCACGCACCCATTGACTTCAATGGGTGCGTGATGCGCGAAATACGCAGAGTTATTGAACCTGCCGTGCTTTTTGCGCAGCAGACAAACGCTGCGCAAAAAGCACGGACTGTCTGTACTGCCCCATAGACTTGTATTGGTCCATGCGTGCCGCGTGAAAACCACGCGGCCCGCACGGACCGAATACACGCTCGTGTGAATCCCCCCTTACCATGAAGTAAAAATAGGCTGTTCCTATGATTGCAACCACCCCACATCTCCTCCTAAGAGCTCTGAAATCCCAGCTCAATCTCTCCAGAGTTAGAGCCAGGGCATCTTTACCCAGCTGGTGAGGCTAACATACACAGATTCTGCAGGCACCATATTCATAGATAAAGAAGTACAGATGATGCTGTTCATAGTCTAGTTTTTAACTCTTTAAATCCAATCAATGCATTCTTACATCATCTTCACCTTTTTCCAAGGGTGTAGACAGGAGCGGCGGACCATGTAGGGAAAGGCCTAGGGTGAGAAGATTTACTTATTTACTTATTTATTACACCCCCACTCGAGACCCCGAGGGGAGAACTCCTGTGTATCAGCGACTACCAGTCTGGTGTACCTGGCCCATCTATGTATTACATACATGGACAGATTTTCCCCTGAATCCAAAGTGTGGCTGGCAGTAACTCACTCTGGCGATAACAACTGATTGCCAGTGGCTTCAGAAGCCAGTCTTATTTTCAGAATGGGTTGTCATGGTGAGATAATCTCTTTAACAATTTATTTATTCCTTAATTCAGTCACCAAAGTAAAATTCCATATGAACCCATATGAAAATTCCAAAAGTATCCCTTGTTTCAAAAGACACAATGAAACAAATTTTCTTTATTTTTCTAATTAAAGTGTGGAAATCCAGGGTTATAGACATTAGGGTGAGTAAACAAATAATCAGGATTAGAACAAATTAGAAACTATCCAGCATTTTATTAGAGTTACAAACAAAATTTGGGAGCCTTGGCTTTATTATCTCCAAACGTAGGCACGTGACAGCTTGACCCGTGTGATTGAGGAAGCCAAGAGACTTTCTTTCCTCTTCTCTCCCTCCTTCCGTTCTTCCTTACCTATTCTGGTGGGGTGGCACGGAGATCTTCTCACCATCCTCCTTTCTTTTTTTTCTGTTGTCTTAGATCTTAAACTTATGCATAGCTAATGTTGTATCAGGCTGCTGGTCGGTAAATAGTTTTTTTATACAATTGTATTGAAAAGCATAGCTGACCACGCTTTTCAATACAGTTGAGTTTGCAGTGTAGTGATATATACCGCCAATGTATACTAAAAGAACACTCTTTTGGCTTGGCTTTGGCTAGTAAAGTCTATAGACATGTCAATGTCCATGTCAGGAGATTTTGCTGGCATACACGACGAACATGCACTATTCGTGGGAAAACAGTGCTGTCACAATAGTTTGAAGCCTGAAGAAAAAAAAATGCAAGTAGAGTGCTCCAGATAGCCAAAACTCTGCACTGTTTAAGGTATGTTCACATGCAGTGAGCAAAAACGTCTGAAAATACGGAGCTGTTTTCAGGCGAAAACAGCTATTGATTTTCAGACGTTCTTTTAACAACTCGCGTTTTTCGAGGCGTTTTGTTACAGCCATTTTTGGAGCTGTTTTTCATTGGAGTCAATGAAAAACGCCTCCAAAAATGTCCCAAGAAGTGTCCTGCAAGTGGCCTGTAATTTTACGCGCCGTATTTTTACAGCGGCGCATAATATAAAGTCTCGTGGGAACAGAACATCGTAATTCCCATTGAAAGCAATGGGCAGATGTTTGTAGGCGTATTAGGGGCATTTTTTCAGGTGTAATTCGAGGCGTAAAACGCCTGAATTACGCCTGAAAACACTGCGTGTGAACATACCCTTACTGTTATCTAGCTTTAACCACTTCCCGCTTTGGCCACTTTTGACCATTCTGACAGAGCCTAATTTTTCAAATCTGACATGTTTCACTTTATGTGGTAATATCTTCGGAATGCTTTTACCTATCCTAGCGATTCTGAGATTGTTTTCTCAGGACACATTGGACTTTATGTTACCTGCAAAATTTGGTCAATAAATTCAGTATTTAATTGTGAAAAACACCAACATTTAATTAGCATATTTCTAAATTTAAATGTATCTGCTTGTAAGACAGGCAGTTATACCACAGAAAATTATTGCTAATTAACATCCCCCATATGTCTACTTCATGTTTACATCGTTTTTTGAACATCCCTTTATTTTTCTAGGATGTTACAAGGCTTAGAACTTTAGCAACAATTTCTCACATTTTCGAGAAAATTTCAAAAGGCTATTTTTACAGGGGCCAGTTCAGTTGTGAAGTGACTTTGAGGGCCTTATATGTTAGAAACCCCCAATAAGTCACCCCATTTTAAAAACGTCACCCCTCAAAGTATTCAAAACAGCATTTAGAAAGTTTGCAAAACACAGCTCTTTCATTCATTAGTATGACATTCACTTTCCCAAGTGTAAGCTATTTTAAAGATCGTTATTAATTGATATGCTAGAATATGGTATTTGATGGTGCCTACCCGATACTGGCCTATTATCTGCCCATTAAGATGTAGTCTTAATGTAGTCAAATCTTTATATTTCTATGTGATTTTCACCTGATAAACTAGGATAATTGTTTTAATTGTTTTGCTAATAAAGCTTAATTGGAAGGCAGATCTGAGCGCACGGATACAGCTGCACTGTATACAGAATACAAAGCAGCTGTATCTGAAAAGGAACATCAAGGACAGGGGAAATATTAATATTTAGACAAAATATTTAATATCACTTTTCATGTATGACTTCAAATCTAAACATCTTGTTAGATTTTATTTTTTTAGTTTAATTTTGTAACCGTTTTTTACCTTTCACATGATTGACTTCTTTTTAGGAAAATGGACTGGAGTATGAAGCATGCTTGGTTGCTCAATGTGATGCTCTAGTGGATACATTGAATCGTCAAAAGGCAAAGTTGCTCACCAAAGTCACAAAGGAACGAGAACATAAATTCAAGGTAAGGAGCAATGTTTAAAGGCTATGTACACCTTTGGAACCGTTTTTTTTTTTTGTTTTTGTTTTTGTTTTTGCTATTTTATATATAAATGTCTATCAGTGTGATTGGCGCAACTTTCAAAATACTTTTTATTAAAAATTATTTTTACTTTTTGAGATACAGCTGCTTTGTATCCTGTGTACAGAGCAGCTGTGTCATATGCTGAAACCTGTATCAGTCAGGTCCACGGGACTGACGGGTTCAGTGTCAGCGGGAGACACAGGATCGAGCTGCTATCAATCACATCTAAGTTCATAACTTAGATGTGATCGATTACAGGTGGATTATGCAGGACACGCTTTCATTGAACCTGTCAGTCCCGTGGACCTGACGGAGTCAGATCTGAGTGCACGGATACAACTGCTCTGTATACAGAATACAGAGCAGCTGTATCTGAAAAAGTAAAATTCATTTTTAATAAAAAGTAATTTGAAAATTGCACCAATCACAATAAAAGATTTCAAAGATGTACATAGCCTTAAATACATGGAAAATGAATTTTGTAATAATACTAATAGCGATTACAATAATAATTATGATAATCTGTAAATTTATACTGCTTTAGGGTACTTTCACATGTGCAATTTTGGTGCCTTTTTTTTTTAGATGAATGCAGATGCTAGTTTTGAAAAATGCATACTTTTTAATTGATGCTGCTTTTGAATTATTGGGTTTTATCACTAAGAGTATTTTCACATGTGCCATTTTGATGCAGTTTTTTTAATGCAGTCTTTTAAGTTAAAACTAGGAGTGGATTTAGAAAAAATATATAGAAAAGTAGAGTCTTTCCTATATAATACCCTCCCGTTAGAATCCTGAGTGTTTTTACAAAGCATTTCAGTTGTAGGCCCATTAAATTCAAAATCAGATTACAACTGAAACATTGTACCACATAAAATATTGATTAGAAAGAATAGTAAAAAAAAAAGTTGTTACTTATAAATGCACTACCCAAAGGATGATGATTAAGGCTGTGTTCACATCAGCGTTGGTTTCCGTTCGTGGGTTCTGTTGAAGCTTTCCGTCGGAAAAGAATGGAAAGCCAAACGGAAACCAAAGTAAGAGAAATACCGTTTGTATTACCATTTGCATAATCGACTACGCTATTGTTTCCGCTAAAAAACGGAAACCCTACGGAACGGAAACAAACCATTTGCAACAAAGCATTTGCCTTTCTGTTCATAGGTTCCTGCGACGGAAAGTTGCAATGGAACCCATGAACGGAAATCAATGCTGATGTGAACAGGCCCTGACAATATTGCTCAGGGAAAGAATGATCACGTTGATATTGTTACATCCTCTCCTGTTTTGTTTTTATTGTTTTGTACCTAATGTACAAATCCATTTTAATGTTGGTGATCATACTCCACAGAGATAGAATGGGTGACCTTTAACAGTACTCAGCAAAAAACTAAGATGCGTTTTTCTGAAAGCTGATAAGCTCTTGTTTTAGAATAATGTGATTCCTGGTGGTTAACAATTTAGAACAGTACAATTATCAACGTGTCGCTGTTTAGACAATCAAAAGTAATGTCTCTTGTGCTAAGTGTGCGCAATACATGTGAAGTCAGAACCCATTAAGGGTATGTGGTCACGATGAGAGGCTTTTACGTCTGAAAAGACAGACTGTTTTCAGGAGAAAAAAGCTGCGTCGTTTCAGACGTAAAAGCTCCTCCTCGTAATATGCGAGGCGTCTGCGACACTCGTAAATCTTGAGCTGCTCTTCATTGACTTCAATGAAGAACGGCTCAAATTACGTTGCAAAGAAGTGCCCTGCACTTCTTTGCCGAGGCAGTCAACTTACGCGTCGTCGTTTGACAGCTGTCAAACGACGACGCGTAAATAACAGGTCGTCCGCACAGTACGTCGGCAAACCCATTCAAATGAATGGGCAGATGTTTGCCGACGTATTGTAGCCCTATTTTCAGGCGTAAATCGAGGCATAATACGCCTCGTTTATGCCTGAAAATAGGTTGTGTGAACCCAGCCTAATTGTTCAGTTAACGACAGGCACATGACACTGAAACAACATATTATTTTAAGACTTTAGGCTGCAGTTGTATAGTCAAATATATCTTAATGCTTTCCAAAAGGGGTTTCTCTAAAATATGCAGCTTTATTTTCAGGTGGTCTGGGACCAGATAAATCACTGTACATTGAAACTGCGCCAGTCAACAGGACTAATGGAATATTGCCTTGAAGTAATCAAAGAAAATGATCCCTCTGGTTTCTTACAGGTACAAGCATGCAGTCCATTACTTGAAAAATAAAGATGTATGCGACTTTAAAATAACGTAATAATGTATATAAAGTGCATTCGGAGAGTCTTCAGACCCTTTCACTTTTTTCACACTTTCTTATGTTGAGGCCTTGTGCTAAAATAAAAAAAAATTACGTTTTCCCCATTATTCTGCCATCAATACCCAACCCCATAACGACGAAGTGAAAACAGAATTTTAGACATTTTGCAACGTTTTTTATAAATGAAAATCAAATTTCGCATGGACATAAGTATTCAAACCCTTTGCTATGACACTGAAATTGAGCTATGTGGGCCTCCCATTTCCCTAGATTTTCTTTGAAATGTTTCTACTCCTTGATTGGAGTCCACCTGTGGTAAATTCATTTGATTAGACATGATTTGGAAAGAGACACCCCTGTCTATATAAGGTCTCACAGCTGACAATGCATATCAGAGCAAAAACCAAACCATGAGGAGGAAGGAACTGCCTGTAGAGCTCAAAAACAGAATTGTGTGGAGGCACCGATCCGGAGAAGGGCACCAAAATGTTTCACCTGCACTGAAAGTTCCCAAGAGCACAGTGTCCTCCATAATTCTTAAATGGATAAAGTTTGGAACAACCAGGACTCTTCCTAGAGCTGACCGCTCCACCAAATTAAGTAATCTGGGGAGAAGGGCCTTGGTAAGAGAGGTGACCAAGAACCCAATGGTCAGAGTGGCTGAGCACCAAAGATCATGTGTGCAGATGGGAGAAACTTCCAGATCAACCATCACTGCAGCACTCCAAGAATCTGGGCTTTATGGAAGAGTGGCCAGAAAGAAGCCTCTTCTTAGTAAATGACACATGAAAGCCCATCTGGAGTTTGCAAAAAGCACCTAAAGGACTCTCATACTGTATGAAACATGATTCTGTGGTCTGATAAAACCAAGATTGAACTTTTTGGACTCAGTTCTAAGCATCATGTCTGGAGGAAACCAGGCACTGCTCATCACCTGCCCAAAACCATCCCTACAGTAAAGCATGGGGGTGGCAGCATCATGCTGTGAGTGTGTTTTTCAGTGGCTGGGACAGGGACTGGTCAGGGTTGCAGGAAAGGTGAATGGAGCAAAGTACAGAGATATTCTTAATGAAAACCTGATCCAGAGTGCTCTGGACCTCAGACAGGGCCGAAGGTTCAGCTTCCAACAAGACAATGACCCTTGCAATGCAATATTTTATTTTTTAATTTTCAATAAATTAGCAAAGATTACTAACATTCTGTTTTCACTTTGTCATTGTGGGGTATTGAATGCAGAATGATGGGGAAAAACCTCAACATAACAAAACGAGAATGCATTGTATATGTGATTTGTTGTTTGGCTATCGTGCAGGCGTTCTGCACATGCTTGTAATCTCAGATATTGTCAATTGCCGTTTTTTTGATGGAAGCAAATGTGCAGTCTTCAGCACTTTTGCTTCTGTGAAAAAATACGCAAACCTAGTGAACGGAAGCAAACGGAAAGCATCTGAAACAAAAGAATTACCAGTGAAATCAACGGTAATTCTAACGGAAGCGATACTTTCCGTTTGGACTCTCATTCATCTCTTCCTCCGAAGAGAGCTAAAAAAACTATAACGGTAGTGTGAAAGGAGCCTAAAACATTGTAATTACCAATATATAGTTTGAAACTAGAAGCAGGATGCAAATTTCCTATCCGGGGATCTGAATATGAATAAAGGAATGGAGATTGCAGACTGAAACCTAGTGCAACTTTTTTTTTTTTAACTACAGCTTATGTATGTTTTAATCATTTTTTTTTTTCATGTCAAAGGTGACCAAGGGGTTTAATGCCCCTGTGTCCAGGTAAAATTTTCCATTTCTGATATGCACATTCTTCTGTAACCGCTTTCAATATCACAACAATTTTTATTTTGTTATTTTTTACAAAACATATGAGGCAGTGGCGTAACTACCGCTGCAGCATCCATAGTCGCTATGACTGCTACAGTGGTAGCGATGCCATATTCAACAGTATCTGCGTCCTTAGGATGCAGATACTATTCAACAATATGGTCGAACAGGGAGGTATCTCCCTGCTCTGCCATTTACTAGGCTACAGGCCACGTTCAGGAACCCTGTACAGGCCGGCTTGATTACGTCACTGGATGACGCAGGATCCCGTTGGCGTTAATGCCTCGGAGCAGCCCCATTCATTTCGGGAATGGGGCCTAGGTGAGTATAACTTTTTTTGTTTTATTTGTTTGGGCGCTATCTACAGGGGGGCTGTATAGCGCAATCTACAAGGGGGTTGTATGGTACTATCTACTGGGGGGCTGTATGGCACTATCTACAAGGATGAGGTGGGGGCGCTATCTACAGGAGTGGCTGTATGGCACTATCTACAGGGGAAAGGGGGGTTGTATGGCACTGCCTACAAGGGGAAGTGGGGGGCTGCATGGCACTGTCTACAAGGGGAAGTGGGGGGCTGTATGGCACTGTCTACAAGGGGGAGGTGAGGCGCTGTATGGTGCTGTCTACAATGGGGAGGTGGTGGGCACTGTCTACTAGGGGGAGGTGGGGGGCTGTATGGCACTATCTACAAGGGGAGGTGGGGGCTGTAGGGCACTATCTACAATGGGGCTGTATGGCAGAATATACTTCTGTATGGCACAATCTACAAGAGGGGATTAGCTACAAGGGGGGCTGTGTGTGGCACCCAGGGGAGGGGGAGGGGACATTATACTGTGGGGCGGCCACTAAGGGGGCATTATACTGTGTTGGGGCCACTAAGGCCACTTTTCCCTGCCAGAGCATAGGCAACGCTCCAGGAGTAGCCCCTGACATCACTGTCCATATATGGACATTGACGAGAAGGGCTTTCCCAAGACTGGAGTCCCCAGCCAGAGATCTTGCAATGCTCTGGCTGGGGACTCCACTTCTAGAGGAAGGCCCTGAAGTCACTGGCCATAAAAGGATTAGTTTTTTTTGTAGGTATAAACTGCACACATTAAAGCCTGTTCCACGCTGCTAACATTTATATATGTGACAACTGCACGGGGCATCAGCAGTTGGAACGTATATAGTCGTATGGATGTCGTGAAGGGGTTGAGGAACTGCTTTAACCCCTTTACGACGAAGGACGGATATATTCATCCTGTGCAGGAGTTAGTTCCCGCAAAAGGACGGATATATCCGTCCTCTGATCGCGTGGGTACTGCCAATGTACCCACGCAATCAGCGGCAGGAGCACGGCTGTTATACACAGCCTGGCTTCTGCCGCAACTTCCGGAATCGAAGTGCGCTCCGATTCTGGCGGTTTAACACATTAAATGCCGCTGCCAATAGCGACAGAGACATCTAATGTGTTTGACAGAGGGAGGGAGCTCCCTCTGTCACCCCATCGGCACCCCCACAAAGAAATCGCGGGGCACCGTCGGGTTTCCATGGCAGCCGGGGGCCTAACAAAGGCCCCCAGGTCTGCCTTAAGCAAATGCCTGAGTTTTACACTGACAGGCAATAATGCTTTGGTATACTTTATATATGCGATGTCACCAGAAATATCTGTATCAATCTAGCAACAGGGTATTAGAGATTAGGCTAACCTGATTCAAACATGTATTACCTTTTTGTCAAGAGTGCCCCCTTTACAGAGAAAATAATTTTATTCTGTTTATGCAAATGAGCATTTTGGAGCAACGAGGGAGGGGGTTGAACTGGGGAGCAATGACAGAGAATTTTGGAGCAACGGTGATGCCCTCGTTGCTCCTAAATGCTCATTGCACATGCAAATACATAAAAGGCACATATATACAAAAACAAAGACACATTCACATACAGACCCATATATACCCACACAGGCACATATATACAGTAGTACAGATAATGTAGTAGTGTTACCTGCAGTCCTATGTAACACCACAGATAATATACAGTAATAACTGAATACAGACCATGTAGTAGACGTTACCTGCAGTCCTATGTAACACCACAGATAACACAGTGATAACTGAGTACAGATAATGTAGTAGATGTTACATGCAGTCCTAGTTAACAGCACAGATAATACAGTGATAACTCTCTGAGTACAGATAATGTAGTAGTGTTACCTGCAGTCCTATGTAACACCACAGATAACACAGTGATCACTCTCTGAGAACAGATAATGTAGTAGCATTACCTGCAGTCCTGTGTAACACCACAGATAACAGTGATAACTCTCTGAGTACAGATAATGTAGTAGTTTTACCTGCAGTCCTATGTAACACCACAGATAACACACAGTGATCACTCTCTGAGAACAGATAATGTAGTAGCATTACCTGCAGTCCTGTGTAACACCGCAGATAACAGTGATAACTCTCTGACAACATATACTGTAGTAGCGTTACCTGCAGTCCTATGTAACAGATAACACAGTGATAACTCTAAGTACAGATAATGTAGTAGATAGCTATACCCGCAGCCACATATAAACACACACAAAGAGACATATATATAACGGCTAGCAAAGTATATAAGGGGCAGCAGAGTATATAAGGGGCAGCAGATCATATAAGGGGCAGCAGGGTATAGAGGGGCAGCAGGGTATAGAGGGGCAGCAGGGTATATAGGGGCAGCAGGGTATATAGGGGGCAGCACAGATATCTTAGTTTTATCTTTTCTACTTTAATATTGAACACACACTTTTACAAAGAGACATAAACACATGCAGAGACACACATACACTGTAACATACACAACCGTTCAAAAGTTTAGGGTCACTTAGAAATTTCCTTATTTTTGAAAGAAAAGCACAGTTTTTTTTCAATGAAGATAACATTAAATTAATCAGAAATACACTCTATACATTGTTAATGTGCTAAATGACTATTCCAGCTGCAAAAATCTGTTTTTTAATGCAATATCTACATAGGTGTATAGAGGCCCATTTCCAGCAACCATCTCTCCAGTGTTCTAATGGTACATTGTGTTTGCTAACTGTGTTAGAAGGCTAATGAATGATTAGAAAACACTTGAAAACCCTTGTGCAATTACGTTAGCACCGCTGTAAACAGTTTTGCTGTTTAGAGGAGCTATAAAACTGACCTTCCTTTGAGCTAGTTGAGAATCTGGAGCATTACATTTGTGGGTTCGATTAAACTCTCAAAATGGCTAGAAAAAGAGAGCTTTCATGTGAAACTCGACAGTCTATTCTTGTTCTTAGAAATGAAGGCTATTCCATGCGAGAAATTGCCAAGAAACTGAAGATTTCCTACAACGGTGTGTACTACTCCCTTCAGAGGACAGCACACACAGGCTTTAACCAGAGTAGAAGGAGAAGTGGGAGGCCCCGCTGCACAACTGAGCAACAAGACAAGTACATTAGAGTCTCTAGTTTGAGAAATAGACGCCTCACAGGTCCTCAACTGGCAGCTTCATTAAATAGTACCCGCAAAACGCCAGTGTCAACATCTACAGTGAAGAGGCGACTTCAGGGCAGATTGGCAAAGAAAAAGCCATATCTGAGACTGGCTAATTAAAGGAAAAGATTAATATGCGCAAAAGCACACAGACATTGGACAGAGGAAGATTGGAAAAAAGTGTTATGGACAGACGGATCGAAGTTTGAGGTGTTTGGATCACACAGAAGAACATTTGTGAGACGCAGAACAAATGAAAAGATGCTGGAAGAGTGCCTGATGCCATCTGTCAAGCATGGTGAAGGTAATGTGATGGTCTGGGGTTGCTTTGGTGCTGGTAAAGTGGGAGATTTGTACACGGTAAAAGGGATTTTGAATAAGGAAGGCTATCACTCCATTTTGCAACGCCATGCCATACCCTGTGGACAGCGCTTGATTGGAGCCAATTTCATCCTACAACAGGACAATGACCCAAAGCACACCTCCAAATTATGCAAGAACTATTTAGGGAAGAAGCAGGCAGCTGGTATTCTATCTGTAATGGAGTGGCCAGCGCAGTCAACAGATCTCAACCCCATAGAGCTGTTGTGGGAGCAGCTTGACCGTATGGTATGCAAGAAGTGCCCATCAAGCCATTCCAACTTGTGGGAGGGCCTTCTGGAAGCATGGGGTGAAATTTCTCCCGATTACCTCAGCAAATTAACAGCTAGAATGCCAAAGGTCTGCAATGCTGTAATTGCTGCAAATGGAGCATTCTTTGAAGAAAGCAAAGTTTGAAGGAGAAAATTATTATTTCAAATAAAAATCATTATTTCTAACCTTGTCAATGTCTTGACTATATTTTCTAGTCATTTTGCAACTCATTTGATAAATATAAGTGTGAGTTTTCATGGAAAACACAAAATTGTCTGGGTGACCCCAAACTTTTGAACACAGAGACACATACTGTATACACACAGAGACATACTGTGTACACACACACTGTAACATATACACATACAAACACAGACACACATACTGTATACACACACAGAGACACATACTGTATACACACACAGACATACTGTATACACACACACATACCGTATACACACAGACACACATACTGTATATACACACACAGATACACATACTGTATAAGCACACAGAGACACATATTGTATACACACACAGTGTATACACTCACAGACACACATACTGTATACACACACACAGACACACATACTGTATACACACACATACTGTATACACAAATACACATACTGTATACACATATAGTCACACATACTGTATACACACACACAGTCACACATACTGTATACACACACACAGACACACATACTGTATACATACACAGACACATACTGTATACACACACACACACACACACATACTGTATACACACACACAGACACACATACTGTATACACACACAGACACACATACTGTATACACACACGCAGACACACATACTGTATACACACAGACACACTGTATACACACACACAGACACACACTGTATACACACACACAGACACATACTGTATACACACACAGAGACACACACTGTATACACACACAAACACACATACAGTATAGACACACAGACACACATTGAAACTTACCATGTCTCCTTGCTGACAGGATCACAGGCTTCGTGCAGGACGGGCTGTGGGCGGAGCTTCCTCCTCTGCTCCTTGGCACTTATTTACTCCGTGTGTGTAACTAAGAACAGAGCACAGAGTAGAGGCAGAGCCCAGTGGCGCCCCCTACATGCTGGGAGGGTGCAGCACCCTGTGTGCTCGCACAGCTCGCACACACCTAAGGACGGCCCTGTGCGCGCTCAACAGGCAGCACGGCACCGAGCCACCGGTCACTAAAAAACAGACAGTCTACTGTGACTAGAGAAAAGTTGTGACAATAGGAGTAAAAAAAAAAACACAGAGTTGCTAGAGACACTAGCGTTTCTAAAATCATAAAATGATTGACATTTATTTTATGATTTTAGAAATGCTAGTTTTTCCAGACACTGGCTTCTTAGATATAAAAAGACCCGAGTGGATCATGCCCCATATGGAGTTAAAGGGGGTTTCTCACAAACATGTATCCGTAATCCACAGGATAGGGGATACATGTGTGATCGCTGGAGGTCTGACCACTGGGACCCCCAGCGATGAGAACGGGAAACCGAAAGTCCCTCGAAGTGCTCCATAAGAAAGGAGCGCTAGTTCGCATGCTCGACCATTAATGGAGCGCTGGCTGAGCATGCACATTAGCGCTCCATTCTTATGTAGCACTTCGGGGGACTTTTGGTCCCCCGTTTTCCTCATCGCTAGGGGCTCCAGTGGCAGGATCCCCAGCGATCGCACATTTAACTCCGTATCCTGTGGATTAGGGATACATGCGTTCGTGGAAAAACTCCATTTAATTTGTAATATATGATGTTTCAGATCCTTAATTGGTCACGTGCCACTGCAGACAATCGCTGGCCTCAGCAGTGCTGCAGAGGGGTTTTTCCCACAAACACATGTATCCCTAATCCACAGGATAAGGGGTTAAATGTGGGATTGCTGAGGATCCAGCCACTGGGGCTACTAGAGATGAGGAAAATGGGGGACCAAAAGTCCCCCGAAGTGCTACATAAGAATGGAGCGCTAGTGCGCATGCTCAGCCAGCGCTCCATTAACGGTTGGGCATGCGCACTAGCGCTCCAGTCTTATGGAGCACTTCGAGGGACTTTCGATTTCCCGATTCACTGCAGCTATGGGGGTATTATACTGTATGAGAACAAACAAATTAATGACCCTTGGTAGCTGGCGGGCACAATATACATAAACGCGGAAAACGGCTGCCTGCAACAGCCTAAACCCAATTTCCCAGCCACCACTAATGTATAAATGAATGAATGAAATAATTGTACTTTATTAGCTACGTATAGCTGGACATACCACACTTAGAATTAAAATTATCACTAGCCGATATCAGATGCACAAGATATCACCTGATAGAACAGGCATATGTAACATGTCAGCGTAGGAATGACTCTTCCCTATTCAGTTAAATTGTAAGGCAACTAGTGGACAACAGTTAGTCCGGTCATCGGCAGTGTATTAAAATATTGACAGCCCCCCCGACATGTTTCGCTACTACGTAGCGTCCTCAGGGGTACACGGGGCTAATGGCGGCGCAAAATGAAATCGATCCTAATATAGACACCCATAGTGACGCGTCCGAAGGTGTGTCGGGCCAGATGGCCTATGGCGATGGAGGAGACACAAATTCCTCTCAGCTGCATTTGGTTGACGAATGAACAGCTCGATAAGGTAGCTCAATCAGAAACCTTAGGCGACGCATGCGCATGGGGGTGAAACAAAGACTTAGTATACGCAAACTTACTTAGATTGTGACTCACATAGTGAGTCACCGGCGCATGCGCCGATGCGTGTTACACTGACTTAGTGCCGAAGAGGTTCATCAAGTCTTTCGATATGTAACACTATGTGCCGCAGTACCTATAAACAACACACAACTGGCATCTATCTGACAGTCCAGACGGTGTGAGTGTAACTGACTAACGAGGAGCACACAGTCCATTATGACAAACATAGATTGATTGAATAGACAGCCCAAAGGGTATATTTACCATCCGGCTGCCACATTAGACCAGGTTGATAATTCCAGATTAAAACATCCAAATAATCAGGGCACATGTGCGCCAACATAAGTTACGTTCAAAGAGTGACATCCCCATGTGTCTACACACCCCAGATGATATGGTAACTCCCCCAAAAAAGGAATAAAATATAATATAAGGGGGAGGGGGGGAGCAAAGGAATTGTCATTCACAACCAAAATGTATTTCAAAGATCTCCGGTTGGAGATATGCCATATCTCTGAGGGTCGATACAGGATCGGTAATAATGTACACAGTGTCAATGACAATAAGCCGCCTCCATCATGTGATCACAGCTATAATAAACGTAATACATCAATTAATCCACTCAGTGGATCAAAAGTGATTCTCATATCATTTTGTTATTTTGTTATAAGTGATTCAAAAAAAAAAAAAAAAGGTTTCTTCACAATTATGTGGAGAAAGCAGGCAATGGCAGATAGATAATGTACAGTTGGTAAATAATTTTTAGATATGTACATATATGATCCGACAGGGGTCCAATAGTGTGGACAAAAAACAACGAAGAATATTCGATGTTTCACTGTAGAACTAGAGAAACGCACTGAAGGTAAACCCTTCATTCAGACCTATGGGAGACATGGTATTAAGTCGGTGGATCCACCTCGCTTCCTCCTGTAGAAGTTTATGGTCCAAATTGCCCGCTCTGGGTCCCATCTTAATTTGGGCTATACCCCAAAATTTCAGCAATCTTGGGTTGCCTCCATGAAACTTTACAATGTGTCTAGAAAGAGCGGTGTCCTCGCTACAGGTCACCGCACTTATATGTCTGGACACACGTCTTCTTAATTCCTGAATGGTTTTACCCACGTATAACTTAGGGCAAGGACACTTTGCAATATACACCACCCCACTGCTCTGGCAATTTAAGTATTGTTCGATTCTATACGACTTGCCATCGACGGGATTAGAAAAGGTCTTAACTATCGGCATTAGGGGGCAGAAAGAACATCTGCCACATGGGTGGAAGCCCTTCAGGGGTGATCTAAGCCATGTTGAAGGAGTCTTGGGTTGTTTAGAATAATGACTATGCACCAAGAACTCCCGTAGATTCCTACCCCTACGGTAAGTGACACTCGGATTGGCCGTCACAGCATCTCTGAGATCGGGGTCAGCCGTCAAGATAGCCCAGTGTCTTTGTAGAATCTGGACAACCTGAGGGGAATAGGCATCAAAAGTGCCAATGCACCGAATGATTCCAGATGACTTTGATTTATTAATTTTGCCTACTCTACTCGACAATAGTTCTCTCCTCTCAGAAGCTCTTGCTCTAGCATATGCCCTATGTAGCCACTTTTTAGGGTAGCCTCGCGCTGTAAACTTTTTAAACAGGCCGTCACATTCATTCTGAAAGGCTACCTCGCTCGAGCAATTACGTCTGGCCCTCAAATATTGGCCAATAGGTATACCCTTTTTAAGAGCAGAAGGGTGATGGCTCTGCCAATGCAGGAGGCTATTGGTCGCAGTAGCCTTACGGAAAACATCTGTTTGGACACCGCCGTCAGGATCCAGAGATATCTTGAGATCAAGAAAGTTTATGGTGTGATCATGGATCTCATATGTAAATTTCATGCCAATATCATTGGCATTGAGCACAGACATGAAGTCACAGAAAGTGTTGACATCCCCATCCCAGAGGATGAGAATGTCATCAATATATCTCCCCCAAAAAGAAATGTGTGAAGTGAAGGAGGAGAGATTATCAGAAAAAACAATGGTGTCTTCCCACCACCCTAGGAAAAGGTTCGCATAAGTAGGTGCACAAACGGTGCCCATAGCCGTACCTTTTATTTGATGATAATATTTGTGATCAAAGATAAAATAATTGTGCATAAGTAGGAAACGTAAAAGTGACAGAACAAAATCATTGTGACGTTGGAACTGAGTGCCTTTAGTGTTCAAAAAGTGTTTGATTGCAGTGAGTCCTAGTTCATGCCGAATATTGGTGTAAAGTGACTCCACGTCTATGCTCGCTATCATTGTAGTGGGGGTTACATTGATCTCATGGATCCTGGTGACGGTGTCCTTAGTGTCCTTCAGATAGGAAGACAAAGAGGACACAAACGGTATTAACATTTCATTGACATAGAGACTGATACCCTGTGTCAGGCTGTCATTACCCGACACAATGGGTCTACCAGGGAGAGGAGAGATTGCCTTGTGCACTTTTGGCAACGCATAAAAGGTCGCCAAAGTGGGGGTGGAGTTATAGAGACACTTAAATTCATCACCAGTGATGAGATTCTCATCTCTAGCACCATTAAGGAGGGAATATAGCTCGGTGAGATATTTTGCCGTAGGGTTCACATCTAAAGTAACATAGGTGGTATCATCATCGAGTAACCTGTGAACCATGCGGACATAGTCGGCATGGCTCATGATCACAATGTTACCCCCCTTGTCGGAGGGTTTAAGGACTAAGTTGTCATCTTTGCATAGAGTGTCCAAAGCCTGTCTCTCGTCATCATTAAGGTTACCATAGGTGGTGGACTTCTTGGTTTTAAGTTTTTTAAGATCGTTAGACACCATTCTCACAAATGTGTCGATATGACTATACTGTGAGAATGGAGGTGTAAGTTTAGATTTGGGGCGTAGGGTTGAGAGTGGTCCAACTACATCCACAGCACCGAATTCGCTCTCATGGAGCAAGCTCTCAAGGTCTTTCAAGGTGTTACGTTCTGTGCGGTCCTGAGAAGTTTTCTCAGACACATTACCCTTGAAGTACTTATGTAAGGCCAACTTTCGTGCAAAAAGGTTAATGTCCTTAACCCATGTGAACTCATCATAAGATGGAGTAGGAGTATATGACAAACCCTTTTTAAGTAAAGTTAATTGGTGAGAACTGAGTTGACACGAAGACAAGTTTATAATTTGCATCTCATCATCTCTCCCTATAAGTGTATCAGATGTTATGGTTTTATCCCCCAGTTCAGACTGGGTGGACCTAAAAAAGGGAAAGTAGTGGGGGGACCAATAGGTTGTTTGACTGTGTTGTCCCCTCCATATATGCTCTGATTGGTGCGAGAGGGATGAGGGGTGGACACTGTATGCACAGGGTTTAAGATAGATGTAGGGACCGGCATAGATGAGGTAAAGGAGGAACTTGATGTACTGGAGGGACATGTTGTAATACGGTTAGGAACGTTGGTAGTGAATTGTCTAGGTACAGCCGGGGTTCTCTTAGAGAAACCTGGTCTGTTGTTTTTGATCTTCCTTTTAGTACCAAGTCCAAGATTATCGGAACTGTTTCTAAACTCCTCTGTTCCTGAAGTGTCCGACTCAGAGAAATCGGTAAACACCGTATTACGTTTAGGTTTAGAGTATGAGTTGGTTTTATAGGTGTAAACCTGTCCAAGATCAAAATCTCTCCGATCACGAACGTATTTACGATGTTTCCGTTCCTTTATTTCTCCCTGTAATTTTTCTATGTTTTTCTGTAGCTTAATTTCAGAGGTCCCAAACTCAGGACATGAGCTAAAGGCCTGTATATCAACTATCTCTTTTTCAAGTTGAGCACTGACAGTGCTATAGTTCTGTTTTTCAAACTCCAGTAAATACTGGAGCAAGCGCATAGAACTGTCAGTGAGAAGTTCTTCCCAACCTTTAACAAAGGCTGTGTTATCTCTATAAGAGTTTGGTGTGATATTAATCCTCAAACCTCTATATATGATTTTTTGTTGCAAGTAAGTTTCCAAACTCGCCACTTCCCAGCACGATCTGATATACTTCTGGTAAGTTTTTTGGAGGTCCCTAAATGCTGTTTGAACATCAAATTGTTGTAGGGGAATATTACCCACAGAGAAGACAAAAGCCGCATCTGCAGATAAGGTCTCCAGGTTTGGCTTTCTAGATAAAAAACCTGCCATTCCAATTGAATTTGTAACTGGATAGGTGAGACGTTCCTGTGTAGGAACAGGGTCGGATAGAAGAGGTAATTAACCTAGCAGTATCACAAGAACAAACAAATTAATGACCCTTGGTAGCTGGCGGGCACAATATACATAAACGCGGCACATAGTGTTACATATCGAAAGACTTGATGAACCTCTTCGGCACTAAGTCAGTGTAACACGCATCGGCGCATGCGCCGGTGACTCACTATGTGAGTCACAATCTAAGTAAGTTTGCGTATACTAAGTCTTTGTTTCACCCCCATGCGCATGCGTCGCCTAAGGTTTCTGATTGAGCTACCTTATCGAGCTGTTCATTCGTCAACCAAATGCAGCTGAGAGGAATTTGTGTCTCCTCCATCGCCATAGGCCATCTGGCCCGACACACCTTCGGACGCGTCACTATGGGTGTCTATATTAGGATCGATTTCATTTTGCGCCGCCATTAGCCCCGTGTACCCCTGAGGACGCTACGTAGTAGCGAAACATGTCGGGGGGGCTGTCAATATTTTAATACACTGCCGATGACCGGACTAACTGTTGTCCACTAGTTGCCTTACAATTTAACTGAATAGGGAAGAGTCATTCCTACGCTGACATGTTACATATGCCTGTTCTATCAGGTGATATCTTGTGCATCTGATATCGGCTAGTGATAATTTTAATTCTAAGTGTGGTATGTCCAGCTATACGTAGCTAATAAAGTACAATTATTTCATTCATTCATTTATACATTAGTGGTGGCTGGGAAATTGGGTTTAGGCTGTTGCAGGCAGCCGTTTTCCGCGTTTATACTGTATGAGGGCACCTATGGAGCACTGTACTATCTGGGGGCATCTGTGTGAGCATTATACTGTACAAGTGCAACTATGGGGGCATTAGATTGTGTGGAGGCAGCTATGGGGCATTATACTGTATGGGAGGTACTATGAGGGCATTAGTGCATCCCACAAAGTATATTGGGGTATTATACTGTGTCAGGGCAGCAGTGGGGGCATTATACTGTGTGGAAGGCACTATGGGGTATTGTACAGTGTGGGGGTCAGCTATAGGGACATTATACTGTGTAGGGGGTTCTATGGGAGTATTGCACTGTGTGGGCTGAATGGGCGGGGTTAGAGGCGTGGCCTAACGGGAAAAATTTGCTATGGGATTCGCTTCCGTTGTCCCTCTTTACAAAACCGAAAAATTGGGAGGTATGGTAGTGGTCACGATAAAAGTATTGTTTAGCGATTTAATCATAACACTGCTATGTCTAAAGCTTTTCTCGTTTACCTCCGTAATCTCGCGAGATTTAGTTTCCCTTGCTAGAAATCTCAAAGAAAAGAGTCAGAAGTGTCAGGATTCTGAATACACATGACGTCCAGGCTGGATGATCATGTGTATTCATTATCAGGACACTTGATTAACGTTAATCTCTGTTTATTTGGCTGCACATCGCTGCTGTGTAAATTAATGTAGAGGAGTGTATGATGCTGACTGGTCACTGATTGGTCATACACGTAAACACGCCCAGTTAAAAACACAATACACGCCCAGTTGGACATAACGAAAAAAAAACGCCCAGTTGTCCATTTCAAACCTCATTTGCATATATATAAAATAGCTCATAACTTGTCCAAAAATGAAAGTTTAAAAAAAACTAAAAACTTTACTGTTATCTACATTGCAGCGCCGATCACATGCAATAGGAGATAGGGATTTGAGAATCTGGTGACAGAGCCTCTTTAAACTCAGCCCTGGCATTTGTAAGCACACAGGCCCACCAAAGGCCATACGCAGACGCAGGGGCGTAACTAGGAAAGACTGGGCCCCATAGCAAACTTTTTACTGGGGCCCCCCCTCCCCTGGGTGTCACACAACCCCCCCCCCCTTGTAGATAGTGCCTTTTTTACAGCCCCCCCCTCTGTAGATAGCGCCATACAGCCCCCCCCTCTGTAGATAGCACCATACATCCCCCTGTAGAGAACGCCATACAGCCCCCCTGTAGATAACGCCATACAGCCCCCCTGCAGA
Organism: Rhinoderma darwinii; assembly: GCF_050947455.1. Lineage (NCBI taxonomy): Eukaryota > Metazoa > Chordata > Amphibia > Anura > Rhinodermatidae > Rhinoderma > Rhinoderma darwinii. Next base: position 306,096,246 of record NC_134690.1, on the reverse strand, counting down.
GAACGCCATACAGCCCCCCCCTGTAGAGAACACCATACAGCCCCCCCTTTAGGGAACGCCATACAGCCCCCCCTGTAGAGAACGCCATACAGCCCCCCCTGTAGAGAACGCCATACAGCTCCCCCCCTGTAGGGAACGCCATACAGCTCCCCCCTGTAGGGAACGCCATACAGCCACCCCCCCCTGTAGGGAACGCCATACAGCGTCCCCCCTCCCAAAAAAATGCGACCTACAGTGTGTCCTACAAAATACATGTATCCCCTCTCCACAGGATCTCCACAGGATAGGGGATACATGAGTGATCGCTGGCAGCGATAGGGAGAACGGGGGACTGAAAGTCCCCTGAACTTCTCCATGACAAACCTCTGACTTCCGGCGCCTGCGCAGCTCAATAAAAATGAAAGGAGCGCTGGTCACGCATGCGCACAAGCACGACCGGCACTCCATTCATTTCTACGGAGCTGCCGACACAGACCCCGGAAGTCCGAGGTTTGTGATGGAGAACTTCAGGGGACTTTCAGTCCCCCGTTCTCCCTATCAATGCCAGCGATCACACATGTATCCCCTGTCCTGTGGAGATCCTGTGGAGAGGGGATACGTGTCCTGTGGAGAGGGGATACGTGTCCTGTGGAGAGGGGATACGTGTCCTGTGGAGAGGGGATACGTGTCCTGTGGAGAGGGGATACGTGTCCTGTGGAGAGGGGATACGTGTCCTGTGGAGAGGGGATACGTGTCCTGTGGAGAGGGGATACGTGTCCTGTGGAGAGGGGATACGTGTCCTGTGGAGAGGGGATACGTGTCCTGTGGAGAGGGGATACGTGTCCTGTGGAGAGGGGATACGTGTCCTGTGGAGAGGGGATACGTGTCCTGTGGAGAGGGGGGGGGGGATACATGTCTTTTGCTCTATTTTGCGCCTTCAGGACCAGACACCGTTTAGCCATTTTTAGCACGTGTTAGTTAAATGGCTATAACTTTTTTATTTGTTGGGCTAACGACGTGATTTTTGCGACGTTTTTTCCGTAGACAATGCAGGTTTCATTTTTTATCGTTGTTATACACACCTTTTTTGCTATTTCAGAATTTTTATTCATAAAGTTTGAAAATAATAGTAAAAAAATAAGCTTTTTTACGTTTCAGCTATATTTTTTGGGTAATAACATAGTTTTACCCTAAAATAGACCTTTTATTTGTGATCGTCATTGTCTACCGTAAATTTTTATATATTACATGTCTATATTAGGGTAATTGGGTCAGCGCTAGCGTTACAACAATGATTGGCGGGGGGGGGGAACGTTTTTTTTTGGGGTGGGTATTTTATGTGTATTTATTATTTACATTTTTTTTGCACTTTATTATTTTTTTATTACTATGGTCTGTCCCCCAAAGGTCAAAGAAGACCTTTGGGGAACTTTATATATTTTTTTCTTTCTTTTACACCATGTTTTTCCACTGTAACTGGGGCTGCAAAGCAGCCCCAGTTACAGGGGAAATCAGCCCTCTCATAGTGACGATTGTCACTAATAGGGCTGTGCTGGGTCTAGTAAGACCGACCCAGCAGCAGACTGCCACTAACGGCACCCGGCGATCATGTGACCTGTCACATGATCACCGGGAGGAATAGAGACAGCGCCGCTGCTGCTGTCTCTATTCCTGTACACAGCGCGCATTCAGCGCTGTGTACAAGTCATCAGAGAAGACAGAAGCAGCGAAAGCTGCTTCTATCCTCTCCTCAGGGTCCCCGGCAGTCACTGACAGCCGGAGACCCGACATTCAGCTGCCCGATCGCGCGGGCAGCAAATTAAAACCCGAGCCGTAGAAAGTCTATGGCTCGGGTTTTAAGGACCCTGACCGCTGGCCATAAAAATACAGCCAGCGGTCGGGAACCAGTTAATGGCAGAGCGGGGAGATACCTCCCTGCTCTGCCGTAGTGTTCAGTGGCGTCCCGCTGTAGCAGCCATAGCGGCTGCTAGCGGAGCCTTCGGCCATGGTGGGGGCCCGTGCCGGCGGGCGACATGGGCCCCCTCATGCCGCGGGCCCCGTAGCAGCCGCTACTGCTGCTACGGCGGTAGTTACGCCACTGCGCAGACGCCAGTGTTGGTCTGGAGTACATGGGACCCCCTTTCAGCTATACAAGACATGGGGAGGTTTATTAAAACAGGTGTAAATGATAGAGGAATAGTCCTGGTACCTCCAACGAATCCACTGCTTTTCCATGAGAATAATGAACATGCTCATAAGAGTATGTTCACACGCAAACTCAAGAAGGTCCGAAAATACGGAGCTGTTTTCAAGCGAAAACAGCTCCTGATTTTCAGACCTTTTTGTAGCAACTTGCGTTTTTCGCAGTGTATTTTACGGCCGTTATTGGAGCTGTTTTTCAATGGAGTCAATGAAAAACGGCTCTAAAAACGTCCCAAGAAATTACCTGCACTTCTTCTGTATTTTTACGCGCCGTATTTTGAAAACGATGCGTAAAATTACACGTCGTGCGAACAGAACACCATAAATCCCATTGCAAGCAATGGGCAGATGTTTGGAGGCATAATAGTGCAGTTTTTCCAGGCATAATTCGAGGCGTAAACGGCCCGAATTACGTCTGAAACCACTGCGTGTGAACATACCCTTATTCTAAAAAGGATTATTTTTATGTGGAGCGAAAAAAAAATTTAAGCAAACTGATATCCGGTGCATGTGAATTGGGTATAAAATTGCCCATTCACTTATAATGGATGCAGAATGTTACTGGATTTGAAAGGGATTTAGGTGTGGAATCAGGGACTTAGTCCTAATCAAATCCTGATTGCGTGATCATGGCCTAATACTGACGTATAAAGATTGCAAATTATACCATTATACAATGCTAAAATATCATCATTCTGTAACTAAATAGTATGATTTAAAATTTTATATTCAGCCATATACACACACACTCACATGCTGGACACGTTACGCACAGATGCAACCCACAAGCTGGACACATGCTGCATTCGTGCCACTCACAACTAAGGACACATGCGCACGCACACCACTTCCACCAAGAACACATTCCCCACTCACACCTAGGACACATGCGCATGCATACCACTCACACCTAGGATATAGCCTTCACTCTTGCCACACACACCTAAGACATATGCCCGTCTACCCACACCAAGGACACATGTTGAACATGCACTACTCACACTTGGCACAGATGCTGCACACACCACTCACATAGTAGACACATACCACTCACACACTAGACACCTACCACACACTAGACACATACCGCACACACTACTTACACTAGACACATACCGCACACACCACACAAATGCTAAACACATACCTCACATAAAGCTTACACACTAGACATATACCATTCACACTCACATTGAAAACAACACGCACAGAAATGCCACTAAAACATTAGAAAAAGACACAAAACTCACACAAATTGCGTATTTCACTCATACAATTGACATACACTGTTAACACTACATCAACCAGTCACACTACAAAAATCAATCCAACACTTCACTCACATTGCTATATTTACCTGCTTTCTTATGTAGCCTGCTGATTCTTGGGTACTGGCAAGCAGGATGCTGGCAGGACATAGGCATCTATACCTGAGATGCCCCCTCCACTACTAAGCCCCATCCATGAGCCCATGGAGCCACGCCCCTTTTACAAAGCTGCTCCCATCTGTGGCTCAAATTAACCATAACCTGATGCTCACCCTTTTAACCCTATAGCTCCTCCTATCTACAGTATCTGGACCAAAGTACAATGTAGTTTTGTCGCGTTTTTGCCGCGATTTTGCCGCGAATCGCCGCAAAAACCGTGACGAAACGGCATTGTATATGTCCTGCAAAAGGACCTTTAGGGTATGTTCACACGGCGGGGGTCCGTAACGGCTGAAATTACGGGGATGTTTCAGCCTGAAAACATCCCCGTAATTTCAGCCGTACCGGCATGTGCAGGCGCTTGAACGCCGCGTCAATTACGGCCGTAATTAGCGCTGCTATTCATTGGAGTCAATGAATAGCGGCTCCAATTACGGCCAAAGAAGTGACAGGTCACTTCTTTGACGCGGGCGTCTAGTTACGCGCCGTCATTTGACAGCGGCGCGTAAATATACGCCTCGTGTGAACAGACAAACGTCTGCCCATTGCTTTCAATGGGCAGATGTTTGTCAGCGCTATTGAGGCGCTATTTTCAGGCGTAATTCGGGGCAAAAACGCCCGATTTACGTCCGTAAATAGGCCGTGTGAACATACCCTTAGACATAAGGTCACAAGACCTCATCTCTGAAGTTCTTACTACTGATTAGAGACCTGCTGGTCACATGACTGCAGGTCCTTGAGCAGCAGCAAAATTCCACAGAGAAGACTGAGGCGAGCTGCTATGTAAGTATAAGGGGATGGATTTGTTTAAGGGGTCTGTATTTAGGGGGTCTGGTGTGGGGTCTGTACGTAGGGGGCCTGGTCTGGGGACTGTATTTAGGGGGTCTGGTCTGTATTTAGGAGGTTTGGTGTCTGTATTAGTTTAACCCCTTTAGGACACAGCCTGTTTTGGCCTTGTGGACACAGATGATTTTTTCACTTCATTGTGTCACTTTATGTGGTAATAACTCCGGAACGCTTTTACCTATCCAAGCGATTCTGAGATTGTTTTCTCGGGGCATATTGTACTTTAGGTTAGTGAAAAAATTTGGTCTATAAATTCAATATTTATTTGTGAAAAACGTCAAATTTTAGCAAAAATTTGCAAAAATTAGCATTTTTCTAAATTTAAATGTATTTGCTTGTGAAACCACACAAAATAGTTACTAGTTAACATCCCCCATATGTCTACTTTATGTTTGCATCATTTTTTTTCACGTACTTTTATTTTTCTAGGACGTTACAAGGCTTAGAACTTTAGCAGCAAATTCTCATATTTTCAATAAAATTTCAAAAGGCTATTTTTTCAGGGACCAGTTCAGTTCTGAAGTGGCTTTGAGGGCCTTATCACCCCATTTTGAAAACTGCACCCCTCAAGGTATTCAAAACCACATTCAGAAAATATTTTAACCCTTTAGGCGTTTCACAGGAATTAAGGCAAAGTAGAGGTGAAATTTACAAATGTAATTTTTTTTGCCGAAATTCATTTGTAATAAAAAAAAATCTGTAACACAGAAGGTTTTACCAGAGAAACGCAACTCAATATTTATTGCCCAGATTCTGCAGATTTTAGAAATATCCAACATGTGGCCCTAGTGTCCTAATGGACTGAAACACCGGCCTCAGAAGCAAAGGAGCACCTAGTGGATTTTGGGGCCTCCTTTTTTTAGAATATATTTTAGGCACCATGTCAGGTTTGAGGAGGTCTTGTGGTACCTAAACAGTCGAAAGGTGACCAAAAAACAGCGATTTTGGCGCTTTAAATTCTTTATTTATTACAGTGTTCACCGTGCGCAATAAATTACGTTTTAATTTATTCTGCCGGTTGGTACGATTACGCCGATACCATATGTGTATAGTTTTTTTAAAGTTTTGCAGCGTTTGCACAATAAAATTACGTTTCTATAAAATAATTTATTTTCTGGGACACGCTATTCTGAGCAGTAACTTTTTTATTTTTTCGTCAAAAAAGCTGTGGGAGGTCTTGTTTTTTGCGGGACGGGTTGTAGTTTTTATTGGTACCATTTTGGGGTAAATGCGACTTTTTGATCACTTTTTATTCTATATCTTGGGAGGGGTGGTGACCAAAAAATAGCGATGCTGACAGTTTTCCGTTTATTTTGTTTGCGGCGTTCACCGTGCGGAAAAATTAACATTATAGTTTCATAGATTGGGTCGTTACGAACGCGGCGATACCAAATTTGTTTTTTGTTTTTTTAACGTTTTAATTTTTTCCCTATAATAAATGACTTATTATAGGAAAACAAAACCTTTTATTTTTACACTTTTATACATTTTTATTAACTTTTTTTACTTTTTACACTTTATTTTTTTGTTTATTAACTTTTCTTTTACTTTTTACACTTTATTTTTTTGACCTGCAGCTTTGATCGCTGCTAGAATACATTACACTACCTAAGTAGTGTAATGTATTCCAACTGTCAGTGTGACGTCACAGTCACTCTGACAGTTGGTCTACGAGGATCAGCAGAGGCTGATTCTCATAGGCTGACATACATGGCAGACTTGGGGGCCGTTGTCTGGCCCCCGGGTGCCATCACAAGCATCAGAAGCCCCCACGATTGCATGGGGGCTGCTGATGCGCTACAAACCCGCTACATGCGGAGATCGCAATCGAGCCCCGCATGTAACGGGTTAATTGCCAAAATCAGCGGCGATGAGCCGGTGATCGGCAACACTGGAGAGTGTCAGCTGTCGGGGACAGCTGATCTCCAAGTTCCCGATGCACACTGTCGCCGACAGTGTGCATCGGGAACGACACAGTGACTTCCTGTCACTCTGACAGGAAGCCTATCAGGACCAGCCGAAGGTTGGTCCTGATGGACTTCCGTCCATGGCAGACCCGGAAGCCATTGTTTGGCTTCCGTTTGCCATGCTAACTATCGGCAGACCCCGCGATTTCGGACGGCGGTCTGCCAATATGTTAGAAACCCCTAAAATTCGGCGATTGCACCCGATCGCCGAATTTAAGGGGTTAATGCGCCGAAATCAGCGGCAAAGGACCGCTGGCCGGCAAGATGGGAGTGTCAGCTGTCGGCGACAGCTGACCTCCCGGTTCCCGGTGCACACTGTCGCCGACAGTGTGCACCGGGATTAACTCAGTAACTGTACGTCCTCGTGCGGGAAGTAACCTCCCGCGAGGACGGACAGTTACGTCCTGGTGCGGATAGGGGTTAAGGGGTCTGAGATTTGTATTTAGGAGGTCTGTATCAGTTTAAGGGGTTTAGGGTCTGTATATTTAGGGGTCTGGGGTCTGTATTAGTTTGACATCTGGGGTCTGTATTTAGGGGGTCTGGTCTGGGGTCTGTATTAATTTATGGGGTCTTTATTTAGGGGACTGGTCTGGGGTCTGTATTAGATTAGGGGGTCTGGTCTGGGGTCTGTTTTACTTAAGGGAGTCAGGTCTGGGGTCTGTATTTAGGTGGTCTGTATTTAGAGGTCTGGGGTCTGTATTAGTTTATGGGGTCTGTATTTAGGGGCCTGGTCTAGGGTCTGTATTAGTTTAGGGGTCTTTATTTAGGGGTCTGTATTAGTTTAGGGGGCCTGGTCTGGGGTCTGTATTAAGGGAGTCAGGTCTGGGGTCATTATATGTGTAGGGGGGTCAGGTCTGGGGTCTGTATTTAGGGGGTCTGTATTAGTTTGAGGTCTGGGATCTGTATTTAGGGGTTCTGTATTTAGGGGACTGGGGTCTGTATTCAGGGGTCTGTATTAGTTTAAGGGGTCTGGTCTGGGGTCTGTATTAAGGCAGTCAGGTCTTGGGTCATTATTAGTGTAGGGGGTCAGGTCTGGGGTTATTATTAGTGTAGGGGGTCAGGTCTGGGGTCTGTATTTAGGGGTCTGGTCTGAGGTCTGTATTTATTTTGGGTGCTTGTTCTTGGGTCTGTATTTGTTTAGGGGGGTCTGGTCTGGGGACTGCAATAGTTTAGAAGGTCTGTGTCTGTATGTATTCTATGATCTAGTCTGGGGTCCAAATTTATTATTCTGAGTAAAAGGGGTTGTCCGGGCACATCGATAGGTCATCAGTGTATGGGCCTGGGCCTCGGCGTCTGAATTTGTGTGTTTCTATAGAGGCTGGAAATGGCTGCATAAGTGATGGGAAAAGATATCTCATCAGGAGAAGTGACCATAACTGTAATGACGGGGATAGGGAAACGGACAAGTGAGCCCTAATCTACCCGCCACTCTGTCCCTGCCTACTTGCAACGACCCGCCCTAGGCGACGGGGTACAACTGGGCGGCGGTCCCTATGCTCAGTAAGTGCAAGAGACAAACAGACAAGGGAACACAAAGCAAAGGGAAATGGGGCAGTTGCCCACGGCAACACCGCGAGCAACAAGAGTGGTGAACGAGCCGAGTCAAACCAGGAGTGCATGAGGTACCAAACGCAGAGCAGGAGAGTAGTCAGAAAGCTAGGGTCAGTATGGAGCAGGATCAAATAGTCAGAAGCTGTAGCTGGGCCAGGAAACCACACGAGAAGAATCACAAGCAAAGGAGGAACAGGAAAGGCAGGTATAAATAGACAGAGGGCGGGAGCTAGCTCCGTCTGGCCAGGCTGCGATAGGCTCTCCCACTCCTAAGCCTGCCATCCTGAGTGGTGGAAGCTGGAGTCAGTATCAGAGACATAGACTCAGGTGCAGACTGATTACCTATGGGCGTATACACAGAAGTTGTGCCTGGGAGCTGAACCTTGATCAGCCGCAATTTCAGAGACTAAATCAGAATCAATAGAAGAAATGATTATACCAAGAGGCAAAATACAAGCAGGATCTTCCTCCGAAGGAGGGCTGGCCATGAAGCTACGCGACAGTGCATCGGCCTTAATATTTTTAGACCCAGCCCTATAAATAACCAAAAAGTTGAATCTGGTAAAAAATAGCGCCCATCGAGTTTGTCTCGGGTTTAGCCTCCGGGCAGATTCTAGGAAATCCAGATTCTTGTGGTTGGTAAGGACCGTTACCTGGTGCCTAGCCCCCTCCAGGAAGTGGCGCCACTCTTCAAATGCCCATTTAATGGCTAAGAGTTCGCGGTTGCCAATATCATAGTTACTCTCAGTGGGCGAAAACTTCCTGGAGAAGTAGGCACAGGGACGGAGATGGGTGAGGGACCTGGTACCCTGGGACAAGACAGCCCCCACTCCCACCTCGGATGCGTCAATTTCCACGATAAATGGCTCCATTTGGTTGGGCTGAACCAGCACCGGGGCCGAGATAAAGCACTTCTTAAGGACCTCAAAAGCCTGAACAGCCTCAGGGGGCCAGTGGAGGAGATCAGCACCTTTGCGAGTGAGGTCCGTAAGAGGCTTAGCGATGACCGAGAAGTTAGCAATAAATCTCCTGTAATAATTAGCGAACCCCAAGAAACACTGTAACGCCTTCAGGGAGGCAGGTTGGACCCATTCCGCTACAGCCTGGACCTTGGCGGGATCCATGCGGAATTCATGAGGAGTGAGGATTTGACCCAAATATGGTATCTCCTGTACCCCAAACACACATTTTTCGGTTTTCGCAAACAGTTTGTTTTCCCGAAGGACCTGGAGCACCTTCCTGACATGCTCAATGTGGGAGGACCAGTCCTTGGAAAACACCAGTATGTCATCAAGGTACACTACAAGAAATACCCCCAGGTAATCTCTTAAAATCTCATTTATGAAATTCTGGAAGACCACAGGAGCATTACACAACCCAAAGGGCATGACGAGGTATTCGAAATGACCTTCGGGCGTGTTAAACGCAGTCTTCCACTCATCCCCCTCTTTGATGCGGATAAGGTTATACGCCCCCCGTAGATCAAACGTAGAGAACCAGTGGGCCCCCTGAACCTGATTAAAGAGATCAGGAATCAAAGGAAGGGGATACTGGTTCCTTACAGTGACCTTATTCAAGTTACGGTAGTCCATGCATGGCCTAAGACCACCATCCTTCTTCCCTACGAAGAAGAAGCCAGCAACTACCGGAGAAGTAGAGGGGCGAATGTAACCCTTGGCCAGGCATCCCTGGATATACTCTCTCATGGCTTCACCTTCGGGACAAGAAAGATTAAATATTCTACCCTTAGGGAGCTTAGCTCCTGGTACCAATTCGATAGCGCAATCGTATTCTCTATGAGGAGGTAACACTTCGGAGGCCTCCTTAGAGAAAACATCAGCGAAGTCCTGAACAAACTCAGGTAGCGTGTTCACCTCCTCAGGGGGAGAAATAGAATTAACAGAAAAACATGACGTCAAGCATTCATTACCCCATTTGGTAAGCTCCCCAGTATTCCAGTCAAACGTGGGATTATGCAACTGCAACCAGGGAAGGCCTAAAACCAAATCGGACGATAATCCCTGCATCAACAGTACAGAGCACTGCTCCAAATGCATGGAGCCAACAAGGAGTTCAAAAACAGGGGTATGCTATGTAAAATAACCATTAGCAAGAGGAGTGGAGTCGATACCCACTACCGGGACAGGTTTAGGCAAATCAATTAAAGGCATAGCTAGAGACATGGCAAATTCCACAGACATGACACTAGCAGAAGACCCCGAATCCACGAAGGCACTGCCGGTAGCAGACCCACCCCCAAAAGAGACCTGAAAGGGAAGCAAGACCTTATTACGTTTCATATTCACGGGAAATACCTGTGCGCCCAAGTGACCTCCCCGATGATCACTTAGGCGCGGAAGTTTTCCGACTGCTTATTCTTACGCCTAGGGCAGGTGTTCACTTGATGCTTGTCATCCCCACAATAGAAGCAGAGGCCATTCTTCCTGCAGAACTCTCTACGTTGTTGGGGGGACACGGAGGCCCCGAGTTGCATAGGTAACTCCGAGTCTTCCATGGAAGGGCGAAGCAACGGGACCTCGGGAGGCATCATGGGGGAGTCAGAGGGGAAAACACAAAAACGTTCAAGTTGTCGTTCCCTGAGACGTCGGTCAAGTCGTACCGCTAAAGCCATAACCTGGTCAAGGGAGTCAGAAGAGGGATAGCTAACTAGCAGGTCTTTCAGGGCGTTCGACAGACCCAACCTAAACTGGCACCTTAAGGCAGGGTCATTCCACCGAGAAGCTACGCACCACTTCCTAAAGTCAGAACAATACTCCTCAATAGGTCTCTTACCCTGACATAAGGTCACCAGCTGACTCTCAGCAAAGGCAGTCCTGTCAGTCTCGTCATAAATGAGTCCGAGAGCAGAAAAGAAACGATCAACGGAGGAAAGTTCAGGGGCGTCAGGAGCCAAGGAGAAGGCCCACTCTTGGGGCCCTTCCTGGAGCCGGGACATAATAATACCCACCCGCTGGCTCTCAGAACCTGAGGAGTGAGGCTTTAAACGAAAGTAGAGACTACAACTCTCCCGATAGGAGAGAAAAGTCCTCCGGTCCCCTGAGAACCGGTCAGGCAAATTGAGGTGGGGTTCAAGAGGTGAGGTGAGGGGCACTACCATGGAAGCGTCAGGCTGGTTAGCCCTCTGAGCCAGGGCCTGGACCTGTAGGGAGAGACCCTGCATTTGCTGGGCCAGGGTCTCAAGGGGGTCCATAGTAGTGTCAGGGACCAGGGTAGACTAGGTATATGGCTTGTGATTATGTAATGACGGGGGTAGGGAAACGGACAAGTGAGCCCTAATCTACCCGCCACTCTGTCCCTGCCTACTTGCAACGACCCGCCCTAGGCGACGGGGTACAACTGGGCGGCGGTCCCTACGCTCAGTAAGTGCAAGAGACAAACAGACAAGGGAACACAAAGCAAAGGGAAATGGGGCAGTTGCCCACGGCAACACCGCGAGCAACAAGAGTGGTGAACGAGCCGAGTCAAACCAGGAGTGCACGAGGTACCAAACGCAGAGCAGGAGAGTAGTCAGAAATCCAGGGTCAGTATGGAGCAGGATCAAATAGTCAGAAGCTGTAGCTGGGCCAGGAAACCACACGAGAAGAATCACAAGCAAAGGAGGAACAGGAAAGGCAGGTATAAATAGACAGAGGGCGGGAGCTAGCTCCGTCTGGCCAGGCTGCGATAGGCTCTCCCACTCCTAAGCCTGCCATCCTGAGTGGTGGAAGCTGGAGTCAGTCTCAGAGACATAGACTCAGGTGCAGACTGATTACCTATGGGCGTATACACAGAAGTTGTGCCTGGCAGATCCTTTACAATAACAGTCTGCGTTAGATGGAGAAAAGAAAATGACTCCCATCAGAGAAGACGTAACCTGTGAGTCACTGGATCTATAGGGGCTCTGTCCCCTCTCCTGACTTGTCTGTTATAGGTAAACCTTGTATTCTACATATTTTTGTGTACCCAGGACTAATAGACAAATGTGTGTTACAATTCCCATTGTCAAGAGGATGTGTCCTTGAACAGTGTGATACTGTCAGTGATGGTTGGAGACTGTCAGTATGTAGGGACACAGCCCTTTGACAAGAGGAATCATAACAACCATTTGTCAACGCTTGCACAAAGAGTTGGTGTTCACTATAGACACGGCAGAGCGGCGGTGGGGAAGTGGGGCCCAAGTTTGTGGAACAGCCCAGGGCCAATGGTCTACTTAATCCACCACTGATTGTAATGTTGGCACTTGTTCTCACCACTGTCCGCAGGGCCGATTCTGGCTTTTCTGCTGCCTAAGGCAAAAATTTAAATGGCGCCACCACAGATTTTGATTGACATCCCCCTGGCTGTTCTACATCACTAGCAGCCTCCTTCAACTCTTGTGGATGCCCTGTTTCCTTGTACTGGCATGCGCGGAGCAGCCAGGTAGAGTACACCTCGCTGCACTGTGTGTGCCCAAGTAGTACAAGGCAATGGCGCATCCGAGAAAGTTGGAAAAGACTGGTAGTGATGAATAACAGCTAGAGGGATGTCAATCAAGCATGCAATGGTGCGTTTAGAGGCAGGACTATGTGACTCTTCAGGATAGCGGAAACACCCCATGACCTTTTAATGAGTAATTAGTATATAGTGTGCGCCGTTTTAAAAGTTGATTTTATAGATTTTTCTGCATCCGAAAACAACATACAGGGGAATGTTTGGAAATATTGTCAGATCATGTATTTCTGCATGGTGGCGTTTCAAGGGGTTAAAACTACTTGACAGATTCCCATTAAATATACAATGAATTTAAAACAATTCCATCTGCCCTGTAATTTTGTTATTAGAAATATATTTTATATAATTACAGTTCCAGAACCAAGCTCTGACATATATGGCTCCAGAACCAAGCTCAATACTATATACAGCACCAGAACCAAACTCAGTGCATATATACAGCCCCAGAACAAAGCTCAGTGTCAATTTGGGTACGTGGAAATACTGGGAACTGGAAAACACTTAGGAAACCATTTCCATAGACAGACTAGGGTAACGACAGCAAAGCTCAAGCAAGGCAGGAAGGGGCTGGACCCCTGTTATAGTCCAGGGGCTCATGGCTAATTTTGTACTTTAATTTAGTAAAGTACAAAATTAAGAGGAACCCGGCCGGGAGAAGCGGAAGTGAGTGCTGGCATCTCCTGAGGAGGAGATGGGGACCAACGCTTACAGATCCTTGGCTGCGGCCGTCAGGAGGTGAGTGAGCCTAAGAGCCCGCGGCCATGGACATGACAGCATCCTTCCTTTTATGCCCCCTCCTCTTGGGGCCAGAACGAGAGAGAAACTTTTTCAGGAGGATAGGGACATTGAGGTTCTCTTCTGGCTCCCTGGACCCCTCTTCAGGACCAAACCTCCTCCAATCCACCAAATAGAAGGTTCTTCCACCCACTCTCTCGGTGTCCAGGATCTCCTTAACCTCAAAAGTCTCTGATGAACCGCTGGGAGCCACTGCAGGAGTGGAAGTCTTGGAGTAGCGGTTCAGGATCACCGGCTTCAGCAGGGAGACATGGAAGGAGTTGGGGATCTTGAGGGTAGGAGGCAGCCGAAACTTGTAGGAGACAGGGTTGATTTGTTGCAAAATCAGGGGAGGCTCTCGTCTTCTTGTGTTTTCCTTTCTTTTCATGCGGTCGACCGCGAACAGAATAGAAGATCGGGTCTGCTGCCAGATCTGTAGAAAGTCCCTGAAAGCAGAGTCAGCTGCAGGCATCTGGGATATAGTGGAAACAGGGAGAGGTATTCGTGGGTGTTGGCCACAGACAATAAAGAATGGACTGGAGGTGGTGGACTCACTAGTGTGGTTGTTGGAGGAGAACTCAGCCCAAGAAAGCAGCTGCACCCAGTCATCATGCTGCCTGGAGATAAAGTGTCGTAGATAGTTCTCCATAATCTGATTTATTCTCTCGACTTGACCATTTGACTGGGGATGGTAGGCAGAGGAAAAGTCCAACTTCACACCGAGGAGTCCACAGAGGGCTCTCCAGAACTTTGAGGTGAACTGAACCCCCCGATCCGACACAATATGCAGAGGCAAACCGTGCAGATGGAAGATGTGTTGGATGAAGAGATTGGCCAGTCGGGAAGCGGATGGTAGGCCGGTCAGTGGAACGAAATGAGCCATCTTGGAGAATCGGTACACCACCACCCAGACCATACTGCAACCAGCAGAGAGAGGCAGGTCCATGACAAAGTCCATAGCAATATGTTGCCAGGGGGCATCGGTCACAGGCAGCGGCTGGAGCAGGCCCGCCGGTTTGGAGTGCGCAACTTTATTTGCTGCGCACACCGTGCAGGAGGAGACAAAGTCTGTGATGTCTTTGGGCAGCGAGGGCCACCAGAACTGATGAGGAATCAGGTGTCGGGTCTTACGGACACCCGCGTGACCTGCCATTTTGGAATTGTGTCCCCAGTGGAAGATTCTTCTTCTGTCTGCCAGATGCACAAAAGTTCTCCCCGGGGGAATGTCTCTAACTTACAGAGGGTTGACAGGGATGAAGCAGGACGAATTAATATATTCTGTGGAGACTCCATAGTGTCCTCTGTCTCGAATGACCTGGACAAGGCATCGACCCTAACATTCTTGTTGGCTGGATGGTAGCGGAGCTCAAACTGGAACCGGGCAAAGAAAAGCGACCACCTGGCCTGATGGGGATTCAGTCGTTGGGCTGTCTGGAGATAAGTGAGGTTCTTGTGGTCCGTGAATATCAAGATGGGATGAACTGTGCACTCTAATAGATGTCTCCACTCCTCCAGAGCCAATTTGATGGCCAGTTACTCCCGATCCCCAATCGATTAGTTGCGTTCTGCGGAAGAGAAGAGTTAAGAAAAATAGCCACATACCATTGACTTGCCCTTGGAACCTCTCTGGAACAGGAGTGCACCAGCCCCGACAGAGGAGGCGTCCACCTCCAACGAGAACTGTCGAGAAACATCCGGATGATGGATGATAGAGGCTGATGTGAAGGTACGCTTCAGAATATTAAATGCGGTTTCCGCTTCTGGAGTCCACACCTTGGCGTTCATGCCTTTCTTGGTGAGGTTAGAGATAGGAGATGTCAGTGAGGAGATGTTTGGAATGAACTGTCTGTAGAAATTGCTGAATCCCAGGAAGCGCTGTATGGCCCTCAAGCCTTAAGTGTGTGGCCATTCCAGGACGGCCTTTACCTTTTCAGGATCCATCTTGAGACCTTGATTCGAGATGATGTAGCCCAAGGAGGGTAGAGCATTTTTCTCAAACACGCATTTCTCCAACTTGGCGTACAGGTGATTCTCCCTTAACCGTAGCAAAACTTGACGGACATGTCTCCGATGAGTCATTGGATCTGAAGTAAAAATCAAGATGTCATCAAGATAGACCACAACACAAACATAGAGGAGGTCACAGAAGATGTCATTAACGTACTCCTGGAAGACCGCGGGAGCATTACTAGATATTCATAGTGTCCGTCACGGGTGTTGAATGCCGTCTTCCATTCGTCACCCCGGCGAATGCAAATTAGGTTGTAAGCCCCACGCAGGTCTAGCTTTTAAAAAATCTTGGCTCCACGTATGCGATCAAACAGTTCAGAAATAAATGGCAACGGATACCTATTTTTTACCGTGATCTGGTTGAGACCACAGTAGTCGATGCAAGGACGGAGAGGACCATTCTTTTTCTTGATGAAGAAGAACCTGGCTCCTGCCAGGGAGGAAGACTTCTGTATGAAGCCCCTCTCCAAGTTCTCCTTAACATTTGCGGACATGGACAGAGCCTCTGGCAAGGAGAGAGGATATACCCTACCACGGGGAAGGGATGCACCAGGAACCAGGTCGATAGGACAGTCATACACCCATTGTGGGGGCAGCATCTCCGCCTCTATCTTGCTGAAGACATCTGAAAATGCAGAATAATGACAATGCAATCGGGTGTCTCAACCGTTGCATGGTGCAAATTCGTTCTGCCCAGGCAGAGGAGGCTGGGCCGAACGAATTTGCACCAGGCAACGGTTGAGACACTCGGGGCCCCACTGGAGAACCTATCCAGAATTCCAGTCCAGACTGGGGAATGTAGTCAGAGCCAGGGCAGGCCCAGCAGCACATGATTGACGGCTTTAGCCAAGACAAAGAACGAGAGGATCTCGGAATGGAGGGCTCCCACTTGGAGCCTCAGCGTTTTGGTTACAGCTACAATTGGGTCTGGCAGTGGTAGTCCATTCACAGATGCAATCATCAATAGCCTCTCCAGAGGGGTTGTGGGCCATTGGAGAAGATCCACCAGGTCTCTATGAATGAAATTAACAGCGGATCCAGAGTCCAGATACGCAGAGACCCGATGCGTTTTCTCGTTGGACACTATGGTCTCTGGGGCTTTTGGGGATGCAGACGCACAAGATGGCCTCCGAGGCCGCAATATAGACAGAGTCCCGAGGTGCGTCTACGTTGTCTCTCCTGGGTAGACAGCTTAAACTGGTCCATCCTCACAGACTCCTTAAGAGGATCAGCATCTGAGGACAGCAGGGGTGGCTGCAAAGTAGGAACAGGGCTAGGGGGTCCTCCCTCCCGAAGAGCGTCTTGGAGCCGTTCTCGGATCCTTATATCAATCCGGGTGGCCAGAAGGATGAGGTCATCCAGGGTAGACGGTAGATCTCAGGTGGAAATCTCGTCCTTAATCTTAGGAGACAGTCCCTGCCAGAATGTAGCCGCCAGGACCTCATTGTTCCACAACAGTTCTCCCCCCAGGGTGCGGAAGTGGATGGCATACTCACCCACGGAGGTGTCTCCCTGGCGTATGTTCAGCGAGGCGGCTGCAGACGAGACTCATCCAGGCTCCTCAAACACCATGCGAAATGTCTGTAGGAACCCCTGGAAGTCACGGGTCTCTGGTCCTTGCCTTTCCAAGATAGGGTTCGCCCATGCAAGGGCCCTGCCAGTGAGGAGAGAGACGATGAAATCGACCCTTGCACCATCAGACGAAAATCCCCTTGCATATAGGCTAAAGTGGATCTGGCACTGGTTCAAAAAATTCACGGCAGGTCCTCGTGTCTCCATCATAGCGGTCAGGAAGCGGCAAAGAAAATCGGGGATCAGCACTGCCAGGAGGTGTAGTCGGAGGATCTGTACTGCCAGGAGCTGTAGTAGGAGGAACGGCAGCTTGCACCTCCAGCCGACGTGCAATAATGTTCAATGCCTGGAGGTCTAGCATATCCGCCCGCATCTCTTGTGACGTCGTCATGGTCTTGGATGGACCAGCGGGGTCCATGGCCTGAGCTTACTTTCACATTGTGTACGTGGACCCACTGGGTCGTACCACCTTGACGGTATGGCAGCTGGCCAACAGGACACAGGTCACAGTCTATAGTTCATATAGGTATAACTATGTGGTATCTCAGACAGTAGCAAGACAGGCTCGGCTGGGACTTAGGCAGCAGGCGGACACCATGCGTGGTGAAGCAGGATAGACATGGTACTCAGCGCAGCACGACTCCAACTCAATACGGCACTTGACCAGGATAGCACGGGATACACATTACAGGTAGCAGGAACGGGAAACACTGGGAACTGGAAAACACTTAGGAGACCCTTTGCATAGACAGACTAGGGTAATGACAACAAAGCTCAGGCAAGGCAGGAAGGGGCTGGACTCCTCTTATAGTCCAGCGGCTCATGGGCTAATTTTGTACTTTAATTCAGGTGCGCGCGCTGGCCCTTTAAGAGGGACCCGGCCGGGAGAAGCGGAAGTGAGCGCTGGCATCTCCTGAGGAGGAGATGGGGACCAGCGCTCACTGATCCATGGCTGCGGCCGTCAGGAGGTGAGTGAGCCTGACGGCCCGCGGCCATGGACATGACACTCAGTACATATATACAACACCAGACCCAAGCGAAGTACGTATATACAGCACCAGAACCAAGCTCAGTACATAAAAACAGCACTAGAACCAAGTTCAGTACATAAATACAGCCCCAGTACCAAGCTCAGTACATATATACAGCACCAGAACCAAGCTCAGTACAAATATACAGTGCCAGATACAAACTCAGTACATATATACAACACCAGAACCAAGCTCAGTACATAAATACAGCACCAGAGCCAAGATCAGTACATACAGTGAAGGAAATAAGTATTTGATCCCTTGCTGATTTTGTAAGTTTGCCCACTGTCAAAGACATGAACAGTCTAGAATTTTAAGGCTAGGTTAATTTTACCAGTGAGAGATAGATTATATTTTAAAAAAAAACAGAAAATCACATTGTCAAAATTGCAGATCATCTGTAAATCATTAAGATTTCGAGGCTGTCGCTTGGCAACTCGGATCTTCAGCTCCCTCGATAAGTTTTCGATGGGATTAAGGTCTGGAGACTGGCTAGGCCACTCCATGACCTTAATGTGCTTCTTTTTGAGCCACTCCTTTGTTGCCTTGGCTGTATGTTTCGGGTCATTGTCGTGCTGGAAGACCCAGCCACGAGCCATTTTTAATGTCCTGGTGGAAGGAAGGAGGTTGTCACTCAGGATTTGACGGTACATGGCTCCATCCATTCTCCCATTAATGCGGTGAAGTAGTCCTGTGCCCTTAGCAGAGAAACACCTCCAAAACATAATGTTTCCACCTCCATGCTTGACAGTGGGGACGGTATTCTTTGGGTCATAGGCAGCATTTCTCTTCCTCCAAACACGGCGAGTTGAGTTAATGCCAAAGAGCTCAATTTTAGTCTCATCTGACCACAGCACCTTCTCCCAATCACTCTCAGAATCATCCAGATGTTCATTTGCAAACTTCAGATGGTCCTGTACATGTGCCTTCTTGAGCAGGGGGACCTTGCGGGCACTGCAGGATTTTAATCCATTACGGCGTAATATGTTACCAATAGTTTTCTTGGTGACTGTGGTCCCAGCTGCCTTGAGATCATTAACAAGTTCCCCCCGTGTAGTTTTCGGCTGAGCTCTCACCATCCTCAGGATCAAGGATACCCCACGAGGTGAGATTTTGCATGGAGCCCCAGATCGATGTCGATTGACAGTCATTTTGTATGTCTTCCATTTTCTTACTATTGCACCAACAGTTGTCTCCTTCTCACCCAGCGTCTTACTTATGGTTTTGTAGCCCATTCCAGCCTTGTGCAGGTCTATGATCTTGTCCCTGACATCCTTAGAAAGCTCTTTAGTCTTGCCCATGTTGTAGAGGTTAGAGTCAGACTGATTAATTGAGTCTGTGGACAGGAGTCTTTTATACAGGTGACCATTTAAGACAGCTGTCTTTAATGCAGGCACCAAGTTGATTTGGAGCGTGTAACTGGTGTGGAGGAGGCTGAACTCTTAATGGTTGGTAGGGGATCAAATACTTATTTCTCTGTGCACAATGCAAATAAATATATATAATTTTGACTATGTGATTTTCTGTTTTTTTTTAAAAATATAATCTATCTCTCACTGGTAAAATTAACCTAGTCTAAAAATTCTGGACTGTTCATGACTTTGACAGTGGGCAAACTTACAAAATCAGCAAGGGATCAAATACTTATTTCTTTCACTGTATATACAGTGCCAGATGCAAGCTCAGTTCATCTATACAACACCAGAACCAAGCTCAGTACATAAATACAATACTAGCACAAATACAGCTTATTTTAGTGCAACCCCTGTCGTATAGGTTTGTGCGGCATAAAACTATAGCTCCCAGCATGGACCGAATAATGGTAAGGATATGCCAGGAGTTGCTGTTTCACAACAAAAAAATCACCACCCATCATCTCGCTGTAGATCATACAGTGACTACAGTACTGATTAGAGGCAGAATAAACATTT
This sequence comes from Rhinoderma darwinii, assembly GCF_050947455.1. NCBI lineage: Eukaryota > Metazoa > Chordata > Amphibia > Anura > Rhinodermatidae > Rhinoderma > Rhinoderma darwinii. The sequence continues at coordinate 306,076,465 of NC_134690.1, read as the reverse complement.
CTATTAAGTGACTCACCAGTGACGATCTCAGATTCTAGTTGTTCTTTTTCTCTTTTCTTCTCCATCCAGTCCAAACCACTATGACGATCTCTCCCGGCCACAGCCCATTTCTGCAGTTTGCCGCTTAGATGTCTTCAGCTTCTCACTATTCAAACATTTCTGCACCTATAAACGAAGATAAAATTCTCATGATGCCACACCCTGTACCCCTAAATATAGTAGTTCCATACAATGTGTCCCTGATTACAATAGCACCATACACTGTATCCCTGATTATAATAGCACCATACACTGTGTCCCACACACACACAGTGCTCCCCATAGATAGTGCCCCCATAGAGCGCCCTGTTGATAGTGCCTCCACATAGAGCCCCCTGTAGATAGTGCCCCACATATAGCCCCCTGTAGATAACTCCCCACATATAGCACCCCCTGTACAGATGTAGCCGTCTTTACCTTGACTTTTAACACATTAAATAAACAATGGCTAGATTTCTTATCTTGACTTTTTCAATGACTTTTCAATGGCTTTTGTTCTGTGATATCACGCTGCAGCAAGTTATCAGAATCAAGTTAAAGATGGCTACATCTGTATATAGTGCCCCACATATAGCCCCCTGTAGATGGTGCACCACATATAGCCCCCCTGTAGATAGTGTCCCACATATAGCCCCCTTTATTTTGTGTCCCACATATATTCCCCCTGTAAATGGTGCCCCACATATAGCCTCCCCTGTAGATTGTGACCCACATATAGCTCCCCCTGTATATAGTGCCCCACATATAGCCCCTTAGTGTCCCACATATAGCCCCCCTTAGTGTCCCACATATAGCCTTCCCTGTAGACTGTGCCCCACATATAGCCTCCCCTATAGATAGTGTCCCACATATAGTCCTCCCCCCGTAGATAATGCCACTCACACTTTTAAGTGGAATAACAAACAACTTTATATACTGACCTTGATCCCGTTCCCACGCCGTCTTGTGTTAATGCAGGGCTGCTCCCTTCTGAGCAGGTCTGCTAGGGCTTGAATGACGGTGCTGATTGGCAGGGCAGAATGACTTGCCCCGTCAATCAGCGCCTTTCATCAATGGAAGCAGTGTGACGTCATTGCGCAGCTCACATTGTTGAAAGGCGCTGAATGGCAGGTCAAGTCATTCTGCCCTGCCAATCAGTTTCATTGTCAGGCAGGTACAATTAGTGCAGGAGGGGGTGGCGGCTGGTTTCAGTGGCGCCGCTGCCCCCTCAGAGAGGCAGCAGGCCGCCGACACTGATTGTTTGGGTGGCCAGAAGGCGGCCTACTGTTCACCGGCCAATCTGGCATTTGCCAGAGCTGCCAGATGGCCAGTCCGCTCCTGCTTCCAACAGTGGCTTCTTTTCCAGCAGACTTATTTAATATGTATGGGCAACCTTAATAATAAGCAGTATTATGAAGTATCATATACTTTCCCATTTACTCTCTTGTTCTCATGATTTCCTCCTCCAGTCTTATAGATTTTAAGTAAGTAAGGTTCCTACCTAATACGCCATATGAACTACATAGTTTTGTGGCTAATGGATAATGTGCATGGATATTCAGAGTACTCATATGGGGAATGAGGTAATAGTTTAATTATATATACTTTACTTAACTTGTGCTGCATCACATCATATTATGCTTCAGTGACATCAAACAATTCATTTATTATTCATCTGACTTCTAGTTAGCTCTTTCCTTGTATGTTCTCATTTCCTCCATCAGTCTCTTTGCTGGTTCATCATCTTATGTATAGAAAGAAAATCACCAAAATATCTTTGTATGGTAAATATGTCACCGAAGAGGAATTACAACTGTGCTTAGTGTATCCCTAGAATCTTTTCTGTGCAAAATACCACCTCCCAAATAAAAGAAAGAAAAAAGAAAAGAAAAGAAAATCAGACAGTACTTCCTCCTCATACAGTTGTGGTCAACATTACTGGCACCCCTGAATATTAAAGGGGTTTTCCAGCTAGTAAAAATTGATGGCCTATCCTCAGGATAGGCCATCAGTAGCTGATGGGTCGGGGTCCAACTCCCGGGACCCCTGCCGATCAGCTGTTTTGAAGGATGTGCAGCACTGAAACAAACAGAAACCATAGGTTTCCGTTTGCATCAACATTGATTTTAATGGTGACGGATCCGATGCAAATAGTTCCCGTTTTAAATACCATAGTCGACTGAGCTATTCATTCCGTCAAAACGATGGAGCCCTTACACAACGAGGACAAACGGAAACCAATGGTGTCAATGTTGTTAAATCAATGGTTATGCAAAAGGAAACCTATGGTTTCCGTTTGTTTCAGTTTGGATTCCGTTCATGGGTCCCCCGAAGCAGATTTGAACAAAGTCTAATCCTGTCCATGTCATATACTATGCTTATTCTGTATTTTTTCTTTTGCTCTTTTTAAATGTCTGCATGTATTTTGACAGGTTAACTGTTTTTGTTGAATGTATTTGGAAACGCTATTACAATATTCTAATGATAAAAAGTTAGTACATATTCACTTATTTCAGAAAATATTGGCTTTCTTATTCTAAACAATCAAGGGTGGCAATAATGTTGACTACAACTGTATTTGTCAAATTGGCTTAGGATTTTTAATTGTTTCAAAGATAATGTAACATAACCCTCATGTCCTCTACTGCCCACCAAGAAGGAGCAACAAATCTAGACAGATTATTTGCCTCATCTAATTCAGTATAGGAAGAAGTATAACACATTTAAATACAAGTTTCGTATCACGCTCATTAAATAATCTAAATTTCATGCCTGAGACATACAAAAGGCAAGTCAGGTCATAATGTCTGAAATAAAGCCAAGGATTTGTAAGACAATGGAACCTTAATGAATAGATTCCCTCAATCCTATTAACGTTTCTGAAGCATCTTAAGTTGACAGGATAAAACACTTGGTAAGAATGCAAATGCAGAAATTCATGGTTGGCTTCAGTACTTAGACGTGGCAGATTTTTTTTTGCAGATTTTCGATTTCACACTGAAAATCTGCAGCAAATGACAATATTATGATAGTGAATGAGGCTGAAATCCCAATTACACGTACTGGATAAATTCCATGCAGATTTCAAATCAATTAGGTTGCAGATTTGTCATGGATTTCACCCTTTGCAATGCAATGATGGCACAAATTATTTTTATTTTTAGTTATATATGTTTCTATCTGTCCATTTGTTATTTTATTCATCAAGAAAAGCGATAATAGCACAAAAGGAATATTTTTTGGCTCACCATACAGTACAATATCTGGAAATAATAGGTAATCTATAAAAGGCCCTTTAAAAAATAGTTTTCATCGTTTTAAAGGGGTTTTCCCATCAGGGACATCTATGGCATATCCTCTGGGACCCGCACCCATCTCTAGAACGAGGCCCCCTAAACCCCGTTCTACCGCTCTGTGTTGCGGCTGAAGTGTGTGATTTCCGTCCATGAAGAAGAAAACAGCGTAGCTCACTGACTCTCTTAAATCACATAAAATGTCAGCTTAGATGAGCATTCAGGAGAGCAAAGAGATGGGCTGGAGATTCACCCGACAGTCAGCTCGTCTGACTGAATGACCACTGAACGGTATCCAGCAGCTTTTATTGTAAGACATATAAGCTGCAGAAAACCAACGGTGCATAATTTTTTACTCAAAACCAACTGTAAATATGTTTTATAAAATACATACAATGCAATGAGAAAAATGCCTTTAAGTGCCGTTTATCTCATGGTGACAGTCTTGGTGATCTACCATGATTGTTCAAAGATCTACTGTGTTAAATAAGACTTATTATTTATGTAATCTTTGTACATTATGTTTTATGCCATTGTAAGGGTAAATTCATAAGCATAAATACTGCGGGTTTTCCGCAACGCAATTCGTTGTGGAAAATCCACAGCTTAATAAAGTAGTAGCAAAGTGGATGAGATTTAAACAAATCTCATCCACACGCTGCATAAATGCTGAGCGGAAAAAAACGCTCAGAAATTGACATGCGGTGCGGCTTTTACACAGCGTATCCGCCCTGTATGAACATAGTCTAAGGCCTCATGCACACGACCGTAGCCGTATGCACGGCCGTGATTTTCGGGTCGGCCGGCTGCGGACTGTCAGCCGCGGGCCGCCCGCAAATCGTAGGACATGCACATGGCTGCCGTCATTGTTTTCAATGAGCCCGGACCACAGAAGATGTCCGTAATAGGACATGCCCGTTCTTTCTGCGGTGCGGGTTCCCAGGCCATGCACGGACCGTAAAAACGACGGTCGTGTGCATGGCACCATAGAAAAGAATGGGGCCGCAATTCTCCCGTGGATTTTCGGGGGAATTGCGGCCGCAGAAACACGTTTGTGTGCATGGGGCCTAAGGGTGCTTCACACGTGGCAGATATTGTTGCAGAAATTTCTCAGTGGAAAATCAATTCCAATCATCTGAATGGGGTTATTTCTGCAGGAGCAATAAGGATTTCTGCAAGTTGCTTTTAGATGAATGGAACTGATTCTCAGTCCCAGAAAATTTAGTCAACAAAATCTGTTGTGTGTGACTGCACCCTGAGCGCATCTGTTATCAGACAGAGCTGTTCATCTAAAGAGAAGTTAGTAAGCGCACTTGAATCGACTACGTGGCTGACAGGCTCGTCAATTTTGAATGAGTTATCAATAATTACGGATAATCTGTGGACCCATTCATTCTATATTTACGGATGTGTGTCCGGGCCATAGAAATAATCCGCAAAATATAGAACATGTCCTCTTCCTGTCAGCAATTGTGGCAGGGATTCGACCCATAGAAGTCTATGGCCAAAATTACTGCCGGCTACAAATGTACATTCCCCAAGAAAATGGCCCCTGATCGATCATGTGACCTTTTCAAGGGGTTGGGACATGTTGGTGACATCATTTGTAGCCTCCTTTTTTTGCGGGTCCGTATATATGAATGCACTATGGACCAAATTTGCGGACATCGTGCCAGATGCGCGGATGACTATGGATCCATATTTGCGTACAGTAAAAAACACTACGTTCGTGTGCATGAGGCCGTAGCCAGTAATAAGCGCAGACAGGACTCTTGTTTACATTAGTATGTAGCACAGGCAAACTTTAGCCTATTTTATGGGTCCAAGTGCGCCCAATACCTTCCCTTTAGCAGGACATCTTATAATGTCCTAATATAAAAAATCTCTGCCTGGTGACTAATGCTCCTTAAAGGGGACCTGTCAGCTATTCTGATATGTCTGTTTTAGTACATACTATCACTGCCTATAAATAAATTAACAGTTGGGTGTTATAGTTCCCCTTGTCAATTGGGTGTGCCCCTACATAGTCTGACACTGTTCAATGCGTGGAGATTTTTGGAGAGGACTCTGTAAGGAACACTCTATTGAAAAGGTACCACCCAGTTATGAATGTATTCTATACTTCCAGGAGGAATAACAGAGGAATGGCAAAATTCAGAGCTCTAAGAAAAGGAGCTCCAGAATTGTTACATTATGGGGAACAGTATGTACTAAACAGACATGTCAGGAGAGCCGACAGTTCTATTTTAAGCGGTAATATTTTTACACGGTTAATTAGTTAGTCCCTCTGTAAAAAAGGCAAAGTAATCACACTATAAATTCAATAATATCTGAATAACTGTGGTGAAAATTATTATATGCTTAATTCTTCCATATATGTTGTTCTAAAGATTTCAGATGCTTTGATAAAGCGTGTTCAGTGCTCCCAAGAGCAGTGGGTTAAAGGAGCACTGGAGCCAAAAGTCACTCCTGAATTTGACCTCACATTGGACAGCGACCCTTTGCTGCAGGCGATTCACCAGCTGGATTTTATTCAGATGAAATGTAAGGGTGAGCTCCCAGTTCCTATTTGCCTTGTGTTTTTTACTGTATATGAGCGAAATGAAAATGTAGAAACCTGTGGCAAGAGACTGTTATCATTTAATGAACACAGGTGATGATCGAAGTAATGTTTGGGTGAATTGAAGATATCAAATGATTGACATGTTAAATCAGGGCTCAGAGAACTTTACTGACATTTTACTATATAAAGATCTTGTCTGAACTGATCTTTTTTTTTGTTAACTCTCAACTTCAAATATTACCTTGTTCAGAAGACAGGAAGGTTTTCTTTTCTGAAGGACTGAAATCTTAACTTTTAACTGTCAAAGAAGAAACTTGCAGGAGTTATGTCCTGCTGTCAGTTGTTTTAGATGTATAAGTGAAGCTCCACCTTTGGCTAACATTGTATCTAACATTTTCTCATTACATTTTGTTGTTTTCTGATAGTTTATCAGATTACTTTAGATAGTTGCTGTTGATGGATCTTAATGTGGCTTTATTTTAATCTATTTATGGCATAAGTACCTAAATACACCCTGCAACTCAGATCATTAACATCCAAACATCCAGTTTGACTAAGATGAATACCCAGCAGAGAGTGACCGAAGATACATTACACACTTACAGTACTAAAATGAGACATATAATAAAAATAACAGATCTGTGAACAGCTGACAGGTGAATATTCTAACGGAAAAATGTTTTTTACTAACTATATAGCTAATGTTAATCAAAGGTTGAGATCTAATTAATCTTTTGTCACCGAATTGCAGTGAGGTGTCCCTTTAATGTGGTTAGTGTCAAATTTATATTTGGTCCACATGTTCAGTTGTACAGTCAGTACTTTACTACTTGGTGATCAGTGGAGGGATTCCTAGTGGTCCTGTGGTCTGATGATATCTGGTTATTTAGTGTCCTCTGTCATTGATCTGCCAACTCCAGGCAGGTGGATGGTGACAAAACTTTTTGTTTTCTTTTTGGTCTTGGGTTGGCGTGAGAAGACATTTAGGGCTGTGACAGCTTTCCACCCCTGTGCTGTCACCATGGCAGCTCTGTCAATACCCACAAATTAATCACAAGGTGCATATGTGTTATTATATACAGCTTAGCAATGTTATATTCTCCATTATAGAAATATTTTAGAGTATGATTAGTGTTGTAATGCGTGCTATTGATTTACTTTCTAAATTAGATTCACAAACCTAGTGCTTTGTGCAAAAAATATAACAAAGTTAATGAGTTTTTATGATTTATTGTAATAGAAAAAAAAAACAATGGCTCTAATAGGAATCTTTTCTTTGCCACTGATCAGTCCTGAGGATTGTATTGTGGGAGCTCCTTAAGATCGATCGAGAGGGATCACATGTCTACATTGACACCTTTCTTGCCACGGCCATGACTATTGTAATCACACCTGAATTCTTGGGTCAGTTTTATAGTGTTACCATGGTAAAATTACAAAAACAGGGAAAACATACACACTTGGTACAGATTAAAACTCAGGACCGCCGTGCTGCATGGCAATCCTTCCATGCTGTTGTTCGGATAATCCAATCCCTTAGTATATTAAACTGTGTACATCCAGACTAGATTTATGTAGAACTTCTTCACTGATTCAGAGATAGAACTGATGTTGTGATTGAAATATCAGGTTGAAATTGCCGTATGTTGCATATGACAATTTTATGAGATATATTTTTTTTTATAAACAAGTAAGTTTATCCTACAACAGAAAAAAAATCAATCATGCCCTTTTTTTCTCCATGCTAACCATGCTAATATATCTACACACACAACTGCTATAGGAGGAAGGACAGAGTTACACTAATCTGTAATCAGTTCCCGTTACAGTGCCGCCTGTACCACTACTGCAGCTGGAGAAGTGCTGCACACGAAATAACAGCGTTACTTTAGCTTGGAGAATGCCCCCTTTTGCCCACAATCCTGTGGAAGGATATATACTGGAACTAGACGATGGAGATGGCGGTCCATTTAGGGTAAGAAAGGAAACAAAATATTTAATGTGTAATGTACATATAATATTAACTACATATATTATGTTTGGAAAAGGGTAAATAAAAAAGAGGGAGAAAGGGCGCTCCTCTGGGGTGATGTTGTATTTGCTGTTAAAATATCTTTTTACGGTGAAGTTGTTATCGACTCACCTGGTTTGGTTGTGCAGGATCATCAGCACAACTTGACTTAATTGCTCGTCTGGTAAACTTTCCGGTACACTGTGCAAGCCTCAGGAGCGGACCCACTGTGGATACCTCCAAGCCTGGAGTTTCCTCGATGTGGTCTTTTGATTTGTTTTTCGGGATATAGAAAAAAGCTCCTTGTTTCGGGCGCTTCTGTGTAGCAGGATTTTCGTTCACTCCAGACCCATTTTTTGATAAAAATATTTTTTATTTTCACATAACGTGAGTGACAACTGTGAAGCATAAAAGGATAAAATATATGTGGGCTGATAAAAATATATGTGGGCAGATAAAAAAGAGATATTCTATAGATGTATATATATATATATAGATATGTTGCTTTATCTATATATATATATATATATATATATATATATATATATATATATATATATATATATATATATATATACATCTATAGCATATCTCTTTTTTATCTGCCTGACGAAGACGCCGGTCCGGCGTTGAAACGCGTTGCAGCCCACATATATTTTATCCTTTTATGTTTCACAGTTGTCACTCACGTTATGTGAAAATAAAAAATATTTTTATCAAAAAATGGGTCTGGAGTGAACGAAAATCCTGCTACACAGAAGCGCCCGAAACAAGGAGCTTTTTTCTATATCCCGAAATACATATATTATGTGCAATTTGTAGTACAGTTTTCAAAATAAAAGGGTATCATTTTATAATAAACTATTCCTCTGTTTTGATTGCCAGTGCCCTCCCAGAAGCTGGGTGGTGTCTCTGATGGTATAATATAGCATGTCAGAACAATAAATGTCCCTGTAGTCCTCCAGTGTTGAGAGATGGGCACAGCTCTGAAATTTAGCCTAAAAGGCTTTCATCTTCAGAATGTTACTTTTGTACCAACATATTCAGTGTTAGACTTCACTTTTTAAAAGGCCCCTTTAAGATGAGTTTAAAGGGGCCAGTTTTGGCAAAAGTTTTTTATGCTTTATATTTATCTGTAGGAATACAGATTGCTCAGATATACAGGAGGAATGAAAGCCACTCTGGATTCTTTTAAGGGTACATTTACATGTACTATTTCTTTTTTGGCTTGGCCACTGTTGTATTTTATTGCATACGTCAGATGTTATGCCGCAGTGAACAGTGTGTAAAACCTACGTAAAGTCTTTAGTAAAAAGTTGTTTATAAGGAGAGGTATGGTCTATAAAATCTCTCATTACTGCTCAGTACCCAAGCGGACTCCTAGAAGCGAGGAAGACTTATTAGAATATGTGGTAAGCTATTATGTGGCTCTAATCAGCAGTTTGGGACATGTATGCGATCTGTTAACATTCAGTTATCTACTTGTACTTGTAATATTACTAATATTTCCAGAACATTTCCTTAATATCATACACATTTTGTAATATTATTCCATCATACAACCTACTATGTGGTGGAGGCTTTGAAGTGCTGAATATAGGTAGCAATCTATTGACTAATGAACAAAAACATCCCACAACTGTGTGCATGGACTTAGGTTAAAAAATAGTTTCATTTAGGATTGCTCTCATTTGAGTAATGTTTATTATGACACTAATACTAATGCTATAGTAGTGAAATTGTCATAGAAGGGGTGTATTGATGACCAAAACTTCAGGAACAGCAACAGTCTCATCATGTCTCCCGTTTGAACTTCATGTTTCTCTTCATGAAAGCTTTTTCAGATTTTTATTCATCAAATTAAAATTATTTTTTGTATAATTAAAGGTTATGCAATTTTGCAATATTGTAATGACCGGGGGGTAGGGAAACGGACAAGTGAGCCCTAAACTACCCGCCACTCTGTCCCTGCCTACTTGCAACGACCCGCCCTAGGCGACGGGGTACAACTGGGCGGCGGTCCCTGCACTCAGTAAGTGCACGACAAACACGACAAACATACAAGGGAATACAAGCAAGGGAAAGGGGCAGTTGCCCACGGCAACACCGTGAGCAACCAGAGTGGTGAACGAGCCGAGTCAAGCCAGGAGTGTGCGAGGTACCAAACGAAGAGCAGAAGAGTAGTCAGTAAGCCAGGGTCTGTATGGAGCAGGAACAAAATAGAAGGAGCTGTAGCTGGGCCAGGAAACCACACGAAAAAGAATAACAAGCAAGGAGGAACAGGAAATGCAGGTATAAATAGACAGAGGGCGGGAGCTAGCTGAGTCTGGCCAGGCTGCGATAGGCTCTCCCACTCCTAAGCCTGCCAGCCTGAGTGGTGGAAGCTGGAGTCAGTCTCAGGGATGTAGATTCAGGTGCTGACTGATTAATTAAGGGAGTTAACCCCGAAGCTGTGCCTGGCAGATCCTTTACAGTACCCCCCCTTTTATGAGGGGCCACCGGACCCTTTCTAAGTCGACCTGGCTTACTGGGGAAACGCAGGTGGAACCTCCTGACCAATACCCCAGCGTGAACATCCCGGGCGGGTACCCAAGTCCTCTCCTCGGGCCCGTAACCTCTCCAATGGACCAGGTACTGGAGGGAGCCTTGGACCATCTTGCTGTCCACAATCCTGGCCACCTCGAATTCCACCCCCTCAGGGGTGAGGACGGGAACAGGAGGTCTCCTCGAGGGAGCCAAGGACGGGGAGCAGCGTTTAAGGAGGGAGGCATGAAACACGTCGTGTATACGAAAAGACGGGGGTAACTCCAGCCGGAAGGAGACAGGATTGAGGACCTCAATGACCTTATACGGCCCAATAAACCGGGGAGCAAACTTCTTGGACGGAACCTTGAGACGCAAGTTCCTAGACGACAACCACACCAGATCCCCGACCATAAACAGGGGGTTAGCAGAACGTTTTCTATCAGCCTGAGTTTTTTGTACACTCTGGGACGCCTCTAGGTTCTTCTGAACCTGGGCCCAGACTGTGCACAGTTCCCGATGAACGACCTCTACCTCGGGATTGTTGGAACTACCAGGTGAAACGGAGGAGAACCGTGGATTAAACCCAAAATTACAGAAAAAGGGGGAGACCCCTGACGAGTTACTGACCCGGTTATTAAGGGAAAATTCGGCGAGGGGAATGAATGAGACCCAATCATATTGACAGTCAGAGACAAAACACCTTAAGTATTATTCTAGAGATTGATTAGTCCTCTCCGTTTGACCATTGGTTTCAGGATGGAAGGCAGAGGAGAAGGACAGATCAATCCCCAACTTCATACAGAAGGCTCTCCAAAACAATGAAACAAATTGTACCCCTCTGTCCGAAACAATATTGACAGGGACCCCATGGAGACGCAGGATATGTTTGACAAACAAGGTAGCCAACGTCTTGGCGTTGGGTAGTTTCTTGAGGGGCACAAAGTGGCACATCTTACTGAAGCGGTCTACCACCACCCACACCACCGACTTGCCTTGGGATGGAGGCAAATCGGTGATAAAATCCATGGAGATATGTGTCCAAGGTCTCTGGGGAATGGGCAACGAACGCAGTAAGCCCGCTGGTCAGGACCTGGGAGTCTTGGACCTAGCACAAACCTCACAAGCGGCGACGTAGGCCTTAACGTCTTTAGGCAACCCAGGCCACCAATAATTTCTGGTAATGAGGTGTTTGGTACCCAGGATGCCTGGATGACCAGATAGTGCGGAGTCATGATTTTCCCTAAGTACCCTTAGCCGGAATTGCAGGGGAACAAACAGCTTGTTCTCAGGAAGGTTCCCGGGAGCTGAACCTTGATCAGCAGCAATTTCAGAGACTAAATCAGAATCGATCGAGGAAATGATTATACCTGGAGGCAAAATACAAGCAGGATCTTCCTCCGAAGGAGGGCTGGCCA